>NC_041381.1:114693396-114694196 GCF_002162155.2 Triticum dicoccoides
AGAAGAAAAAAATAAAGCAGAAAAGGAATAACTATATAAAAAATTACTGAAAAATAAATAAAAGAAAATAAATAATGCAGAAAAGAAAAAAAATTATATAAAGCAAAAGTATTCACAAAGAAACTAAATACAGCAAAAAAAACTACTCAGAAATGAAGAAAAAAATAAAGTAGAAAAGAAATAACTATATAAAAAAATTACTCAAAAATAAATAGAAGAAAATAAATAATGCAGAAAAGAAAAAAATTATAAAAAAATGTTGGGGTGCTGCCCGGTCGGCCTGCCGGACCTAGGGTGTGCAAATGCAGGCCCAGAATGGCCAGCAGGCTCACAGGGCAGCACGCCCTAGTTAGGCCCAGAAGCCTGCTATATAGAGGAGTTCGAAAGGGCAGTCGCGGCTGGGTTTATAAACCAGTGCGGCTGCCCTTCGCTCGGCGAGGTGGGACTAAACATAGCGCACCGCGGGTGGCAGCGCACGGCCATTAGTACCGGTTGTTGGCTCCAACCGGTACTAATGTGTTGCCCTTTAGTACCGGTTGGAGCCACCAACCTGTACTAAAGGCCCTCGTTTCCCGCCGCTTTTGCTGGCCAAAATGGCCTTTAGTACCGGTTGGTGGCTCCAACCGGTACTAAAGGCCCCTCCTATATATATGGCACTTACGAAAATTCAGTTATCGTCGCCACTTCGTTCCACTTCTCGCGCGCGCGAGAGTCTCGATCTCGATGACGCCGACGCCGCTGCGCCGACGTGCCGTCGCCCTCGCCACCCCCACCGCCTGTCGTCGTTGTCGCTGCGCGCC
>NC_041381.1:114695288-114697790 GCF_002162155.2 Triticum dicoccoides
ATATATAGAACTAGTTTATTTTTAGTAAATGCTTAGTTGAACTAGTTGAATTAATATAACTAGTTTATTTTAGTAAATGCTTAGTTGAACTAGTTGAATTAATATATAGAACGAGTTTATTTTTAGTATATGCTTAGGTTGAACTAGTTGAATTAATATAACTAGTTTATTTTTAGTAAATGTTTAGTTGAACTAGTTAATTAATTTATATATATATAGAACTAGTTTATTTTTAGTAAATGCTTTGAACTAATTGAATTAATATAAATAGTTTATTTTTTGTAAATGCTTAGTTGAATTAATAGAAGTAGTTGAATTAATTGAATTAGTAAGTGTTTAATGTTTCGCCTAATATGAACATAAGAAATGTTGTCTGACGACGGAAAAAATTTAATTATGTGCGAATACTATGAAGACCAGCGCGGCCAGTGTGACAGAAATTTCCTTGTTGATGGTAGGCGATTCAGCATCAAGCTGGATGAGACTTTCGAATTCGATACAGTAAGTCACAACGGCAAGTCTGTTTTCGTAATTAAGCATGACTTATATATGCTTCATTTGCCTGACTTATAATTTTTAATTTTCACTATTCTACTAGCGCATCCCCTGCAATGCAAGAATTTTTGTCTTGGATAAGATAGGTTTCAAAGATATGGAAACTATGGAGGTAAAGAGAGCTTACCTGAAAACTGAGCATGATGGTTATACTTTCAACGTCAAAGTATACAATGCACACACGTACACCTATTTTGAATGGAAAACTTGGCAAGCACTATGCAAGGCTTATGCATTTGAGCCTGGTATGGTTATCACCTTTGATATTCGTCCGGAAGATGATATTGAAGGTAACAGAGACATATGGGTCGATGTGCAGACGCCTCCAGTTCTACCATTATATGAGTTCTTCTCAACTATACTTTTGTCTTTGATATTGCTTATTCAAAAATAACTGACAACTAATTTCTATTGACATCTTATCTCCATTCAACCAAACATGTTCGGCGCTTGGTAGACAGGACCTACTACTGTCCTGGAGCTGAACTAAACTGCGAGGAGATAAGTCATTATGTTTCATGGCTTGAGGATCTTCATACTGTCAAGACAAATTTTCTTCCTGCACTTAGAAATGTTAGTACTCTAAACGTGCGACCAATAGTGATGGTATTGAATTACGGTCACATCTCTTTAGGAATGATGGTAAGATATTCACTTTTTGTCCTTAGTGCATATTTTGCATACATAATTTTTTTGCTAAGCTTTCATTGCTATAAGTATATTAATTAAGTACTATACAATGTTCTTCAACAGGGACTCCCGATGACAGTTGTGCTTCAGGGGATCGAGACTAAAGGTCATATGTCAATTGTTAGCTTACGGCCAAGATATCCTGCATTGCACACGAATGCATTCAGGATTTCTAGAAGCGATGAATGCTTAACAGTGAAAGATTGGAGGAAAATTGTTAAAGATCGCAGAGAAGTACTAGGGGGCAGCAATGAGAAGCGCCGCCCATGATTAGGAGACAGGTTCATCGGTATGCTCCAGTATGATCAATCAGGAGAGCTATACATGTTCTATGCTATTTTACCAAAGAGAGATTAGCTAGCAGGAGTGATTTAGCTTGTTCTTCATGATGTTCTTTACTCGTCCTTTCATGTCCGTGTTCTTTGTTCTGAACTTAAGTGATTTGCTTTTGTGGTGTTATATATGAACGCTTATAATATCATGACAATCATGCTGAACTCGATGATATTTTTGCTTATGGTACAAGTGAATATGTTTCTTCTTTAAGCTAGTAGTGCTGGCGGTGATTAGATAGCTAGTTAATTATTATATCATTTAATGAAAGAAACCGCAGATTAGTTTCAGTTGGATGGATCCTACCTAAGTGATCAAGTATATGCCATATCCATATATATTATAGTTGATCAAGTATAATATGGATATGGCATATACTCTAGCTAGCTAGTAGAGATATTCAATAATGCATCCAGTCGAAACTAATCCGCGGTACTTTCACCTAATAATATAACAACTCATTATAATGTAAAACAATCACTAAATTAAATTGATAACACAAAATTAAAGAAAAATTAAAAAAAACACCCAAACATTTAGTACCGGTTGGTGTTACCAACCGGTACAATGCCCTACACACAAACGGGCCTGGCTCGTGCCACGTGGTGGCACTTTAGCGCCGGTTCGTGACGAACCGGTACTAAAGGGAGGGGACCTTTAGTCCCCACTCTTTAGTGCCAGTTGGCGAACCGGCACTAAAGCCCATCACGAACCGGCACTAAAGGCCGGTTCTGTACTAGTGATAGCTATTGATAGAGTCGAAGAGAGGATCAAGTGGGTGGGTTCGAGATCGATGAAGAGAGCCATCGAAATTGTGTGTGTGTGCAAGTCAAAGATATAGGGCGACTGGCCTACCAGAACGTTAGAGGGCACATGTCAAGTTTGTGTGTGGCAGGGAGACATGACTAGAGCGCTTGATGTATC
>NC_041381.1:114698045-114751815 GCF_002162155.2 Triticum dicoccoides
GGGAGGAGGGGTGGGGGGAGGGGTAGGTAGAGGCCTAACTATAGAGGTAGAACGACTCGTATATGTGTTGAGAAGGAGAGACCCAGCTATGTCTTGAGGGAGATCGGTCGACATCCATACATAACTGAAGGACGGGAAATATGATGGGACAGAGAGAGAGAGAGAGGAGAGGGAGAGGGAGGGAGAGGGGTAGAGTGCTGGATGGGTGATGGAGTTTCTTCTCGGGGATGTTGGGAGAGGCCTGCTAGACAAACTGAGGGTGGAACTGCAATGTTATCAATAAGAGTGGGATGTGTTTCTGTGTGTGCCTGTGCGTGATAGATCTATCGGGACACATCCATGGATGATGAAGGGGAACCATGTGTTTGGTAATCAAACCTAACTAGATCAGTAGATCAATTGTTGTTTGTCGGAGGAAGGGAGAGACACAACTAATGAGGTAGATCAATCGACGTGTGGGTAAAAATGAGTTATAAGGACCTAGCTAGCTATATGTATAGAGAGAGATCGGTCGATGTACGTCCATTTGTTAGAGGCAAATAAGGCCCAACGAGACGGATAGACAGAGAGAATGGAGCTAGGAGGTGGTGCGAGAGGCCCAACTACTAGCTAGATAGGGGGAGGAGTGTGCGGTTGTGACATCGATGAGAAGAGGGGCGGGAGTTTACACGTGTGTCTGACCGTATGAGAGACACGAGGCAAGGACACATAAAGGAGGAGATTGAAGCTGTGTGTGTATGCTGTAGGCAGGCATCGCTGGAGATGTTTATCGATCGGTGTGTGTCGGAAAGGAGTTGTGGAGACCTTGGGAGAACGACCTAATGAAAAAAATGAATGTGCCCGATGGATAGAATGCCGAGGGAGGGGGAGGGCAAGGAGGGCGTGTGCATGCACGAGAGAAAGTTAGTGGTTGCTACAAAGGTTAGAGGATTGTGTGGGTGTAAGAGACTAACAAAGATCATAATTTGATATGAAAGCGGATTCATATATTTGAATAGGAGATCATAGTGTTTTAAACATTGCATGCATGAATATAGCGGTGATACATGTGTTGTGCACATGTTTTACCATAATGTGATAATGCATGGCGTTTGCAACTCACAGCTAAATGCCGAACAATCTAAACCATACTATACATCAAACAATCTCACATTTTATTTGAATTTGTGATAATGTGCGGCGTTTGCAGCTTACAACTAAATATCGAGCAATCTAAACAATATGATATATCGAACATTCTCACATTTTATTTGAATTTGTGGTAATGTGTGGTGTTTGCAACTCACATCTTAATACTTATAGGCGTACGGGGCGGGGCACCATACATAATGTGATAAACACATTATACATATGAGACATGGTTTAGATTATGAAGATCTAGCTAGAGCTAGAAATGTAATGTGATTTGAAATCAAACTAATGTGGATTAAAAAAAATCTAGTTCTAGTTCATATAGTACACATAGTTCATATGTAACTCGAGACTAATCATGTGGTGTGCTGTGAAGATAATACACAAACGATGGTTTAACTTGACAATAATGATGATTGTAGATCTTATTAAAACAGAGAAACGAATTCAAATGCTTTGACTTCACAACAATCATTACTGTAGATCTTATTCAAATTTAGTTCATATTGAAATGGTAGTATATACGTTTGGAATGCACTAAAACGTTCATTTGAGTAGTAGGTTGCATGCAGTATACACGTAGCATAATATTTTATTTGAACATAACATGAATTCAAAGTTTTGAATGACATTTGTAGTGCGCATTGATTTGGTACAGTACACGATAGGCTTGTCCAGAAATTTCAACCCGCGCCTTGGTAGCCCGAAATATTTAAGATATATCTTTGTCTCATTGTGCTCCGACAACTCCCTCCATCTCAACCCGCGCCTTGCTATTCCGAAATTACAACGCGCGCGAAAACTCCCACCTCCTGTGAAATCTCGACACGCGAAATGCCCGTGTTACCCCTGAACCGAAAGAACCGCCTCAAATCGGTGGGGGATACTTTCGTAACTTACCCCACATTTTAGACAAGCGCGTCTCTAAGACATGGTTCCCCACTGCCATCCCATCCGCCCACCCATTCGTACACCGGGGCCGCGAAAACCCGCGACAAAACCCCACACCCTGCTCCATCCGCCACCCAGCCGGAGCCTCTTCCCCGATGATGTCGTCCACAGCAACACCTCGACATCCCTCATCCACCGTACCAGATGAGGATCCGTCGTTGGTCTGATCGTCCCGCTGGTTCAGCTACCCCATCCTCCACCTCCAAGGAGCTGCCCTGACGTTCCCCTCGTCTTTCGCGCCACCAAAGAGGTTGTACACTAACCGCCGCATTTTCTTCTTGAGTCGATCTCACGGTGCTGCCGGTGCTCGGTCCCGAGCCGACACGGCGCGGCTCCATCCACGGCGTCGTCGCCGGCCACTTCCTCCATGGCGTCGCTCCCTCGGCGGCGATGTCCACATCAGTAGGAGTTGCTGCTGCTTTAGCTCTCGCTCGCACTACTGATCTGCGCTTGCTCTTGGTCCCCTGCCTGGTCTGCTCTTGCTATTGCTCTTGCTCGCGCTGCTGGTCTTGCTCTTGCTCTTGCTTGCGTTGCTGCTCTGATTTGGCTACACATCAGTCGACTGAATCGACTTTTGGGTCAGTCAATTTTCAAGGGGTGGGTTCGCCGGGGTGAAGGAAGAACCAGCCGCAGCAGGGAGGGGGGCTCGCCGGAGAGGTACCCCACTATCTATCTTAGGGTTCAGGATGGGGCCGGTGGTCGCCGGCGGTGGCGGGGGGTTGGCGGGGCGGTGGCGTGGGGATCGCCATAGAAAAAGCTCGGCATGGGGGGGCCTAGAGGGATGGCCGGAGCGGCGGCGGACCGGCGATGGGGAGTGTTTTCAGGGTGGGCGGGGTGGCGCACCGCCTGCCACAGGCGGCGGGGGGCTGCTGTTTAGCCGGTGGTGGCTGGCGGCTCAGGGGGTGGAGGTTGAAGATGAACCACAGGACCTTGATTTCGTATCCAACGGCTGCAAAATCGACTGACCAGAGATGAAAAAGTCAGTCGACCGACGTGTAGCCTCACCTTGCTAGTGCGTTCAGTTTCGACAGCAAAATTCAGCTTCGACATCAAAATTCAGTTTCGATAGTTAGGTTCAGTTTCGATAGTTAAGTTCAGTTTCGACAGTTAAGTTCAGTTTCAACAGTTAAGTTGAGTTTCGACAGTTCAGTTCAGAGATGAGCAGCTGATGTATTTTAAATCTAACACTTTGTGGTTATGTATTTTACGTCATGTATTGGAGATGCTATTATAATTCCACTCAGGTTAACGTTGTTCGTTGTCTCTCTTGTCCTGCTTTAGCCTCAGCGTCGTACAACTCACCGGAGCTGCTCCAACGACTAAACCCTCCATCACAGCGGAGCAGTACCTCGGGCTCCATCTCCAGACGCCTAAGATCTTCTTCCCCTCCTCCGACAGCAAAGTTAGCCGGAGCATCCGCACAGGCCAAGCCAATCATGCTGAGATCGACATGGCATCGCCAAAGAGGTTGTACACTTGTTGCATCTCTTTTATACTCTACATGTTATATATATTGTCCACTAAGCAAATGGATTTGTTCCTTTAGTGTCTCCTTGAAAGAAAAAATGTAGGAATTTTAATTTTCACTTGTCCTCCTTTTCAAATTCCTATTCATGAAGCACAAGACTAAGAGATAGTAGCATAATAGCATTATAACCGTACATTTGTGGTTTGACTTAATCTCACCATGCTTCTTTGCATCCTGTGATCTTCCAATTGTTGTGAATCAAACACCCAGATTGGCAGAAATCCTGTGTTTTTAAATTCTCTGTTTTGCACGTGCATTCCTATCCTATTCCTGTCTATTTCCTATCCCTACATTGTTGGAATCCTCCAATTCAAACGAGCCCTTACAAAATTACTTCTCTTACTGATAGTTGTCAAAGGAAACCTTGGGTGGTTTGTCCCGCTCCTGCTGCGCCGTCGTCCACCCCAGCTCAACTGCTCCAATGACAAAATGGTCCAGCACAGCAGGGATCCAGCCTCCAGACTGTCTTTCGCCGCCTCAGATCTTCTTCCCCGCCGCTGGCAGCCATGAAAACTGCATTACCATCATCAACCGAGCAGATGACCTCGAGGACTACACGGGTCCACAAGAGAGGTCACACTCTTTCATGTCTGCTTACGTTATGCATCGCTTAATATTACATGCTAATTTATCATCCTGTTCACTGATTAGACTCTGAGTCAGCTCCAAACTAATGGTCAAACTTGAGTTTTTAAATTGTTGTGGGGTACATATCGGGGCCGCTATCAATAGTATCTATCTACTATCTGGTTAATCTCCGGTGTCTACTATGAGTTTCACAGCTTCACCATACGTGCATGCTACGAGACTTGCTAACTTCAACACAAGCATTCTTTAAATTCATAATCACCCAACTAGCATGAATCTAATATCACTACCTCCATATCTCAAAACAATTATCAATTATCAAATTGATCATAGTATCCAATTCACTTCCTATCACTAGTGCAGAACCGGGCAATAGCACCGGTTCGTAAGGCCCTTTAGTGCCGGTTCCGTAACCGACACTAAAGTGTGGGCACTAAAGCCCCCCCCCCCTTTAGTACCGGTTCAACACGAACCGGTGCTAAAGGGAAACCACGTGGCACGAGCCAGCTCCAGGGGCCTGGAGCCCTTTAGTACCGGTTGGTAAGACCAACCGATACTATAAGGTTTGGGGGGGTTTTAGTTTTATGATTTCTTTTTCATTTAATTTTGTGTTTCCATTTTAATTCTTTTTTGTTTGCTGGTATTTTACGATACTACACATTGTACACGTTATGCATATATATATATATCATCATCATCATATATAGAATTTCTAGTAGAACCAATCATGCATATATATATCATCAATGTCTCACAAACCATCATATTAATTAATTCACACATACACACATGTATAGCTATATACAATTTCTCCTACATATGCATGTTGCCTTCGGAGCCAGTGGCATTAGCCTAATTGGTGCCTTCGGAGCACGATGACAATTGGAAGTGGTTTTCATGAGGGCGGTAGCGAGTAATAGTATTCTCCCTTCGGATTTATGACCTGGTCGAGCAAAAATCCTGCTATTTCCTCTTGAAGTGCTTCGACGCGCTCCATTTCTAGGAGCTTCTCCCGCACCTCTCTGAACTGTTAAGAAGGAGATCAATATGCATGTGTATTAGTTGTGTGACTAGATATCGATAATGGTGTAAAAATTGTGAATAGTGTTTTGACAAGCGTACCCATTCCTGTCTTTGAGATCTGCTCCTTTCGGACGCCATCATGCGAATGTTCTCGCAAACGCAGAATGCACACAGATCAGTCCCCTGCGCCTGCGTCAGGGCCTTTACGAGAATGGAATTTGATCAGATAATAATTAATCAAGCATGATAATTAAAGAGATGGCAGCTAGCTAGCTAGCTAGTACTACTTAATTACTTACCTTGGGTCTTCCCCATTTAAGCTTTTCTTTCCATTCGCCTTCCGTGACGCTGATGAACCTTGCCCAAGCCCTGCCCGCCGACAAAGAAAATGAATAAAGGGGTTATTAAATAGTTCATATCATGAAATGACGAACTAAATAGGCCGAGATATATAGTTAATAATGATTGAAATTACCTGTTGACTATCCCAAACAAGATGTTATAGTCAGTTTTTTCTTTGAGTAGTGAGTCGAGTATTTCAACTGTTCCGGCGTCAACTTTAATGATACACAAGACCCAGTGATATCTGCATGCACACACGTTTGCATGTCTTAATTAAGCGGGCATGTGTAAGCAAAAACATGTAGCTAGGTAGTAGGAAAAAACAGAGAATTTGTAGTACAAGACAGTGCGACTCACTGGAAATTGTAAGGAAATAGTATATCTTCATTGTATTTGAGGCGCTTCAAGAACTCTAGCATGCTGTCCTCTACGGCCTTTTGATGACGTGCATCTATTTTCCATGTGTATTCATTAACGGTGTTTGGGTCAATGAACCCAATGCCATAGCGTCCACCTTTTCTCATTTCATACATCTTCATCCTGCATATAATAACACAGAAAAGAATATAGTGAGGATAATTACAGGTAATGATTGATCAAAAGGATCACTACAGCTAGCTTGAGACTTAAATTAGAGAAAGAAATCACTTATAGACAATAGCAACTGACGATAGATTTGTCGAGTGCCTCTTGATTGTATTACTGAAACAGTTCAGAATACTCAACGGACACAACTTTCTCATGGTAGTAATGCTCCTCCTTGACATTCACCATGAGGGACAATCGATCGGAAATCGTGGTAATGTTCATGTACCATTGAAGCAATTCATACATTCTCGTTGGGAGGTTCTTGACCTTGTCTGGCTCGACGAAAGGTTGGCCAAGGACATATTTCCGTTTTATTTCATCCTCTCTAAGCACAGGCATGGGCTCGATCTCGAGGAGTTGTCCAACAGTGATTTTGAGAACTTCAGCCTGCATTATATGCTCCTCCGTTATTACCACATTGCCCACCTTAGGAACGTAAACTGTTTGCCCACGATAATATTGGGCGCCCGTACTGTCACGTGTTGTTGGCACAACAAGCGAGGGGATCGATTGCGCCGCCTGTTCTCCCAGCTGGGGAATGGTTTTCCCGCATTTTTTGACAGCTGCTTCTTGTTTGCTCGATCTCGAGCTCGCCTCCTTATGTAGACGTGCTCGATTTAACTTCCTGATGTGGCGCTCATAGTCTGTGTCAACAGGCTTGGGAGCTGGTGGTTGAGCCATACGAATGAAGTGGTCAATTGTTTTCTCAGGCACTTTCTCCCTTGGCGGCGGTGGCGGTTTCGATGCAAAATGGGCTTCCACCTCGGACTTCGATATGGCTGCGATTTCCTCCTCGGACCTGTCATAAGCCCTCTGCGGAAGAGGCGTGAGGCTTGGACCATATTTATATCGCTTGCCTCCGCCTGTACTTCCTGTACTACCTCGACTCATACCGCTACGCACCATAGCTGTGGGGTGTCTCTTCTGTGATTGCTGAGGCGGCGGAGACGGCTGACGGGGCTGAGTTTGACGAGGAGGAGTGGCCGCCTGAAGCTGTGCCGAACTTGGAGGAGGAGTGGCCTAAGGTTGTGCCGGACTTGGAGGAGGAGTGGATGTCTGACGCTGTGGCGGACTTGGAGGAGGAGGAGTGGCCTGACACTTTGCCGGACTTGGAGGAGGAGTGGCCTCACACTTTGCCGGACTTGGTGGACTTGCAGGAGCGGGAGACTGCTGACTCGGTGGCGGACTTTGACGAGGAGTCGGCTGACGCGGTGTCGGTGGCCTTCGAAAGATGATGCAATCCTTTTTCCATAGGATGATACGATGTTTGGCGTCTCCAAGAAAGCGCTCGTCGTCACCTCCAGGATAGTCAAGCTCTAGCTCCGAATATGGGTCCACCACCTCATCAACCAAGACACGAGCATAGCCCGCTGGAATCGGGTTGCAATGGAAGGTTGCCTCAGGGGGATTTGTAAAAGCAACAGCGTCCGCCAACTTCATGGATATGTTCTTCATTTTGACGTGTAGCTCGCAGCTAGTGTTCTCCGTGATGTCATCCACGGGGTATCTACCCAGCATTGCGTCGTCCGGGGCGGAACCCACGCTGCTTCTCGGCATGGATGGGGCGGTGCTATCCAATGCTGGATCATTCGCTAGCTGCTGCAGCTGCTGAGACCCCCTTTGCTGGGTAGGTGAGTCGATCTGCTCCTGCTGCCGCTGGAATTTGACTACCAATTCAGCTTGACTTGCTTCTAGGCCTTGAAGGCGTTCATAGTCCCGCTTCCTCTGCTCCTCCTCCATCTTCCTCTTCTTCTCCTCCGTAATCTTCTTTCTCGCACGGGTTCTGTAGTCGGTGTTCCAGTCTGAAAACCCCTCATACCACGGAATAGCGCCCTTGCCTCGTGTTCTTCCCGGGTGTTCAGGATTTCCCAGGGCACGCGTAAGCTCGCCGTTCTCTTTGTTGGGATGGAAGACCCCCGATCGTGCCTCTTCTATTGCAACAAGTATCACATCTTCGGCTCCCTTCAGACTTGCCCTCGTCGAAACATTGCCTGTCTTCGGGTCCAACTCCCCCCCATGCGCATAGAACCAAGTCCTGACCCTGGGGGGCCAGCTCTTAGTAACCGGAGTGGCACCTGCATCCTCCATCTCTTTCTCAGACTTATCCCACTTAGGCATTGCCACCGCATAGCCACCTGGCCCCAGCTTATGGAACTTATCCTTTTTTTTGGCATTCTTCTTGTTTATTCTCGACCGTTCCTTAGGTAATTCTGAATCCTTGAATTTCACGAAATCGTCCCAATGAGCACGTTGGTTCTCTAGTGTTCCCTCGAATACTGGAGTCTTCCTTCCTCCCTTGACGTACTTGTCCCATTCACGATTCTTGTGGTTCTTGAATGCAACCGCCATCTTCCTAAGAGTAGCGTCCTTGACTTTCTGCACATCTGCTTCTGTGAAATGATCTGGTAGGGTGAAATGTTCCATGAGAGTATCCCAAAGCAGATCTTTTTGATTCTTGTCGACAAAAGTAACATCTGGACGTGGAGCAGCGTCCTCTTTGCCTTTTTGTCTTTTCTCTTTTGCTGGCTCTCTCCATTATTGAAGGGGATCGGGAGTTGGTCCTTCACAAGAACTACGCACTGATGAACGAACTTGTCCGCAATCTTGTTAGGTGCTAATGGTTCGCCATTAGGTCTGACTGCCTTGATATTGTACTTTACGCCCTCCTTTAACTTTTTGTTCGGGCCTCGTTTCGTCCTTTTGCCTGAAGATTTGCTCGATCCGAATGGCTGAAAGAACAAAGATTGATTCGTTAATATATTTTCAAGTCATTTAAAACATGTGATGATCACCAGATACCTGCTTATATAAATATATATACCTCGCCGGTCTTTGTTGTTTCAGGATCAACATGTTCTTCGTCATCGTCATAATCGTAGTTCATGACTTCATCAATTCGGTCATCGCGATCGAATATCATATCACCCTCTCCGGTGTTGTTTAGAAATTCGGAGCCGTCATAATCTTCTTCATTCTGATCATCATCTGGCCCGCGTATCATATCGAACATGGTATGTTCTCCCTCTCTGTCGGTATTGTCTGCCATAGCTTTTATTTAACTAATTCAAAAGAAATATAAAACAATTTAGTATTCAAATTACATCATCTCGAATAATAGGTATAATCTCGAATACTTCATCTAGAATAATAGATATAATCTCGAATACATCGTCTCGAATAATATATAATATTGAATAGTACATCACTGGCTAGCTAATCAAAGATCGAATACTACAGAAGAATCTAGGACACTCGCGGTTCCTGCGGCGCGGGCGGTGGACACCCAAAGAGAAGGAACCCTCACAGGATCATAGCTGAAGTGAGATCCCCGAAGATACTGCCAGGTATTGGAGAACCTGCCGCCCTCTAATGCAACCATGTAGCAATGGACGTGCTCGTCCTCCTCCCTGACACAGCGACGTACCACCTCCGGCGGGGCCGGGTCCCTCCGCACCGAAACTGGCCCATGTGAACGCCACCAAACGAGATCAGGGTCGACGACGGGACCCGGGGCCGGGTTCCTCATCAAGCGGCGCGCCCCTCCAGGCAGCACCTCCCAGTGCCAGCCCGGCGGAGCCCAGTCCCGGACATGGGTCGGTTGGACGTCGTCGCGGACGGGTCGACGGCGAGGATGCGTGCCGGGCATCGTCGAGAACAAATACTAGCTATATGCCCGCAAAAAGTAACATTTTTTTAATTATTGGATTTTGATAACTAAAATTTCTAACATTTCCATATAACACTAATTATGCTAATCTAAATAATCTAAATAACACTAAAATTTCTAACATTTCTAACATTTCTATATAACACTAATTTCTAACATTTCTATATAACACTAATTTCTAACTGATTAAACACTAATTATATCCATCTAACATGCATTCATACATATATAATAGTGAAAAAAATAATAATCTAAATAATCTAAACTAATTAAACATACAAAATACGTGTGTGTGTGTGTGTACTAATTAAACACTAATTATCTAAACTAATTAAACATACCAAATAATAATCTAAATAATCTAAACTAATTAAAGACTAATTATCTAAACTAATTAAACATGCTTGTGTGTGTGTGTACAGGCTCGGGGAGGGCTCACAGCGGGCGACGGCGACGGCGAGGCGAGGTGAAGGTGAGGCGACGGCGAGGCGATGGCCTGGGCGGCGACGGCGGGGATGGCGCGACGGGGACGGGGACGGCGCGACGGGGACAGGGATGGCGTGACGGGGACGGGCCCGGGGCGGCGACGGAGACGAGGGCGGCGACGGGGACGGGGGCAGCGACGAGGACGGGGGCGGCGACGGAGACGAGCGGCGACAGAGACGAGCGGCGACGGAGACGATCGAGGGCGGCGGCGACGGCGACGGAGACGGAAACAGAGGAACGAACAGAGAGGGAAACTGAAATTTTCGTAGCCGTTGTATATATAGAAGGCTCCTTTAGTACCGGTTGGAGCCGCCAACCGGTACTAGAGGCCTGTTTTGGCTAGGCCAAGCAGCAGGAAGAGACCACCTTTAGTACCGGGTGGTGGCACAAAGCGGTTCTAAAGGCCCCCCCTTTAGTACCGGTTTGTGCCATGACCCGGTACTAAAGGGGGTGCGCTGCCGCAGGTGCGGTGCGGCAAGTTTAGTCCCACCTCGCTAGCCGAGGGGCGACCGCACTGGTTTATAAACCCCCGTGCGGTCGCTCTCTCGAGCTCCTCTCCAAAGCAGGCTTATTGGGCCTACATGTTTTTTGCAGCCCTGTGGGCCCACTTGGCCTTTGCGGGCCTGCATCCTGGCCCAACGACAGGTTGGGTTTCTAGTCGTATGCAGGCCGCTCTGGCCTAGTAGGCGGGCTTTTTTTGCCTTTTTTATTTTTGTGTTGTTTTTTTGTGTATTTAGAGTTTCTTTGTGAACATTTTTGTTTTACGTACAAAAAATTACAAACTGTCTGTTAGGGCTTTTTTTTATTTTTTTGCTTTATTTGTTTTTGTGTTGTTTTTTTGTGTATTTAGAGTTTCTTTGTGAACATTTTTGTTTTAGGTACAAAAAATTACAAACTTTCTGTTAGTGCCCGTAGTTTTCAAATTTGAATAGTTTAAATTTTGAATTATTTGAAATTAGTGTGAATCACTAGTTTGTGAATAACTTAACTTTAAAAATCAGTAAAGGCATGAAAGAATTTGTTTGCACATAAAATTTCTTCGCGTTTCAAATGCCAAAACACATAACTACCCTAACTATTACAGAGATTCCCCTCTCGGTGCGAAACACAGAAGAAAGTGATGATAGCTAGTGAAGCCGATCACATCCCAGATCTTCAGGTGTGAAACTTTTTCTTCGCGTGTGTCCCTTTCCACCGTAACCATGGAAAATCTTCATCATTTAACGGGATGCTCGGGTCAATATTCACTATGAATGGAGCAATTTTATCAAACTTTTCATAATCTTCTGACTTGTCTGTCTTGTCATCCACTCCCACGATGTTTCTCTTCCCAGAAAGAACTATGTGCCGCTTTGGCTCATCATACGATGCATTCGCTTCCTTATCTTTTCTTTTTCTTGGCTTGGTAGACATGTCCTTCACATAGAAAACCTGTGCCACATCATTGGCTAGGACGAACGGTTCGTCTGCATTGGCAAGATTGTTGAGATCCACTATTGTCATTCCGTACTGCGGGTCTTCCGTTACCCCGCCTCGTGTCATATCGATCCATTTGCACCGAAACAAAGGGACCTTTAAACCACATTGATACACTACTAGGAAAATGCCTACTAATGGCGCACCTAATTTGGCCATTAATGGCGCATTAGTGGTGCGCCATTAGTGCCACGCCATTAGTATATTTTACTAATGGCGCACCCCCTGGTGTTAGTGTATACATAACTGCGCCATTAGTATGCCTCCCAGGGGCCATGTATACCCAGGTGCTCTGGCATACTAATGGCGCACAGCAACAAGATGCGCCATTAGTAACCTCGGCATACTAATGGCGCACTGCTCAGTGATGCGCCATTAGTATGCTTTGTCATACTAATGGCGCACTGTCATGTGATGCACCATTAGTATGAATATTAGGTTTTTTTAATTTTTTATTTTCTGTTTTTTGCACAGGTTACAAAATGCATAATTTGACAAAATATAGACAGCACACATCAACAACAGATTCATTGAATACAATAGAAGATTAGTCTTTGAATACAATTCATCATATTAGTCTCCGAATACAATTCATCATATTAGTCTCCGAATTGAAAAGACCGAACAAAGATAGAACATTATATTACAAGTCTCGAGACCGCGAGTAGCGAGTTTGTCTTCACATTACAAGTCGATATCGATCATCTAAACTACCATCACATAGAAGAGAGTTGCGGTCATCACGATGAAACTCGTCTTCATCCGGTTCCTCCAACGCACCCTCCCCTCTCCCGCTAGATAGCGGGCGTATCTAGATTCAGCCTCGGCCCTAGTGGTGTACCCTTTGTAACTGTTACCGCTGAATCGGTGAACTTGTCTCCGACACTCCTCCCAGTCGTCGTAGACTCCGGGAACCTTACCCTTGTACACGACATACGTCGGCATCGCTATGCACTAGCCAAATGAAACGTTAGTACCAATTCACAGACAATACATAAGCAATATATAAGTATGCAACAGAACGATCGGAAGAGAAAAGCAAGACATTAATAGCATCGATTACATCTAAGTTGAACGACTCTCGAAACCAAAGAGACATACTACAAGTTCATTAAAGTTTAATTACAACATGAGCCAATCGATGTTCCAGAACTAGACACAGCATCACTGCTTTCGACTCGACTCAAGGGACCGAAGCGTGGATGAAGCCGCTGTCTATCGTGGGAGTCATGAAAGAACGGGCGTTGTCATCCTGCATTTGTAGCATTGTGTCGATGTCACTGTTGGACGGTTGATTTCTGAGGTAGAACTGCCCCGAGGTACGAAGGACATCTTGATGGATGATTTCCGCAAACTCCGACTGGATGCGAAAGAATTCTTGTCGGAGGTCCGCGTCCTGGATTGCCGACATGCTCTTTGCCCAATCTTTGAGTTTACTCGATAGCAGAAGTTGATGATGGCCCCGTACGATCGCCCACATGTGATGGATGGCGTAGTAGGCACCCTTCTGACCGCCAGGCGGCTGCTTGACGCAGAAGAACATCGTATTGTGGGAGAACACGTGCTTGCCGTACTTACGAATAGACCTTGCGAAGGTGCCTCCAGATTTGGCGTAGCCGGGGAGAACATCATCAAGAACCTTCTTGACATTTGTGTAGTCTACGTTTGACTGACGGTCCGGTTCGAAATACGTGGCCATGGAATATTTGGGGCTTAGGAGGATGAACGTGCAATGTGTGTCACTGCAGGAAACACGGAATGTTAAAAGAAAAACGATCGAAATCTAAGAATTCATATGTTACGGGCCGGTTGAGGGGGGGACTTACTCGGGAAAGTAAGGCACGAGGAAGTTATCCTTATCTTGGTTTGCCAGAATGACGCCTTCGAGGTAAGAACTCGCGACTTGCCGGTCCCCAGCGCTGCCCAAGATCTTGGCACGCATCTAGAAGGGGTCGACTATCACGATGTCCGGGGTCTTGTCGCGAATGATCCGCATCTCCATACTCAGCGAAAATAGCCGAACGAAGGTGTAGTGCCGCGGATGAAGGTTCATCATAGCGTGGATGTCATCAAAACGCAGGACGATCGTACGCCCGATGGAGTTATCCACAAAGCCCTTGCCCTCTGGCACCTTGGCCGCGAAAACCGGGTATGCCACATCCTTCTCTCTGAGACGCCGCTTCTCCAAAGAAAGAACACTGTCATGCAGACTCCGCATAGCACCGGTTGCAACATTGAGCATATTTGTCGGTAGCATCGCCCTACCCGCCACATGCACCCTCCTCGAGATATCCTCAGGTGAAGGTGGCCCGTCCTGAGCACGGATCGTACTCGGTGCCGCTGGCTCGCACCCTTGTTAGTCTTTCTTTTGCGTGCCTTCTTCTTCTTCTGTAATGGGACCGATTTCTACTCACAGTCCGCCTTCTTGAGTGTATTTGGGCTGATAATATTTCGCACCTCGCCTATCTGAGGCTCGGTGAAGTCGGCAGCTGGAGGCGTCTCCTGAGAGCTGAATGGCAGACGACGCCTGTTGCAACTTGGCTTCTCCGCGGTACCAGCTAGATCGCGCACGTCTTTTGTTGGGTTGGGTTCTTGAGAAGGAGCCCCCATGAAGTCGCCATCGTACCCATGTTTGGCAAAGTACTGATCGACGTTGCCAAAGTATCGTCATCGTAGTCGTTCTGATCCTGTGCCATATGCATGTTTGGATCCAGTGGCATAGGGATGTCCGGCACCATTGCAGCGGTCTTGCCATGTGGCCGACTTGGCGCCGGCACGACTAGCGGTGTTGTCTTTGGGGTGGTGTCCCCCGCCCCCAAACGAATCTGGCTCTTCGGCCAAAGCAGGGGCCAGCTTAGGCAGGCGCTGAGGGTCATCACGTCATCATCGTCAGCCCCGACGGGTCAAATCGGAGGTAACAACTCGTCGCAGCCTGGCAGCACCCGAACCAGTTGAACCCTAAACAAGTTGGCCCGGTTGAACGATTTGGCCCTTGGTGACATCGACCAACTCGTTGTTCACGAAGTGCAGGAGAGAGCACAGAACGTCGGCGGCGCCCTGCGAAAACATGTAGGGCGTCAGGGATGCCCAGTCAAAGGCAAGGAGATGAAGTCCTCGGCCGAGAGAGGCTTAATTAGTTACCGTGATGATGGCATCGAGCTCGGTTAATGTCGAGGCACCGCCAACGGTGGGCGTGCAGTTGACGGAGGGGCCGCTTGCTGCAGAGGTGCCGGCCAGCGTACACCCGGGTGCATTAAGCTCCCGTGCCGGCGTCAGAGACACCAATGCCGCCTCCGCCGGAGACACCAATGGCCCCGCCATCGCATTCTGCGAGTTGCTAGCCGTGAAGCTAGGAATCGGGGGCGGCCCCTGTTGGCCGCCCGCAATCCACGCACTCAACCTCTGGATCAAGGTAGGCACAATGGCGGTGATCGTCGCTCCGAGTCGTTGTTCCACTTGCTCTTGGACAATCTCCGGAATCCGCGCCACCTGTGCCTTGAGTTCTTGAACCTCGCGCGCCTGGCTTTCCGAGCTGGTCTTTTTCTCCTTCCGCACACCAGCGGTATAGTATGACCCCCATTTTGTGGACAAGCCTTTGCCGGCCACACGACCAGCTGACGTCGGCTTACTGAGCTTATCCTTGTTCTTCATTACATTCAACGCCCTATTTAGAGTGGTGTCCCAATGGTTGCTCGTATTCGACCCTGCGCTACTGCTTTCAGTCGCCTGCGGAAGGAATGTGAACCATTTAGAAATTTGGCTTCATTAATTAGAATGCAACCATATGGAGCTAATTACGCGAGGGTGTATTCTTTACCAGAACAAGCTCAAGCGCCCTGGTCTTCAGATCCGTGGTAAGCTCCTTTGTTATCGGGTCCTCCTTGTACCGGGCCCTAACAAAGTTCCTGGTCTGCTTGTTACCGCTGTATTTCTCGAAGCGGGGCGGTAGGCCTTGCTCGGCACGCTCTGCGTCCTCCTTGTCCCATATAGGCTCCGCCACTCTGTAACCGCCGGGATCGAGTTTCTGTTCCCCTAAGTTCAGCTCCCGCATTTCTTTCCCCCACTGACTTGATTGGGAGTTTGCGGTGCTCGAGCAATTGATCTTGAAGTCGTTGTAGTCATCTTCGGTGATCGAAGGATTTTTCTCCTTGATCTTCTCATAACTCTCACCTTTCTCGATCATTCTCTTCACATTGCTTTTCCAAGTAGACAGGGCCTTGCTCATCTTCGTGAGGGCAGCATTGTTCACTTTATTCCCTTTGAGGCTTGTGTTTTCAAAAGCAGCGGGGAACTTGTATCGTTTGTGCAGCTTCGTGAAGAGGAGGTTGCGCAAATTCCCTCGGTCAGGATGCCTCAGGTTCTCGGTGTTGATCGAGATGGTCTCCAGAGAATGCACCCGATCTGAAGCGAGTACCCCTTGACTATTCGTTCGGGCGCTGTTGGATTCCCGTCGGAGTCCACTTCAGTAACTTCCTCCTTGAGGGTGCGGAGCACGGTCGGGCGCCGGTCCTTCCGTTGCCTCCTCTATTGGCTGCCATCTGTGCGTGAGTCACCATCATCAGTGGTGGCATCCTCGGCGGCACCATCAGTGGTGGCATCAGTGGGGTCATCCTCGGCGGTACCATCAGTGGTCTCAGGATCGGTGGGGAAGGCGGCATCCTCATACATGTGAGGTTGTTCCTCCATCTCCTGGGACAGCTCCTAGAATGCCTTGCCGCCCGAACCCCCGGCCTCATCGTTGTGGGCCATGTTTCTCTCTAAATAGAAACAAAGTTTGGTCAAAAAGTTGGTTATTGTCAAGGAACAAGATCATGGTCTCATCATTTAGGGTTTGTCGACACCAAGGCATCCTAGAATCTAAGCTTTTATCATTGAGGGTTTTTTGACGCCGAGGCACCCTAAAAGCCTAAGCTTTCATCATTTCGGTTTTTATCGACACCGAGGCACCCTAAAAGCCATGCATTAGTCACAAGTACGCCGGGGCACTTGATCCTACTTAATTAACTACTAAGATACCCCGGCCCATGCATTAGTCACAAGTACCCCATATGTCCTATTTTTAGCAAAGTCATGCTAAAATTAACGGAAAATTTCAGCATGACCTTTGCTGAAAATAGGACATATGGAGTACCCGAATTTGCCAGAATGGAAGTTAATCGACAGTCCGGCAAACTCAAGGGCCTCTCGGGGTACCTGCAAAATCATTATCCCAGGTGGACATGGATGCAATGTCACATGTCACATGGATCCCACACCCACAGGAGCTGGTGAAGCTTCATGTGTATTTCACGAAACCAGCCTGACTAAAGAGCTTTATGTAGAAAACAAATCACTCCACCAGCTCACACAGGATCCATCAGAGACATTCACCCAAGATTTGACGGCTGTCCTTGATTTTTTTCTATGTTTGCACACAAAGTGGTGCTTCTATTGTAGTCTCCCCAGTACAGTTCATGTCCAATCTACCATACATTTGTTGCCAACTTGATCATCCCTCTAAGCAATTACTCAAAATTGATCAAAGTTTATGCATTAGAGAATACCAGTCATTGATATATGGGTCCACATATGTTATGAAACAAACACTAAAACAAATTGCATGCGTGATGCTGCTGATGATGACCAAGCCCAATTATCCAGGTGCTTTGTCCAACTATAAGCACAGTGGAGTGCAGCAAAATAAGAACAGTTTGGTTTGTGCTCACCATGCAGGGGAGGAGGCGACGAGGTCCGGGTGGTGGTGGTGCTCCGGCGACACCTACATTGTACCCATGGGCATTCAGCAATTTTGCATAAGAGAGCATGTCTTAGGCTCAACCACTTGTTCAGGTTTATGAAAAAATTTATGCTACTGGTAGATAGTACGATCTGGTGCTGAAAACAAAATGAAACGAATATATCGGAGCTAAAGACCAATAGATTTTGGCAAACATCCGCTGACAGGAGCCCAAAATTCATCTATTTTCTTTGCATGGGCCTAGCTACCTTTATTCACTCAAGCTGGTAGCTGTTAATATAGAAGTAAGATGGAGCCATCCACTACTGTTAAACTAAATAGTGCTAAACTAGAAAGGATATTAGGTAATAATGGAAAGTAAAGGAGCCCAAAACCTTCAAAGCACACACAACAGGAGAAAGAGTATTATAGCACTTGCCTTCTCTACATGTTGATTATGGTTTTGCATCAAGAAAATTACAAATTATTATAAGCACATATGGTAGGTTTCTGTGGTTCAAAGGTAATGTACTTGATCTAAAGAAAGGCACGACTATGAGAAACTGAAATCATTGTCACGTTGTAGCTTCAGAATTTGACTCAAGTTGAACCTTCCAGTACTACACGGACAAGAAGACCATAACAAAATCCCTATCATCGGACCAACTACTCCAGTTTTCACTCGAAATCTACGAAGCTGAAAACTTTCACTGCCCTATTGTTGTCCCTTGTCCCATTATCTTACTTTTTTTCCAAGAAAGCTAGCTAAACGATTGACCGGTGTGAAGATTTCCATGAGAAGCATTGTCACATGGCCATCTTGGTTAAGACGCATGAATACATAGCTACAACAATCGTTGGAATCCCTGCAAGCAGGGCAGTTTCGCTGTGCCTTGCTAGCTAGGACCTCTCTCAGGAAAGTTTCAGTTGTTCTCACGCCTAATGTAGTGAGTGCAGCAAGCAAACTGGGTATCTAGTTTAGTTGGGGAGGAAGAAAACTGACCACGATAGACACCTAGAGCATCAGAGATGGAGAGAGCAGAGAGAGAGGGGGGATGATACCTTGACGAGCTCCCCTGATGGCGTGGGTCATAGGGTCGCAGCAGCGTCCCGGGAAGAGGCGCACGGCGGTCCGTGGTGCAACCTACGCGCAAGAGGAACCCGCATCCTCAGGGAACCTTGACGGCGGCTAAATCTAAATGACAGGGGCGGCCAAAAGGTAGCTGACAGGGGCGACGTCGAGGGCGGCGGGGCGACGGTGGTGTCGGGGCGGCGCTGGCGACGGTGGTGTGGACGGGGCGGCGCTGGTGTCGGGGCGGCGTCGAGGGTGGCGGGGCGGTGGCGTCGGGAGAGGAGAGGGGAAGGGGATCGCGGGCGAGGGCGAGGGAGAGAGAGGGGATCGATACGAAGTAGGGGCGGCACAATACTAATGGCGCACCACCCCTCGGTGCGCCATAAGTACATACATGCTAATGGCGCACCTCACACAGGTGCGCCATTAGTATTGTTTTTACTAATGGCGCACCACCCCTCGGTGCGCCATAAGTACATACATGCTAATGGCACACCTCACCCAGGTGCGCCTTTAGTATCATCAAACAGTAATGCATGCCGGTGGAGCGGGGGAGGGTGCGGGGGGTGCGGGGGGTCGGCGACGACGGTTGAGTAGGGGAGGGGTGCGGGGGGTCGACGGCGGCGGTTGAGTAGGGGAATTGAGGGTGCGGGCGGTCGGCGGCGACGGCCGGTGGACCGGATCTGGCGAGGTGGGATAGCGATCGAGATGGAGGGGGATCGAGATCGAGTGTCCATGAAATTAAAAAATATTCATGATAGTTCAAAAAGTGCCCATGAAATACAATCGAGAAATGAAGTCTACGATTTAAATAGAATCGATCTTAGCTAGCTATCTCTTCACAATCTTCTTGCCCTTCTTTTTCGCAAATGGAGTTCTTCTATGGAACGGACGTCCTTTAGGGAGGGTGGTCCTGCTTCTTCTTATGGTGTATGCTGCTACTTCATCATCGTCGTCATGTTCGATCCTCGGGTCGCCGTACTTGTCGAAGTCTTGCTCATTGGCTACTCCATCCATTCCGATGATCTTCCTTTTGCCTCTCCTCACGACAACACGACTGGGCTTTGGCGGGTCGGTAATGAAGAAGCATTGGTCCACTTGGGAAGCCAGTACCCATGGCTCATTTTTCGCGGTGACATTTGCGCCCGTGGTCTTGGATTTGGCTTCGGGTATAACCATGGTGGTGAAATACCGGTCTTCTTTTATGACGTTCTTGGCCCATCTGACACGGAACATCGGGACCTTCTCTCCAGGGTAGCTCAGATCCCAGATCTCCTCGATCCTTCCGTAGTATCTGTCCTTGTCGTTACCGGTGTAGGATTCCATCGTTACCCCGGAGTTCTGATAACCATCGCTCTTCATGTCCTTGGCCTCGGTGTAGAATGTGTAGCCGTTGATATCGTACGCCTCATAGGTCATCAGGTTGTGCTCGGCGCCCTGTGACAAGGCGAATATGAGTTGTTCTTCCGCGGAAGAATCCTCATGTAAAGGGTACGACAGAAGCTTCTGCTTGAACCAACGCGTGAAACATGAGTTGTGCTCTTTGAGTATATCTCCGTCCGTCCTTTGTTGGCCTCGGTCATTGTACGTCTTCTTAATAAAGGTTTTGTGCTCTACCACCCAAGGATCGACCACGTCTATGTGTTGTAGCGCGACTAGGTTTGCTCTTTCAAAGTCGGCGAGTCGACCCTCGAAGTCGACATGCATTTCGCGGCGACCCTCATGGTGACCCCATCCAGCGAGCCTGCCGATGTGCCTGTTGACGAGCAGACCAACGGGGTTCTCGATGCCTAGATAATTCATGCAGTAGGAGATGCACTCTTCGGTCAGAAAGCCCCTGGCTATGCTTCCTTCTGGACGTGACATGTTGCGAACGTATCCTTTGATGACACCATTCATCCTTTCGAACGGCATCATGCTGTGCAGGAACGTCGGCCCGAGTTGGATGATATCCTCCACTATATGGACCAGCAGATGCACCATAACGTCGAAGAATGCGGGCGGGAATTACATCTCAAGCTCGCATAGTATCACCACGATCTCTTCCTGTAGCCTTCTGAGTTTCCTCACGCCAATCGACTTCCGAGAGATGATGTCGAAGAAGTTGCATAGGCCAAATAGCGTTTCACGGACTTGTGTGTCCATGATCCCACGGATTGCAACTGGAAGTATCTGCGTCATCAGCACGTGACAGTCGTGAGACTTCATCCCGCTGAACTTCTGCTTCGCTGGGTCTAGGTATCTGCTTATCTTCCATGCGTAACCGTAAGGAAGTTTTACTCCTAGGAGGCAGGTGAAAAACTGCTCGATCTCCTCCTGACTTAGAGTGAAGCACGCGGGAGGGTAGTCATTTCCGGTCTTCTTGGCCTTTTTGCCTTTGCGACGACTTTCTGTGTCCTGCTTCGCCTCATCATCATCATCATCATCATCATCATCATCATCATCATCATTAGCGTGAAGCTCCTGCCTGATGCCCATTGATTTCAAGTCTGCCCTTGCTTTCGGCCCATCTTTGGTCCTCTCTAGCATGTTGAGCAGGGTACCAAGCAGACTCTCGCACACATTCTTCGTGATATGCATGACATCAAGGCTGTGAGGCACACGGTGGATCTTCCAGTACGGCAAGTCCCAGAAAACATACCTCGTTTTCCATACCTTCAGCAGCGGCTCTGGCGCCTTTCGCTTCTTTCCCGGCTCTGGCGCCTTTTGCTTCTTTCTCGGCAGTGTGCAGTCTTTCCAATTTTTCAACAGCTTGTCTATTTCCTCGCTGCTCCTCGTACACGGGCGTTTTCGGGGTTCGGTTTCACCATCGAACAAATCCTTGCGTTTCCTCCACGGGTCATCATCGCGAAGCCACCTTTGATGTCCCATGAACACGGTTTTCGAAGACCCGGGATCTCTATCTAGCTGGCGATACGTTGTGTCATCCATGCACCTTACGCATCTAGAAAATCCGTGGACTACCTGCCCCGCGAGATATCCGTAACCGAGAAAGTCGTGCACCGTCGTGAGTAGTGCGGCTCTCATAGGGAAATATTCTTTCTCTGTGGCATCCCACGTATTGGCTGGCGTTTTCCAGAGCGTGTCTAGCTCCTCCTTCAGCAGCCCCAGATACAGATTGATGTCGTTCCCTGGTTGTTTCGGCCCTTCAATTAGCATACTCATGTGAATGTACTTCCTCTTCATGCACAACCAGGGGGGAAGGTTGTACATCCACACAAACACAGGCCAGGTGCTATGTGTGCTTCTCTGGCTGCCAAACGGATTGACTCCATCGGTGCTCGCGCCCAGCACGATGTTCCTTGGATCCTTCCCAAATTCTGGGTATTCAAAATTTAACGCTTGCCACTGGCTCGCATCCTTAGGGTGACTCAGCATCTTGTCTTTTTTATCTATCTTCGGATCATTTGCGTCATCTTCTCGCTTCTTCTCCTCCCTATCCGCGTGCCAACGCAGGAGCTTTGCTACCTTAGGATCCGCGAAATACCCCTGCAGACGAGGAGTGATCGGAAAGTACCACACCACTTTTCGAGGAGCTTTCTTCCTCTTCTTGTATCGAGTGACGCCGCACACCGGACATATGGTAGACTCTACGTGCTCGTCCCGATAAATGATGCAATTGTTCATGCACATATGGTATTTCACGTGCAGTAAATCCAAAGGACACACGATTTTCTTCGCCTCCTCCAAACTGGTCGGGCACTTGTTCCCCTTTGGAAGACGTTCGTGCTAGAATGACATGTTCTCGTCGAAGCATGCGTCGGTCATTTTGTCTTTTACCTTCATCTCCAGAGCCATGAGCGTTACTTTCAGGCGGGTATCCTCAGGCCTGCATCCTTCATACAATGGAGTAACCGCGTCTAACTCAAGTTGATCCATCTTGGCTTTCTCTTGGGCGGCAGCTCTTGCGTTATCCGTCTGCTTGAGAAGCAGCTCTTGAATATGAGGGTCCTGCACCTAGCCCATGGATGGTCCAGCGTCGTCTGCTCCGCCAGCATCATCATCTTCATGATCATGCCCGTCGTCTGCTCCGGCATCTTCCTCATCATCAAGTCCTGCATCTTCTACATGATGACTGTGTACAACATCAACGTCATGATCATCTCCTGGGGATTCTTCGTCTTCTCGCCCGCCCGAGCCGCGGTGGTTGTCTTGCTGCACTTCCTCATTTCTTGCCGGGCCCCCATGGACGACTTCGTAGTCATCTTCATCACCTTGCCACCGATAGCCATCCATGAAACCACGCAAGAGCAGGTGGTCCCGCACCTGCCCGGAATCCTGGTCCGCAATAAGGCTCTTCAGCTTGCATCTTCGACACGGACATCTTATCTCCGTCTCGTTCTTTTGAAGCATCTCGGCCTTCGCGGACCTCAAAAACCTATTCACGATGCCTTCGGTCATCATGCGGACCATGGTCGCCTGCGGGGTAGAGAAAAACGATATTTTAGAACCAAGAAAAAATTTGGCATGACTTTCCCTAAAAATAGGACAAAAAAGAATGCTTAATGCCAAAATTCTCGCCGAAACGGAAATGAATGAACATTCCGGCAAAATAGTGGCAACTATTGCATTTCAAATACCGGTACACCTCGAAACACAAACACATATGCAACACCACAAACATATGCAACACCACGAACATACATAGATCTAGCTAGGCCATAAAAAGTGCATGTGCACATTGTTGTAGGGAGAACAACATAAATATACCTTCCCCCCTTACTTACCTATCAAAACAAGGTAATTTAACCACTTAATTTGAATGAATCTATGGTGGAAATGAGGTGAAAAAGAGGAGGCACCTGAGACAAGGAGGAGGCGGTGGAGAGAATGAAGTGGGGAGAAAGTGAGTGTGGGAGGAGAGGCTGTCCAAAATATCTTGTTGCTGCCCACTTACTAATGGCGCACCAACCATAAATGCGCCATTAGTAATCTAGGTTACTAATGGCGCACTCTCCCTCGGTGCGCCATTAGTAGTTTTGCAAAAAAAAACATCCTAATGGCGCACTGTCCCACTGTGCGCCATTACTAGTTTAAACTAGTAATGGCGCACCGTGGGACAGTGCGCCATTAGTAGTTTTGAAAAAAAGGAATAAAAATAATAAAAAAACAACTTAGTGGCGCACTAACTGACAGGTGCGCCATTACTAGTTACAACTAGTCATGGCGCACTTCCTCGGGATGCGCCATTAGTATGTTTGGACAGGCGCGCTAGTTCAAAAAAATATTTTTTGATACTAATGGCGCACCTTGGCCAGGTGCGCCATTAGTAGTTTCAACACTAATGGCGTACCAGAAGGTGGTGCGCCATTAGTATATACTAATGGCGCACCACTTGTCTGGTGCGCCATTAGTGTCAATCCCATCTATAGCCCTTTTTCTAGTAGTGATAGTCAAGTTCCCATATGTCCTGTATATAACCATAATATGTTTCCTTTTATGTCTTCGTTTCTGCATCAAAGCGGACACCACTATTTTGGTTGGTGCTCTTCTTATCTTGGGCGATCGTGTAAAATGTATTACCATTTATCTCGTACCCTTTCAAAGTCATTATATTCGAAGATGGTAACTGGGACAACAAGTACAGGTCATCTTCAATAGAGGTGTCATGCATGGTACGTGTCTGCAACATGTTGGCGAAACTCCTGGTTTGTTCACATGTAATCCAGTCATCAGACCGCTCCGGGTGTTTGGAGTGTAGCAAATTCTTGTGTTCATCCATATACGGAGCCACCAAGGTGGAATTCTGTAGAACTATGTAGTGTGCTTCACTGAGAGAATGTCCGTCCATACATATTATTTGTTCCCCTCCTAGCGTGCCTTTTCCATCCAGTCTGCCCTTATGCCGCGATTCAGGATCACCAATCAGCTTAAGGTCAGGAATAAAGTCAATACAAAACTCAATGACCTCCTCATTTTGATGGCCCTTGGAGATGCTTCCTTCTGGCCTAGCACGGTTATGAACATATTTCTTTAAGACTCCCATGAACCTCTCAAAGGGGAACATATTGTGTAGAAATACAAGACCCAAAACGTTAATCTCTTCGCACAGGTGAACTAGGACGTGTGTCATGATGTTGAAGAAGGATGGTGGGAACACCAACTCGAAACTGACAAGACATTGCACCAAATCATTCTGTAACCTTGGTATGATTTCTGGTTCGATTACCTTCTGAGAGATTGCATTGAGAAATGCACATAGCTTCACAATGGCTAATCGAACGTTTTCCGGTAGAAGCCCCCTCGATGCAACCGGAAGCAGTTGAGTCATAATCACGTGGCAGTCATGAGACTTTAGGTTCTTGAACTTTTTCTCTGCCATGTTTATTATTCCCTTTATATTCGACGAGAAGCCAGACGGTACCTTAATACTGAGCAGGCATTCAAAGAAGATTTCCTTCTCTTCTTTGGTAAGAGCGTAGATTGCATGACCCTGATGTATGCCGTCTTCTCCGTGCATACGTTGCTGGTCCTCCCGTGCCTCAGGTGTATCTTTTGTCTTCCCATACATGCCCAAGAAGCCAAGCAGGGTCACGCAAAGATTCTTTGTCATGTGCATCACGTCGATTGCGGAGCGGACCTCTAGGTCTTTCCAATATGGGAGGTCCCAAAATATAGAGTTCTTCTTCCACATGGGTGCGCGTCCGTCAGCGTCCTTTGGAACAGATTGTCCGCCAGGACCCGTTCCAAATATCACCTTCAAATCCTTGAGCATATCATGTACATCAGCACCAGTACGGTGGCGAGGCTTCGTCCGGTGATCCGCCTCACCTTTGAAATGCTTGCCTTTCTTTCTTACGGGATGCCTGCTCGGAAGAAATCGACGATGTCCCAGGTACACATTATTCTTACAACTATTCAAATATATACTGTCGGTATCATCCAAACAGTGCGTGCATCCGTGGTATCCCTTGTTTGTCTGTCATGAAAGGTTACTGAGAGCAGGCCAATCATTGATGGTCACGAACAGCAATGCCTTTAGGTCAAATTCTTCCTGTTTGTGCTCATCCCATGCACGTACACCTGTTCCATTCCACAGTTGTAAGAGTTCTTCAACTAATGGCCTTAGGTACACATCAATGTTGTTGCCGGGTTGTTTAGGGCCTTGGATGAGCACTGGCATCATAATGAACTTCCGCTTAATGCACAACCAAGGAGGAAGGTTATACAAACATAGAGTCACAGGTCAGGTGCTATGGTTGCTGCTCTGCTCCCCAAAAGGATTAATGCCATCTGCGCTTAGACCAAACCATACGCTCCTTGGTCATCTGCAAACTCCTTCCCGTACTTTCTTTCGATTTTTCTCCACTGCGACCCGTCAGCAGGTACTCTCAACTTTCCGTCTTTCTTACGGTCTTCTCTGTGCCATCGCATCGCCTTGGCATGCTCTTTGTTTTGGAACAAACGTTTCAACCGTGGTATTATAGGAGAATACCACATCACCTTGGCAGGAATCTTCTTCCTGGGGCGCTCGCCCTCGACATCACCATGCTCATCGTGGCTGATCTTATAGCGCAATGCACCACATACCGGGCAAGCGTTCAAATCCTTGTACTCACTGCGGTAGAGGATGCAATCATTAGGGCATGCATGTATCTTCTGCACCTCTAACCCTAGAGGGCAGACAGCCTTCTTTGCTTCATACGTACTCTCGGGCAATTCGTTGTCCTTTGGAAGCATATCCTTTATCATTACCAGCAACTTTCCAAATGCCTTGTCAGATACACCATTCTCTGCCTTCCATTGCAGCAATTCCAGTGTGGTGCCCAGCTTTTTCTTGTCACCTACGCAATTCGGGTACAACAATTTTTTGTGATCCTCTAATATGCGCTGCAACTTCTTCTTCTCCAAATCACTTGCGCAATTTCTCTTTGCATCGGCAATGGCCCGACCTAGATCATCAACGGGCTCATCTGATGCCTCTTCTTCAGCTTCTTCCCGCATTGCCGGCTCAGCTTCTTCCCGCATTACCGGCTCAGCTTCTTCCCCCATTGTTGTATCATCATATTCAGGGAACCCATGGCCAGGATAGCTGTCGTCGTCCTCTTCTTCTTCATTGTCTTCCATCATAACCCCTCTTTCTCCGTGCTTTGTCAAAACATTATAGTGGGGCATGAAACCGGACTCAAACAGGTGGACGTGAATGGTTCTTGACGTAGAGTAATTGCGACCATTCTTACAGCCAGCACATGGACAAGGCATAAAACAATCCGCCCGCTTGTTTGCCTCAGCCGCAAGCAGAAAAGTATGCACGCCCACAACGAACTAGGGAGAGCATCGGTCATTGTACATCCATTGCCGGCTCATCTTCATTACACAACACCGAATAGACCAAATTAATACAAGTTCATACATAAAGTTCATACAACACTTAAATGCAACAAACAAATAACCCTCTAGCTAAAGCATTTAAATGCAACAACAAATGCGATCAAGATCGCAACTAAGGTAACAATTGATCCAACAGCATAATGATACCAAGCCTCACTATCGATGGCATATTTTCTAATCTTTCTAATCTTCAAGCGCATTTTCTCCTTCTTGATCTTGTGATCATCGACGACATCGGCAACATGCAACTCCAATTCCATCTTCTCCCCCTCAATTCTTTTCAATTTTTCTTTCAAGTACTCATTTTCTCTTTCAACTAAATTTAACATCTCGACAATAGGGTCGATTGAAATTTCCGGTTCACATACCTCCTATATAAAAATATCTATGTCAACTTGATGGGCATAATTTGTCATAAACATGAAATGCAACAAATAGTTTTAAAAGAGAATATACCACATCCGAATCATAACAAGGACGAGGGCCGACGAGGACGGATATCAAAACCATGGCACTATGTATAACAAATAACGTATGGGTAAGATAATTATTATACGAGTAACTATATATCCAAATCACACAAACATCAATTTTTTATATAAAATTTCATGAACAAGAGGCTCACCACAAGGTGGTGCCGGCGACGGGACGGTGCGGGCGATCGACGGTGGTTACGACGGAGATTTAGAAGGCACTAAGTAAACCACACCTACATATGCAAACTAAGTGTTATTTTAACCTCAAATTGCATATAAATCAAATACTAGCACATATATATATTTCCTCCCAAATTACTAAACTCACAAATTAATAACTATATAAAGCATTGCAAGAGCTAATCTAGCAATGAGAGATGAAAGGATAAAGTTGCTAACCTTTGTGATCATTTGAATGGATGGGGGCCTTCAAATCTTGACAAATTTTGGGCAAAATGTGTGATGAGGAAGAGGGGAAGAACAGAGAGGAGAGGGGAAAGGGGAAGAACAGAGCGAGCTCGGGTGGACGAAGGGTTTATGTAGGACGACCTTTAGTACCAGTTCGTGCCAAGAACCGGTACTAAAGGTGCTGGAGGGGGCCCAGACTGACAACATCCTGCCACCACTCTCATTAGTACCGGTTCGTGGCACGAACCGGTGCTAAAGGTTAGCCACGAACCGGTACTAATGAGAGCGGCCCGGCTAGCCGTTGGAACCGGCACTAATGTGCTTCAAATACAAACCGACACTAATGTGCTTCACGTTTGACCCTTTTTCTACGAGTGTATGATAGTTTTTATTATACCCAACTTGGATGCCCACTGAGGGAGTCCTGGACTAGGGGGTGTCCGGACAGCCGAACTATCATCTTTGGCCGGACTCCAAGACTATGAAGATACAAGATTGAAGACTCCGTCCCGTGTCCGGATGGGACATTCCTTGGCATAGAAGGCAAGCTTGGCGATATGGATATGTAGATCTCCTACCATTGTAACCGACTCTGTGTAACCCTAGCCCTCTCCGGTGTCTATATAAACCAGAGGGTTTTAGTCCGTAGGACGAACAACAATCATAACATAGGCTAGCTTCTAGGGTTTAGCCTACTTGATCTCGTGGTAGATCTACTCTTGTACTACCCATATCATCAATATTAATCAAGAAGGAGTAGGGTTTTACCTCCACCGAGAGGGCCCGAACCTGGGTAAAAACATCGTGTCCCCTGTCTCCTGTTACCATCCGCCTAGACGCACAGTTCGGGACCCCCTACCCGAGATCCGCCGGTTTTGACACCGACATTGGTGCTTTCATTGAGAGTTCCTCTGTGTCGTCGCTTTTAGGCCCGATGGCTCCTTCGATCATCAACAACGACGCAGTCCAGGGTGAGACTTTTCTCCCCGGACAGATCTTCGTACTCAACGGCTTTGCACTGCGAGCCAACTCGCTTGGCCATCTGGAGCAGATTGAAAGCTACGCCCCTGTCCATCAGGTCATATTTGGAATTTTGAACTATACGGCTGACGTGCACGGAGACTTGATCTTCGATGGGTTCGAGCCACAGCCAAGCGCGCCGCACTGTCACGATGTGCATGATCTAGCTCTGCTGCCGGACAGTGCCCTGGAGGCCGCACAAGAATCCGCTCCGACCCTTAGCTCAGAGCTGACTGCGCCGATCGAGGACGGGTGGCTGGACACCGCCTTGGGGGCTGCTACCTCTATGGTGATAGAGCCGAATACCAACCCTGTCATTAGTGAAGCTCGTGACTCCAAGGTGCCGGACTCCTCTCCGGACTCCAAACCTTCCGCGCCCCTGCCAATCGGATCCGATCGGGCGCCGATCATGGAGTTCCCTGCGGCGGACATCTTTCAGCACTCGCCCTTTGGCGACTTCCTGAATTCACTAAAGTGTCTCTCTTAATCAGGAGAGCCCTGGCCAGACTATGGTCAGGAAGGTTGGGATGCGGATGACGAATAAATTCAACGCCCACCCAACACCCACTTTGTAGCCACTGTCGATGATTTAACCGACATGCTCGACTTTGACTCCGAAGACATCGACGGTACGGACGACGATGCCGGAGACGACCAAGAACCAGCGCATACAGGGCACTGGAAGGCCACCTCAACTCACGATGTATATATGGTGGATACACCTAAAGGAAGCAATAACGAGGAACAACGGGACACTGTGAAGGATAATTCCCTCGAAAAGGAGTCAAAACGGCGACGTAAGCGCCGCTCAAAGTCCCGCCTCGACAAAGACAGCACCCATACAGACCCAGCCATAGAGCAGGGCGAATCGGTGGACGACGAACATTCCCTCGAGCAACCATCCGAACAGGATAACTTGGATAAACAATGCGTCCCTGGCGAAGATAATAGTCCGGACGATCTCACGCCGGACACATCGTTGGAGCAGAAGAACCTCCACAAAAGGCTTGTCGCCACTGCACGTAGTCTGAAGAAGCAGAAACGCAAGCTCAAAACAGCGGAAGACGCACTCAGAATGAGATGGAGCAAAGTACTCAACACCTCAGACAAATACGGCGATAGTCGACAAACAAAGAGCTACCCAAAGCGCAAACTACTGCCCCAATTTGACGAGGAGGCCGTAGAGCCCCACCGATCGAAGAACAAAGAGGCCGCCTGGTCGGATAGACGACCAGGCAAACATAGAGCGGCAAGCGGCGCCGCACACAAGCCGGCACGCGATCCGCATAATGATCCGCACCACAAGGATGGCCCAGTCAGGTCTATCTATGGGCCAAGAATGCAAGCTCTAGAAAGCAATACAACACGTCGAGTATTCGAACATCACGACACACCCAAATACAGAGGCGCCACACATCCCCTATGCTTCACCGATGAGGTGCTGGATCATGAATTTCCAGCGGGATTCAAGCCCGTAAACATAGAGGCATACAACGGAACATCAGACCCTGGAGTCTGGATTGAGGATTACATCCTGAACATACACATGGCTAGAGGAGATGACCTCCACGCCATAAAATACTTACCCCTCAAGCTCAAAGGGCCAGCCCGGCATTGGCTCAAAAGCCTCCCAGAAAATACCATTGGAAGTTGGGAAGAGCTCGAGGATGCATTTCGGGCAAATTTTCAGGGGACTTATGTCGGCCCTCCGGATGCAGACGATTTAAGTCACATAACTCAACAGCCCGGAGAGTCAGCATGCAAATTCTGAAACAGGTTCCTCACCAAAAAGAACCAAATAGTCGACTATCCGGACGCCAAAGCCTTAGCAGCTTTTAAACATAATGTCCGAGACGAATGGCTCGCCAGAAACCGCGGCCAGGAAAAGCCAAGAACAATGGCCGCACTAACAAGCCTCATGACCCGCTTTTGTGCGGGAGAGGATAGCTGGCTGGCAAGATGCAGTACCAGTGACCCAAGTACGTCCGAAGTCAGGGATGGAAATTGGAAACCACGACACAGCAAGGACCAGCGCCGGACTAAGGGAAATGGTCCGAAGAGCACGGCAATCAACGCCGGATTCAAAAGCTCTCGGCAGAACAACAAAAAACTGCCTCTTAAGGACAACAGCGACGAGCTATCCAACCTAAACAAAATCTTGTACAAGATATGCCAAATCCACAGTACACCTGGGCAACCTGCAAACCACACCCACAGAGATTGCTGGGTCTTCAAACAGTCCGGCCGACTTAACGCCGAACACAAGGGGCTTGACACACCAAGTGAGGACGATGACGAACCCCACAAGCAGAGCACCGGAAAACAAAGGAATTTCCCACAAGAGGTCAAAACAGTAAACTCGCTTCAAGTAACAACGGGGAAAAATAGAGTGGCGCCCATTGAAATACGCGCCGCACGGTCTACCCCAGCGGAGTCCCAACACTGGTTGTCAAAACCAATCACCTTCGACCATCAGGACTACTCTGGAAGTATCCAAAGCACAGGATGGACTGCCTTGATACTAGATCCTATAATCGATGGACTACAATTTACTCAAGTCCTAATGGACGATGGCAGTGATCTAAACCTGCTATATCAGGACACAATCCGCAGAATGGGGATAGACCCAACCAAAATTCGCCATAGCAACACTTCCTTTAAAGGAGTAATGTCAGGCCCATATGCCCATTGTACGGGCTCTCTACTACTAGAAGTTGTGTTCGGCTCATCCGACAACTTCCGTCGTGAAAAGTTAGTCTTCCACATCGCCCCATTTAAAAGTAGCTATCAAGCACTATTGGGACGTGAAGCTTTCGCCCGCTTTAACGCAATACCGCATTACGCATCTCTTACACTTAAAATTCCCGGTCCATGCGGTATCATCTCATTAAAGGGAAACTTCGAGTGTTCCTCGAATACGGAAGAATGTGAGACTACCTTGAAAGCCACACACTAATCCGGCTTTGCTGATCAAAGCACTTAAACAGGTCATTCAGACCCCGGACACGGTTAGGCGAGTCCGGTATAAATAAACAAGGGGCTTACTAGCCGCGTACCACCTTACAAGGGGCTCCACGCATGCACAACAAGAGACAATAAAGCTCAATTTTATTCATTTTTTAATCATACTCTGTTTATATTAAAATACATTTTTCGCACGATCTTTTTTTCCAACTAAGTTCTTCTCTTTTACAGATGAACATCATGCTACACCCGTCCAGGATACGGCACAACGGAGACACAGGCGCAGACGTGCAGTAGGGACCCGTTGCAAGGATTCTTTTCAGATTAAGACCCTGCGTAAACCTTTTTTACTGTCTCTTGTTGATACACATCCCCCGGTTTCTTGCTATAATCGAGGAGGAGGCTGGCGTTTTGGCATCGGCCGCGTCAGAACTTTTTGCGCGTACCTAGACACTACGGGCTTAGGGCATTGTTCTGCCCGTTTTCATAAAGACCGAATACCTTAGGGAGTGTTCGACGTCTCGAGTTAGGCCTTATATGCATCAGCTCTGAATCATGTCTTTGGTCAAATGTTGGGTTTGCCCAGCTCCTGTGTTTTGCTGCCTTACGTTCCGCTCTATCGGCTAACGCGGCACCAGGAGAACTACTGCGACCCCGGTTCGGCCGGGTGAGAACCTCAGTAGAGAAAGCCAAAAACTGACTGTCATGATATAGTGTGAGACTGGTCAACCACTCGATGACCCACCGGAATGTTTAGAATTCCTCCGCTTTGACGAAGGACCGTTTCCCGGTCAGGCATATACGCGCCCTGAATTCGAAGAGCGCGGTGCCCCTAGGGGTTATATCGTAGCCCTACCATCGAACTCCTATGGCTAAGTGAAAGTGATAAAGCATTATAGTCCGGTTGCCTAGTTTGCTACGCTATCACCTCCTTCACAGGATCAAGTGTGAAAATGCGTTTTTTTGCAAACACCCCCGCACTATGCGCGTGGGGGCTGAAGCCAAAGACTGCCATCTTTCAGGTTATATACACATATACATTAACGGCCGCACATGAGGTATTTCAATACTTGAACGCACAAGTATAAAAAGCCCTTATATTATATTGAAACATTGTTTCACAAAATCATACATGTCATTCGAACATAATATCCTTCGAACACTGCGTCTCTATTAAACGAGCGCCCTGCAGGACTTCCTCGGCAGGTACTTGGCTTCTATCCGAATCCAGGGATGCAACATCGGTGGCCTTCATCTCCGCCCAGCATGTCTTGACACGGGCGAGAGCCATCCGCGCACCCTTTATGCATGTCGACCGCTTCATTGCATCGATATGCGGCACCGCATCAAGGAACTGCTGCACCAAGCCAAAATAACTCTTCGGCTCGGGCCTTTTCGTCCACAAATGAGCCACGACATCCTTCATGCCAAGTCCGGACAACCTATTCAGCTCAGCCCATTCGGCTAACCGGTCGGTTAATGGAAGTGGACGCTCTGGACTATGGAACTGCGACCAAAAAAGCTCTTCCATTCCGTGATCCTTTTGGCCTCGGAAGTGTGCGACCGCGTCTGCGGCACTCACCACCAAATCCAGATAAGCATCCTCCGCACCCCACAGCTGGCCGAACTGAGCATACTTCGGATCCGTGAACTTCCTCCGCAGCAAAAAGGGCTTTCCAGCCGCGATATCCCCGGCTTGACGTAGCTCCTCCTTTATAGCTCTCATCACAGAGCGGGCATCCTTGGCTTCGGCGGTGGCCTTCTTCAGGTCCTCTTGTTCCGCTCGGCGTTCTTTTTCAAGAAAATCACAACGGTCGGTACCATTCTTCAACTTCCCGGCCATCTCGGCCATTTCCTCCCTGCTTGGGCAGTGAGCAGCCTGTTCGGCTTTTAGCTCCTCGGCCACCCTCAAGGCAGCCGCATCACTTTTTCTGGCTTGCTGCTTGACTCGGGGTAGCTCCGCCCGAAGGTTCTCCATAACAGCAGCACCATCTGCATAAAGCATACACGTCGTAAGGCATGGGCGTCAAGCTCCCCTACCAGGTGTCCGCAGAGAAGTTGCATACCTTGTGACTCGTCATGCCGCTTATTGACAAGCGCGATGTCAACATCCGCTACGTCAAGTTGCCGCTTCAGTTCAGCAAATTGATCAGTCTGGCAAGACACCGGTCGCTCTGCCACCTATAGAGGACATACGACATCTTAAAACTGAGATTATGATCCGCTTGGCATAAAGAAAAGAATCCAAACAATCAAAAGAACAAGTGGATGTCCTTGGATGAGTAAAATATGCACCAACATGCTCACACAATAAGATAGCAAATTAAATATGTGTCAAAGCATGCACAACCAATTATAGCATCTATCAAACAATTGGCGATGACCAGGTCATCTATATATGAGTATATTGACTTAGGAGTCAAATGAGAACATTTGATCATAGGTCATACTCATCTTTTAAGCTCAAGTGGGGTTACCACTTTTACATAATGCATTAATGTGTTCACACCATTAGAGTTGCTTTGACTCTATTCTTAGAGTTAAGCTCCCCCTAGATGTGAGATCCCCCCTTAGAGGGATGAACTAACCTTGGGTTTTGTCGATGATGACTTCATGTAGGTGTTGAAGATGTGGATGCTCAATGTTGATGTAGATCATTTGGAGCAATCCTTTGGAGTGAGTTGCACTTTCAACTTGCCTAGATGGGTTAGTCCCACAAGGAACAAACAAGAGTGTCCATAGACATAGAGTGATGCACACACAAGATGATGTCCATGAAATCATTAGGTTACCTTGTCCCTTGTCTTACCAACGTGAGGGTTTGTGACTCGTTGAACTAGTGCAAGATGTGGAAGTTGATTTCACTTGTTCTTGCCAAAATATATGAGTGAAGAATGTTGGCGGACTCACCCTCAAGAACTCTCTAGTTCTTCTTCTTCGGGATCCACATCATCTTGATGGGAATCCTTGGAGTTGTAGTTGTACTTGATGAAGTAGAACTTGATATAGTCTTGGGGACCCACTTGAACGAGGCTTTGGGTGCTTCTTCAAATGCATCAATTTCTTCTTGAAGCTAGTCCTTGCCTTTGTTCTTGTGGTCTTGTGGTGGAAAATCATCTTGAGCTTGTGTTCCCTTGAAGGAAGTAGGATCATACTTCTCTTGTTGAGGAACAAACTTCGTCTTGGGGTATTGATCTTCTTCCCACTCAACTCCATTGGCATTGAACTTTCGTTCAAAACAAACACCTTGATTCTTCCGGTGCCTTCCTTGCTTGCGTACAATTTCCTCGAATTGCTTACTCCCAGCAAGGCTCTTGTAAACACCTTTCTCTATAATTCCCTTCAATAAGCTATTTTCTTGCTCAAGTGTAACTTGGCTAAGAGAATCATTAGTGGAATCAAGAGAACTACTAGAAGCAACAATATTGGATTTGACATTATTATTGTTACTACTAGAGGAAGTATCTTTCTTGTACTTGTTATTAGACTTGACTTGAGGCATGTAAGAAGATAAGAGTAAACGCTTGGCAATGTAAGAAGAACTTTTCTTGCGAAGATCATCATTGATTGCTTTTAAGAACTCATGCTCTTGCTCAAGATTGAGCTTTTCAAAGCGTAACTTCTCATGAGCCCTTAAAAGTTCTCAATGATCTTCGTAGATAGTTTCATGAGCTAACTTAAGAAAGTTTAATTCTTTAGTTAGAAGCTCAATCTTCTCCTTATCATTGTCATTCGTTTTAGCATGATTAGCAAGATTAATTGACGTTTCATCATAGTATTCATCACTAGAGTTGTCAAGAAGTAAATCATCATCCACAAGCAAGTCATCTTCATCACTATTGAAATCAACATACTTGGGATCTGTTACCTTTGGACCTTTGGCCATGAAGCATCTTCCAAGACCTTCATTTGGTGAATCAAATATGTCGTAGGAGTTGGTTGACACAAGTGCTAGACCGGCAACACCTTCATCTTGAGTATATTCGGAGTCGGAGTGATAGCTTCTCTCGGAGTGATTGTCGGAGTCGGAGACGTATACCCATTCCACAACATGAGCTTGATATCTTCGTTTTGTGTAGCTCCTTGATGACTTGTTCTTCCTTTCCGAATCCTTGCTTCTCCGTGAGGGTCTTCGTTCATAACGATCATCTCTACTCCTCCTCTCTCTTGGTGGTGATTCTTCTCTTTTGCTCCTTCTTCTTGGAGAATCCTCTCTTCTTTTGTAGGGTGCCCTACACTCATTGGAGTAGTGTCCGGGTCTCCCACAATTGTAGCAATTTCGCTCTTGACTAGAAGATCTCTTGTCATTGTAAGACCTTGACTTGGAGCTTCTTTCTTTGTTTCTACTCTTGTAGAATTTGTTGAAGTTCTTCACCATTAAGCTCAATTCTTCATTGAAGGTTGGTTTCTCACTTGATGATGTGGGGGCTTCACTTGAGGCTTTGTAAGCACCACTTGACTTGCTGTGAAGTTCCTCCTTATCCTTGAGTGACATCTCATGAGCAACAATCCTTCCAATGACTTCTGTTGGCTTGAGATCTTTGTAGTTTGGCATCATTTGAATCAATGTGCACACGGTATCATACTTCCCATCCAATGCTCTTAAGATCTTCTTGATGATGAATTTGTTGGTCATCTCTTCACTCCCTAAGCCGGCAATCTCATTTGTGATAACAGCAAGCCTAGAGTACATTTCAGCGACACCTTCACCATCCTTCATTTTGAACTTGTCAAGCTGACTTTGGAGCACATCCAACTTGGATTCCTTGACGGACTCGATACCTTCATGCATATCAATCAAAGTATCCCAAATTTCCTTTGCGTTCTCAAGACGGTTGATTTTGTTGAATTCTTCGGGGCACAATCCGTTGAAGATGATATCACAAGCTTGAGCGTTGTATTGCAGCATCTTCAATTCTTCCGCATTAGCTTCACGGTTCGGTTCTCTCCCATCGAAAAATTCACCTTGCAAGACAATACAAATAATTTCCCAAACGGCGTGGTTATGTCCAAGAATATGCATTTTCATCTTATGCTTCCAACTAGCAAAATTAGTACCATCAAAGTAAGGACCTCTACGGTGATAATTTCCCTCGCTAGACGCCATACTCTCCTAGGTTGTGAAACCAAGGCTATGACCACCAAAAGTTATGGAAATCAAAGCAAATGGAGACCAAGGCTCTGATACCACTTGTAGGACCTTGAAGTATGTCTAGAGGGGGGGTGATTAGACTATTTGACCAATAAAAACTTAACCTTTTCCCAAATTTAGAGTTAGGCAAATTTTAGCTACTTTAGGATAAGTCAAGCAATCATCACAGAATTCAAGCAAGTATGCAAAGAGTATATAGGCAGCGGAAATTAAAGCATGCAACTTGCAAGAAAGTAAAGGGAAGGGTTTGCAGGATTCAAACGCAATTGGAGACACGGATGGTTTTGGCGTGGTTCCGATAGGTGGTGCTATCGTACATCCACGTTGATGGAGACTTCAACCCACGAAGGGTAACGGCTGCGCGAGTCCACGGAGGGCTCCACCCAAGAAGGGTCCACAAAGAAGCAACCTTGTCTATCCCACCATGGCCGTCGCCCATGAAGGACTTGCCTCACTAGCGGTAGATCTTCACGATGTAGGCGATCTCCTTGTCCTTACAAACTCCTTGGTTCAACTCCACAATCTTGTCGGAGGCTCCCAAGTGACACCTAGCCAATCTAGGAGACACCACTCTCCAAGAAGTTACAAATGGTGCGTTGATGATGAACTCCTTGCTCTTGTGCTTCAAATGATAGTCTCCCCAACACTCAACTCTCTCTCAATGGGTTTGGATCTGGTGGAAAGAAGATTTGAGTGGAAAGCAACTTGGGAAGGCTAGAGATCAAGATTCATATGGTAGGAATGGAATATCTTGGCGTCAACACTTGAGTAGGTGGTTCCCTCTCAGAAATGGTAAGTTGGAAGTGTAGGTTCGTTCCGATGGCTCTCTCCACGAATGAAGAGGAGGTGGAGGGGTATATATAGCCTCCACACAAAATCTAACCATTACACACAATTTACCAAACTCGGTGGGACCGAATTGTTAAACTCGGTCGGACCGATTTAGTAAACCTAGTGACCATTAGTGAATTTCGGTGGGACCGACATGCATCTTGGTGAGACCGATTCGGTTAGGGTTAGGGCATAAGGTAATCTCCGTAAGACGGATTACACAAACTCGGTGAGACCGATTTGGTAATAAGCTTTCCAGAGAGTTGGTCAGGTAAACTCGGTGGGACCAATTTGCTCTTTTCGGTGAGACCGAAATGTTACATAAAGGAAACAGAGAGTTTACATTGCAATCTCGGTGGGACCGATCGCTCACTTCGGTTAGACCGAAACATTATGAAGGGAAACAGAGAGATTGCAACCCCATCTCGGTGAGACCGAGATCCCTATCGGTAAGACCGATTTTCTTAGGGTTTGTGGCAGTGGCTATGACTTTTGGAATCGGTGGCGCCGGATAGGAAGTTTCGGTGTGACCGATTTTGGCTTTGGGTTTAGGTCATTTGTGGATGTGGAAAGTTGTTGAGGGTTTTGGAGCATATCACTAAGAACATTGAAGCAAGAGGCTCATTAAGCAACACATCATCCCTCCTTGATAGTATTGGCTTTTCCTATAGACTCAATGTGATCTTGGATCACTAAAATATAAAATGAAGAGTCTTGAGCTTTTGAGCTTGAGCCAATCCTTTGTCCTTAGTATTTTGAGGGATCCACTTTCATCATCCATGCCATGCCATTCATTGAGCTTTCCTGAAATAATAGTCTTGGAATAGTATTAGCTCAATGAGCTATATGTTGTTATTAATTACCAAAACCACCTAAGGATTGTTGCACTTTCACCTTTACAAAGCAATCTTTCTTAGCACGCAATCTAGCGGTCTTTCTTTGCACTCATCAATGGAAATTCTCATTGCTTTGAGAGACTCATTGGTATCATGCTTAGGAGGAGTAGATCTATGTTTCAAAGAATCAACATCAAGCGAAGGTCTATCAACGTTCCTAGCCAACTCATCAACTTTAAGCAATTTTTCTTCAAGCAAGGTATTAAAACTCTTTTGAGAGATCATAAACTCTTTAACGCTATTCTCAAAATCAAAGGGCATCTTGTTAAAATTACCATAAGAATTATTGTTGGAATTTCCATAATTATTAGAGGAATAACTAGGGAACGGTTTAGGATTAAAGTTTCCTCTATAAGCATTGTTACCAAAATTATTCCTACCAACAAAATTCACGTCCATAGATTCGTTATTATTCTCAATCAAAGTTGACAAAGGCATATCATTGGGATCAATAGAAGAACTCTTAGTAGTAAACAATTACATAAGTTCATCCATCTTTCCACTCAAAACATTAATTACTTCTATAGCATGCACTTTTTTACTAGTAGATCTTTCGGTGTGCCATTGAGAATAATTAGCCAAAATATTATCAAGAAATTTAGTAGCTTCTCCTAAGGTGATTTCCATAAACGTGCCTCCCGCGGCCGAATCTAAAAGATTTCTAGAAGTAAAATTCAGTCCGGCATAAAAATTTTGTATGATCATCCATAAATTCAAACCATGAGTAGGGCAATTGCGAATTATCAATTTCATACTTTCCCAAGATTGGGCAACATGCTCATGATCAAGTTGTTTAAAATTCATAATATCATTCCTAAGAGGGATGATCTTAGCGGGAGGAAAATACTTAGAGATAAAAGCATTTTTGCACTTATTCCATGAATCAATACTATTCTTAGGCAAAGACGAAAACCAAACTTTAGCATGATCTCTAAGTGAAAACGGGAATAACTTCAATTTAACAATATCATTATCCGTATCTTTCTTCTTTTGCATCTCGCACAAATCAACAAAGTTATTTAGATGGGTAGCGTCATCTTCACTAGGAAGGCCGGGGAATTGATCTTTCATAACAAGATTCAGCAAAGCAGCATTGATTTCACAAGACTCAACATCATTAAGAGGAGCAATCGAAGTACTAAGGAAATCATTATTATTGGTATTGGAAAAATCACACAATTTGGTATTATCTTGCGCCATCGTGACAAGTAATCCAACACACAATCAAACAAAAAGGCAAGCAAAAGAGAGAGGATATTGGGAAAGAGAGGGCGAATAAAACGGCAAGGGTGAAGTGGGGGAGAGGAAAACGAGAGGCAAATGGCAAATAATGTAAATGTGAGGGAGATGAGTTTGTGATGGGTACTTGGTATGTCTTGACTTGAGCAAAGACTGAGGGAGTCCTAGATTAGGGGGTATCTGGACTGCCGGACTATATACTTTGTCTGGACTGTTGGGCTGTGAAGATACAAGAGCCAAGACTTCGTCCCATGTCCGGATAGGACTCTCCTTTGCGTGGAAGGCAAGCTTGGCGATTCGGATATTATATTTCCTTCTTTGTAACCGACTCCGTGTAAACCCTAGCCCCCTCCGGTGTCTATATAAACCAGAGGGTTTAGTCCTTAGAGGGACGATCACAATCATAATCAGCATAGGCTAGCGTCTAGGGTTTAGCCTCTACGATCTCGTGGTAGATCAACTCTTGTACTGCTCATATCATCAATATCAATCAAGAAGGAAGTAGGATTTTACCTCCCTCGAGAGGGCCCGAACCTGGGTAAACATTGTGTCCCTTGCCTCCTGTTACCATCAGCCTTAGATGCGTAGATCGGGACCCCCTACCCGAGATCCGCCGGTTTTGACACCGACATTGGTCTATCATTGAGTGTTCCTCTGTGTCGTCGATGCAGGGCTTGATGGCTCCTACAATAATCAACAACGACATGGTCCAGGGTGAGACTTTTCTCCCTAGACAGATCTTCGTGTTTGGTGGCTTCGCACTGCGGGCTAATTCGCTTGGCTATCTGGAGCAGATCGGCAGCTACGCCCCTAGCCACTGGGACAGGTTCGAACACTTGAACTACACGGCCGATATCCGCGGAGACTTGATCTTCAACGGATTCGTGCCAATGCCAGGAGCACCGGACAATCATGACGAGCACGGCCTAGACCTGCTAGCGGACAGTGCTCGGGATATCGCCCCTGCAGGAGCCCCGGACCTAAATCTGGAGCAGATTGCGTCGTCCGAGGACGGATGGATGGACCCCGACCTAGAGGCCGCACACTCATCAGTGATAGAGCCGAACACAGACTTCACCCTCAAGGAAGCCTGTACACCGGACCACCGGACTCGTATTTGATTGTAGGTTCCAGTCCACGCACCTCCAAGCCCGCCGAATCTGGTTGGGCTTCGATAATGGAGTTCACCACTGCGGATATATTCTAGCACTCGCCCTTTGGCGACGTGTTGAACTCCTTAAAATTCCTCTCTTTGTTAGGAGACTCTCGGCCGAACTATGTACGGCTTGAATGGGAAGCAGGAGGCGAAGGAATCCGTTGCCCACCCACCACCCACGTCATAGCCACTTTCGACGATGTATCAGACATGCTTGACTTCTACTTTGATGATACTGACGGTATGGACGTCGGTGCAGGAGACGACTCAGAATCACTGGGGCACAGGACTGTCGCCTCATCATACGATATATACATGGTGGATACGCCTAAGGAGGACGATGGCGACAATCCGGAAGATAAAACCCCAGGGCAAAAGCCAAAACGACGGCGCATACGCCGCTCCAAGTCCAGCAACAGTAAAAATAGCGATAAGAGCGCTAGAAAGATCGACACCCCACACAACTCTGAAGGCAACAACAACCACATGGACCAAGCAATGGGGCAGGATGAGCCAGGTCACGCCGAACACAGCTCGGAGCAGACGCCCGATCACAATGATCCCGAGGGACGAATTCATCAAACCGCCCCGGGACAAGAACACAGTCCGGCTGACGAGGCATTCATCATCCCGGAGACACGCTTGGAACGAGATAACCTCCACAGAAGGCTTATGGCCACTACAAGAAGTCTAAAGAAGCAGAAGCAATGGCTAAAGGCCGCACAGGAAACGCTCAATCGCAGATGGAATAAAGTCCTAGACACTGAAGAAAAGTACGGCGACGATCGCCATACAAAGAGCTATCCAAAACGCAAGCTGTTGCCAGAATTCGACGACGAGGACGTTCCACCAAAGAACAACACGGCTAGGAGGCCGAACAAACCACTTCATAACCGCAACAGAGCAGCTACAGACGCCGCACACGATTTACGCGAGCTCCAGGATAAGAAAGCCGGCGTGGCTAGGTCCATCTACGGATCTAAAGGACACACCCCGTTGCAGAACTATGGTCACCAAAACGATCATACCGATCGAATAACAGTTCGGAATCAACACCGGACACAACAACAGCCGACGGCATGCCACAACATGTCCACATATAGAGGGGCTGCTCACCCCCTGTGCTTCACCGAAGAAGTACTGGACCATGAATTTCCACAGGGTTTTAAACCTGTGAACATAGAGGCATATGACGAAACGACAGACCCAGGGGTCTGGATCAAGGATTTTATCCTGCATATACACATGGCTCATGGGGATGACCTCCACGCCATCAAATACCTTCCCCTCAATTTGAAGGGGCCAGCTCGACACTGGTTGAAAAGCCTCCTTGAAAATTCAATTGGAAGTTGGGAGGAACTCGAGGACGGTTTCAGGGCCAATTTATAAGGGACTTATGTCCGGCCTCCGGATGCGGATGATTTAAGTCACATAATCCAACAGCCTGGAGAGTCCGCCCGCAAACTTTGGAACAGATTCCTCACTAAGAAGAATCAAATTTTTGATTGTTCGGATGCCGAAGCCTTAGCGGCCTTCAAACACAACATCCGAGACGAGTGGCTCGCCAGACACCTCGGCCAAGAAAAGCCAAGGACAATGGCAACCTTAACAAGCCATATGACCCGCTTTTGCACGGGTGAAGATAGCTGGTTGGCCCGTAAAGGCACCAGCGACCCAAGCACATCTAAAATAAGGGATGGCAACGGGAAGCCATGGTGCAATAAAAACAAACGTCAAAACAAGGAAGAGAGCCCAGACAACACAGCGGTCAACGCCAAATTCAGGGGCACTCGACCCGGTCAGCAAAAGAAGCCATTTAAAGGCAGCAAAGAGGGACCATCCAGTCTAAACAGAGTCCTGGACAGACTGTGCCATATTCATGGCACCCCCGACAAACCTATGAACCACACTCACAGAGAAAGCTGGGTCTTCAAGCAGGCCGGCAAATTAAATGCCAAACACAAGTGAAGGGAAACACCAAGTGAAGACGAGGATGAGCCTCGCCAGCCGAACACTGGAGGCACGAATGCGCGCTCAGAGACGCATGCGCTATAGAGCCCGTCGTACCCAAACCTAACCACTGGTCGGCTTGTCCGATCACTTTCGATCACATGGACTGCCTGACTAGTAGTCTCAATTTAATATACTAGGACACTGTCCGCAGGATGGGGATAGACCCATCCAGAATCAGCCAAAGCAACACCACCTTTGAAGGGGTGATACCAGGCGTTGAAGCCCACGGTAGGGGCTCCATCATACTGGAGGTAACATTCGGTTCCCCCAGCAACTCCAGAAGCAAAGAACTACTCTTCACCATCGCCCCCCTCCAAAGCGGCTATCAAGCATTGCTCGGGAGAACGACATTCACCCGCTTCAACGCAGTACTGCATTACGCCTACCTCACACTCAAGATGGCCGGTCCACGCGGCATCATCACCGTTAACGGAAACACAGAGCGCTCCTCACGCGTGGAGGAATACGCGATGGCTCTAGCAGCCGGACTCTAGGCGGCCTCTAACACCAGAAAGCATGATTGGTCGTTAACGGTTAGACGAGTCCGGCAGCTCGGATAAACCTGAGCTAGGGCACCATGTATGTAATCCCATAGAGGACACCAGGGGCTATAGATATTTAATACAACCCCACTTTTGGCTTGACCTTATTAGCAGGCCAATGTCTTACACTTTTACTATCCATCGCACGCTTACGTTATACTCTTCTACATGAGTTTTTCATTTTTACAAACACAATTCATGCGATACCCTTCCGGGAAATGGCACAACGGAGACAAAGGCGCAGACGTGCAGTAGGGCCGCGCTCACAGGATTCTCTTTAGATTAAGCCCCTGTGTAAACCTTTTTTATTGTCTCTTGTTGTTTCCACATCCCATGGGTGCTATACCCACAGAGGGTAATGCCGTTATTGGCATTTCGCCACGACAGACTAATGCACGTACCTGGAACTACAGGGTTCATAATGAAAGGGCATTCTTCAGCCCATTTTATGTTGCAAAGTCCGAATACCTTCGGGAGTGTTCGGCGTCACGAGTTTGGCCTTATATGCATCATCTCCGAATCATGTCTTTGGTCAAATGTTGGGTTTGCCCGGCTCCTGGATTTGCCACGTTACGTTCCGTTCTTATCGGCTAAGGCGGCCAAAGGAGAACTTCTGCAATTGTGCCCTAGTTATTCTGGATGAGCACCTCAGTAGAGAAAGCCAAAAACTGATTGTCATGATACAGCGAGAGACTGTTCAACCACTCGAAGACTTACCAGAATCTTTGGGATTCCTCCGCATGAACGAAGGACCATTTCCCGGTCATGTACACACGCGCCCGTATTCGGATGCACGCGAAGGTACCAGGGGCTACATAGTAGCCCCACTGTCAAACTCCCATGGCTAAGTGAAAGTGTTACAGCTATATAGTCTAGTTGCATAGTTCGACGTGCGATCACCTCCTTAATGGACCAAGACGTTGGATCAAGTGTGATTACGCATATTTTTCGCGAACACCCCCGCATTGTATGCGTGGGGGCTGAAGCCAACGACTGCTAACTTTCAGATTACACACATACATAAAAACGGCCACACGGGAGGCACAATAATACTTTTGGGCACAAAGTATAAATATAGCCTCATAATCAAAATAACATTGTTTTTACCTCCATCAATATTAATCATCAATATCATCAATAGGGTTTAGCCTCTATGATCTCGTGGTAGATCTACTCTTGTACTACCCATATCATCAATATTAATCAAGCAAGAAGTAGGGTTTTACCTCCATCAAGAGGGCCCGAACCTGGGTAAACATCTGTGTCCCTTACTTCTTGTTACCATTAGCCTTGACGCACAGAACGGGACCCCCTACCCGAGATCCGCCGGTTTTGACACCGACATTGGTGCTTTCATTGAGAGTTCCTCTGTGACATCGCCGTCACGCTCGATGGCTCCTTCAATCGTCATTAACGAAGCTGTCCAGGGTGAGACTTTGCTCCCCGGACAGATATTCGTTTTCGGCGGCTTCGCGCTGCGGGCCAATTTGCTTGGCCACTTGGAGCAGATCGATAGCTATGCCCCCGGCCATCAAATAACGTTCAGAAACCTGAACTTGATCTTCGATGGATTCGGGCCAGCGCCAGAAGCGCCAAACAGTCGCGATGAGCACGACTTAGACCTGCTGTCAGACGTCGCTCAGGATATCATCCCGGTAGAAGCCTCGGATATAAATCTGGGACAGGTTGCTTCGCCTAAGGACGGAGGGCTGGACCCCGTCCCGCAGGCCGTACCTTCATCGTCGATGGAGCCGAACACAGGTTTCACCTCTGTGGGAACCCATGACTCCGGACCCCCGGATTCATATCCGGACACAGGTTCCAGTCCGTGCGCCCCCGAGCCCGGCGATCCCGGTTGGGCTCCGGTGATGGAGTTCACAGTGGTGGACGTTTTTCAGCACTCGCCCTTTGGCGACATGCCGGACTTATTGAAGTCGCTCTCCTTGTCAGGAGACTCCATTCGAACTATGTCCGGCTCGAGTGGGAAGCAGACAATGATGGAATCGTTGCCCACCCACCACCCACTTCATTGCCACGATCGATGATCTAACTGACGTGCTTGACTTCGTCCCCGAGGACATCGAAGGTATGGACGACAATGTAGGAGAATCACAGGAGCCACCGCTCACTGGGCGGTGGATGGCCACCTCCTCATAAGACATATATATGGTGGACACTCCGAAGGAAACTAATGGCGATGAGCCAACGGAGGACAACCCCCCAGGAAGAAAGGCAAAACATGTGCGTTATCAGTACCACTCTAAACCCCGTCACACCAAAAACGGCCCCGGAAACGAGAACAGTCCGGACGGTTCCAAAAAGGAACACAACCCGAGTCAGCCTACACCTAAGTAGGCCGGAACATTGACAATGGGATACTGGGAGAGGGACAATCACACCCCCCTCCAACGATGAGGCAAGCCTCGGCAATGACGAATTCGGCATACCAGAGGACCCAGTGGAACAAGTTCGCTTCGAGCGACGGCTCATGGCTACAACAAGGTGCCTGCGAAGGAAACAAGAGCAGCTCATAGCTGACCAAGATGCGTTAGAGGATAGGTGGACCAAGATACTGGCCGTTGAAAATACGAACTCGAGAGCCCCAATAAAGGGCACACACGGCACAACCGGCTACCTCAACTCGAGCAGGAAAACCACGGGCACGCACACAGACGCCCACGCATTACTAGGGTCCAAGGCGGCATGCAGGAGATACGAAGAGGCACCCTCAGACCTCGGCATAAAGGTTAGAAACATCAAGACAAGGAAGTTGGTTCCATGTCTGGCAACGCTCAGTCCGACAAACAGGCAAAGAGCAGCACAAGCCTACTCGACCGAAGATACATGCTGGATCAGCCGTGTGAAATTCATGGTACCTCGAGAAGGACGGCAAAGCATACCAATAGAGAATGTAGGATTCTCATAACAAAGCTGCTGGTCGTACGCCGGAGGCAATAAAGGGGAGATGCCTCGTCAAGAACCCCCCCCCAGAGCATAACAGTACGACCAACCGCCCAGGAAGTTTGTGAGTGGCTTTGTATATATTTTAGCAAGCCACATAAAAACCTACAGAATTTATAAAAATGATTTAGTGTCTAAGACTAAATCAAAACAAATTGCGGAAAATAGAAAACAGAATTAAATAGAAATAAGAGAGAATGGCCAGGAGGCCACTTACCTGGCTGGGCCGGCCCACCTGGCCCGTGCCAGTCACCCTCCTCCTTGCGCCAGAAGGACGTCGGCGCGTCGACGCGCGCGCGCCCGAACTCCACCTCCTGCTTCCACCTCCTCCTGCCTCTCTGCTCGCTTCCCCGACCCCCTGGAGATGCCACGCACCTCCCTGGCGCCACGTCCACTTCTCCCTCCGTCCCTATCCCTCCTTGCTCTCTCTCCCTCCCGCGACCGAACGGAGCCCGTCGCCGCCGACCAGCGCTCGCGCAGCCGCAGCCATCCCGAAGCCTCTCCGACACGCCCTCGAGCTCCGCCGGTCCTCCCTCGTCCTCCTCGTCGTCTCACGCGACCAGAAGAGCCCCGGAACGCCGCCCCCGACGTTTTCCCCCTCCTCGGCCACCGGAGATCTGCCTCGCCGTCCCGCTCGCTCCGACGCTTCCCCGGCCCCGTCGTCTGCACCGGCCAACTCCCCGTGAGCTCCTCTTCCTTCTCCCCCTCTCCGTTCTCTCGTTTGCACGCCGTAGTTGCCGCCTTGCCAACGACCGAAACCCGCCGCCGCCCGCGCTCGTCGCCGGCGAAGCCTCGGTGACCTTTTGGTCCCGTGCGTGCGCCCGTTGCACTCGCAACATTCCATAGAGCAAAACTAGCGTGACAGCCGGCTCGTTTGCAAGCCGCAGCGCCAACCCCGCACCCACCCGTAGCTCCGGCCGCCGCCACGAGCTCGACTCCGGCGAGCATGATCCACCCCAGCCCATCCCATTTGGCTCTCTGGATGCGCAAGAGCGAGGGCTATGCCCTGGTGCCCTCAGCACGCGAATCCGATGCCCCTAGCGCAAGTCCGGCGTGCCCCCGCCATGATCTGTGGTCGTCGCCGGCTAATCTCCGGCCAGCTGACGTGGCTGGCTTAATTAGCCACTAACCACCGCATCGTGTCACAGACAGCCGGGCCCCACCGCTTAACTAATCGGCTAACTAAAATAGATTAAGTTTAATCTAATTGCAGTGGCCCCACGCATCAGCTTTGACCGCGCTGACGTGGCTGTTGACTGGGCCCACATGTCAGCGACACAAACTCGTCTGAGACACTGACGTGTGGACCCCACTGGCCAGGCTTGACCTGGACCAGCCCCGTTGACTTTCTGACGTCACTAATACGTCATGCTGACGCAGTATTTGTTTCTGGAATTTAAATAAATCTTAAATGATTTATTATTTTCAGAAAAATGTCCAAAACTTCTAAAATTCATAGAAATTCAACCGTAACTCCAAATGAAATAATTTATATATGAAAAATGATCAGAATAATCCAATCTATCCATCCGTACTATTTTCATGCATGTTAGAACAACTTATAGCTGCTGTTTAGCACAAATGATATAAATGACATTTAAATTCCACATATGGAGTTTGGTTTTGAACTTAGGGTTCAAACCAACTTCATTTAACTTTGTTGCTAGCTGCATTAGCTCAAACCATAGCATATTGCCATTTCACACTCATGCATCATATTGTTGCATTGCATTGATTGTGTTCTTTCTCTGTTGCTGGTGTTTGTCCCCTCTCGATAGACGTGGTTCGACGATGAGTTCGATGACACCGATGAAGAGCTATACTATCTTCAGAAGTGCCAGGCAAGAAAAACCCCCTTGTTCATTCCGATACAATCCTACTCTCTCGCTCTTGCTCTCTTTTACTGCATTAGGACAACACCGATTCATCTGTTACTTGTTGCGGTAGTTGAACCCCTTTATCCTCTGCATGACCTGTCATTGCCACAGTAAATAGATGAAACCCACTAGCATGAGTAGGAGTTGTTTGAGCCCTGATGTGCCTACTCATTCATGCTTGTTTGTCGTGCCTGCTACTGCTTAGAGTTGAGTCAGGTCTGATTCATCGGGGATGAATCAGAGGTGTGTGAACATGTCCTACTGTGTGTGAGCTAAGTGTGTGAACACAATTTGGTAAAGGTAGCGGTGAGAGGCCATGTAGGAGTACATGGTGGGTTGTCTCATTGCAGCCATCCTCAGGAACTGAGTTCTGTGTTTGTGATCCATGATCAGTTACTACCACACATTGGGCTCCGGGCACTCCAAGCTCTCTCGACTTATTAATCAACTTGATCTCTGTCCAGGAGTTGCAACTAGTTTCTGGTGTTTGTAGGTAGTGTTAGTAGTCTACCAAGTGGCACCTGGTACAGGTGGGCTTTGGACAGACTAGGCACAATGGCCTGGTGTACCAAGTGGCACCTGGATGGTGGGCTTGGGAACCCTGCACACATCGTTTGGGGCCGTGAGCGACACCCCGGCCGGATCTCCTTGCGGATGGAACCCGAATAGGCGATAAACCTGGACAAGAGACTTGTGTGGTTAGTCAGGTCGTGGCCGACTCCCTCGCCAGGCTTCCGCTTGAAGGTTGCCGAGATACACGAGGTGTACATGGCGGTAAGTGGCGAGAGCGTGTGTGAAGAAGTACACCCCTCCAGGGTTAATATGATCTATTCGAATAGCCGTGTCCGCGGTAATGGACTTCTGGGTTACCTGTATAGTTCATAGACAAGTGAAAGTGGATACTCTAAAATACGCAAGATAAGCGTGAGTGCTATGGATGGTGTTCTCGTAGGGAGACGGGAGCGGATCCATAGTGGTGTATTGATATGGTGAATATGTGGACTCGTGTGCGCCACCTCAAAAGAGTTACTTGCAGTCGTAGTTTAGGATAGCCACCGAGTCAAAGCTGGCTTGCTGCAGTTAAACCCCACCATCCCCTTTGTTGATAATGATGCATATGTAGTTAGTTCTGATGTAAGTCTTGCTGGGTACATTTGTACTCACGTTGCTTAATTTATGTTTTTGTAGAGAGACTTCAGTCTCACTAGTAGTTCCACGTGGACTTCGACGTTTAGCTTGTTACCTCAGCTACGATCTTGTGCCTCGGCAGGATTTGGTAGATAGTCAGGCTTCTCAGCCTTTTTCATTTATAGATGTCTGTACTCAGACATGATAGCTTCCGCTTGTGCTTTGATTTGTATGCTCTGAATGTTGGGTCATGAGACCCCTGTTTGTAATATCCCGCTCCTCGGAGCCTAATGAATACTTACTTGTGTCGTAGAGTCATGTTGTGATGCCTTGTTGTATTTGCACATATCGAGCATATTGTGTGTATGATTGAAATGCCTGGTATGTGTGGGATCTGACTATCTAGTTGTTTATCTTTAGTAGCCTCTCTTACCGGGAAATGTCTCCTAGTGTTTCCATTGAGCCATGGTAGCTTGCTACTGCTTCGGAACACTTAGGCTGGCCGGCATGTGTCCTTCTTCATTCCAGTGTCTGTCCCTTCGGGGAAATGTCACGCATTGAGTACCGGAGTCCTGTTAGCCCGCTACAGCCCGGTTTACCGGAGTCCTGCTAGCCCAGAGCTACAGCCCGGACCCACTTGCTGATGACCGACACGTTCGATGCTGGGTCATGGATGCCTGTCCCTGTAAGTCCGTGCCACTTTGGGTTTACGACTAGTCATGTTAGCCCGGGCTCATTATCATATGGATGCTAGCGACACTATCATATACGTGAGCCAAAAGGCGCAAACGGTCCCGGGCAAAGGTAAGACGACACCCGTGGGAATACCGTGCGTGAGGCCGCAAAGTGATATGAGGTGTTACATGCTAGATCGATGTGGCATTGAGTCGGGGTCCTGACACTTGGATTTCTCCAGTACGGCAGTAGCAGTGGCTAGCTGGGTCTGGCACGTTTCCAGCTCCTGAGATAACAGGTTGTTCTTCTCTGTGAGCACCTGGATATACAACGATCCCCAAATCAGTTGCTTCCAACTGCTTCAAGTCTCGGGGGCTACTTGTATATAATTATGAGAATTGTGCAAGTGTGAACTTATCCGCATATCCTTCAAATACTTGCCAGTGGCTCTAGTAAGCCCATCTCGAGCAACTCGGATGTATGCAACACCTGAGTTGAAGGCGTTGAAAGCCTCTTCCGAAAACCCGGGGTCGCGTAGAATGGCCCGCCGGCGCCGATGATTCATGGCGCATTCCACTTTGGAGTTTGTGATGGATACTTTATCCGAATCCTCCGAAGAAGGAAAATCTGGTGTCACTTCCGCGTTAGCCTCAGTCCTCGAGACAGGGTCCGGAATCCGGCTAGTAGAGACATGACCGGCAGGATCTTCGGACACAGTCCAGCGAATATTTTTCCTGGTAAGACACAACGGATAGTGTCATACTCTAAGATGACAACCATGGAGCATATTTAAAACCATACCTCTTCGATGAAAGCTCGGCCATATTTCTATTTGCCTTCCTCTTCGAGGGCCAGCCCGACGTAGGCGCCGCTTTCTTGCGACTCGCTTCTGGTGCAGCATGGCGTGCCGATCGCCTTCCCTTTAAAGCATAAGATAGTGCGGTGGGTAAGGCGGAAAGAGGAAATTCTCTCAAAGGATAAGTCTCCTGATTACTTAAATGTGATGCAGGGAGAAGGCCAGGATAGTCAGCAATGATGGGCACTTCTGTGTTGTCATGGCTCGCCTGGTAAACACCCCTTCCCCGAGCTTCACGAATATATACGGATCCTCTTCGAATCCGGGGTCAAGGGCCCGGTTGTGGTCCTCTGGCTGTGGTGCGGGGCTGTGGATCTCCCTGGTGATTTTCCGCCATTCCTGTTATAAATGGACGGATTAATATTTATGAAAAAGGACTCAGGGATTAAATGTAGTAGAGTAGTGGGATGGAAACTCACCCAGATGAGAGGGTTGTACATGGAAAATCCATCTCCAGGCTTAATGCGGATGAACTCCTCTTTCTCCCCTTTGTATAATACGGACAATATTTCGCCAAAGCAAAGAAGTGTCCGGACCCTTCCGATCGTAGCGGCTGGCATCATCTTCTCCATGGAAGTGCCACATAGGGTGCCCTTGTTATTGGAGTGGCTGGACCCCTCGCATTATGGATATCGCCATAACCTCCACTATTGACAATCCGGATTGAGCGAGCGTCTTTATCTTGCTCATCAATTAGTGGACTTCCGTGCTATCTTCCTCCCTGAGGCTCCGGGGACGCCAGCTGAGGCGCTTCTTCAATGGGGCACTTCCAAATTCAGGAAGACCCCTTCGGACTGGGTCAGGAAGGAAGACGTCCTCAACATAGAACCATTCAAAAGGCCATTCTTTGAATGCCTTCTTCGGCAGACCGGATAGGTATCCGGTCCTGGCGATGCGCCATATCTCGGCTCCGCCCACTTGGAATATTGATTCCTCTTGATTACGAGGGACAAGGCAAAGCGACTTCTTCCATAACTCGAAATGGGCCTCACAAGCCCAGAAATAGCTCGCAAAGAGCAACGTAACCTGTGATGTGCAGGATAGAGGCAGGAGTGATATTGTGTAGTTGGAGGCGATAATGCTCTAGAAGCTCTCGAAGGAACGGATGGTTTGGAAATCCGACGCCTCTCAACAAGTAGGGAACAAAGCATACTCGTTCCCCCCTGGATGGGTTGGGGAACTTCTCCACTTGCTCCCCACCGTCGAAGGAAGCCAATCCGGCTCGAATAGGGACTAGATCTGGGGGGGGGGGGGGGGAGAGAAATCCCTAGGTCTGCAGCTTCACCTATTGGCCATGGGATATGGAACACTTTTCCCAAGCACCCTGTTCGGGGCCATGAGGGCGGGAGGAAGAGCTGGGAGCGCTAGCCATGTTGGGGTGTTTTCTGCTGGCAAGCTCTAAGGATTCCGCGCTTAGTGTGGGCTGGATCTGAAGATCCCCGTCTCTTTAAATAGATGACTTTCTTGTATGGTCAGGGTGGTAAGTGAACAAAATTCCCCGACCTCTCCTATTCACTCGACACTTGGAAGCTGAAATCATGAAGGTGCAGAAGCCGATGAGCGCGACATTAAATGGAAAGACGGATACTGCTCTTTAAGTTAGGTACATTGAAGTATTCTGAGAGGGAACCCACCTTCCAATGCCGAAGACAATCTGCGCAACGGACTCATAGCCTATGAAGATACAAGATAGAAGACTTCTTCCCATGTCCGGATGGGACTCTCCTTTTCGTGGAAACCATGCTTGGCGATTCAGATATGTAGATACAAGACAGAAGACTTCTTCCCGTGTCCGGATGGGACTCTCCTTTGCGTGGAAAGCAAGCTTGGCGATTCAGATATTTACATTCCTTTTCTCTGTAACCGACATTGTGTAACCCTAGCCCCCTCCAGTCACTAGTAGAAAAGGGGGCAATGGTCCAGGCCGGGTCAGCCCATTAGTCCCGGTTCAGTCCAGAACTGGGACTAATGGGGGCACTAGACCCGGTTCGTGAGCCACGGTGGCCGGCCGGGCCACGTGGGCCATTGGTCCCGGTTCGTCTGGACCTTTTGGTCCAGGTTGGTGGGACGAACCGGGACCAATGGGCCTCGCTCCTGGCCCACCACTATTGGTCCCGGTTGGAGGCTTGAATCGGGAACGAAGGCTGCCCTTTAGTCCCGGTTCGAGCCACCAACCGGGACTAAAGGGTTGGTCCTCGTTGCGGCCACACTTTAGTCCCACCTCGCCAATCGAAGGGGTTCACACCGGTTTATAAGCCCCTCCCTCTCTGCCGTGTTGAGCTCCTCTCAGAATGAAAATAGATGCCCTTATACAGGGAATTTGACCTAAATTCATACTAAATTTCTCTAAAGTTAGTAGAAATTTATTATGAATTTAGGTCGAATTTTCTCTATAAGCGCATCTATGCTCATTTTTTAGTAAAGTTAATCAAAAATATTTTTTCTTCTATTTCTTTCTAAGTGGTTTTTTATATAGTTTTTTTTCTTTTCTGCTACATTTATTTTTTTCTTTTTATTTTTGAGTTGTAATAAGTCATTAAAAATAAGCATTTATGCTCATTTTTTTAGTAAAGTTAATCAAAACTATTTTTTCTTCTATTTATTTCTGAGTGGTTTTTTATATGGTTTTTTTCTTTTCTGCTACATTTATTTTTTTCTTTTTATTTCTGAGTTGTAA
>NC_041381.1:114752033-114752938 GCF_002162155.2 Triticum dicoccoides
TTTTAGTAAAGTTAATCAAAACTATTTTTTCTTCTATTTATTTCTGAGTGGTTTTTTGTATAGTTTTATTTTTCTGCTACATTTTTTTTTCTTTTTATTTCTGAGTTGCAATAAGTAATTAAAAATAAGCATCTATGCTCATTTTTTTAGTAAAGTTAATCAAAACTATTTTTTCTTCTATTTATTTTTGAGTGGTTTTTATATAGTTTTTTTTTCTGCTACATTTATTTTTTTTCTTTTTATTTCTGAGTTGTAATAAGTCATTAAAAATAAAAAAGAGGCGCAATGCTCGTTAATTTGCTTCAAGCCTTTCGGAATAGTGTTAACTGCACTGCACATAGCTCTGTGCAGTCTATCCTATTCCTCAAGGCTTGAAGCTAACCAACGTGCAGGTGAGCACTGAGCCTCTTCTTCATCGTCTCTGCACTCAGGGCTTATAAACAGCTGCGAGTGCCTCTCGCTTGGCGAGGTGAGACTAAAAAAACAGATGCAAAAAGAATCAACTAAAAAACAGCTGCAGAAAATAAAAAAGTAATTAGACGGGTCCATTGGTACACGTTGGTGGCACCAACCGGTACCAATGCCTCTCTTTAGTCCCGGTTGGTGGCACCAACCGGGACCAATGTCCCTCTTTTGTCCCGGTTGGAGCCACCAATCGGGACCAAAGGTCTTTGTTTCCCGCCCTTTGGGCTGCTGAAAAGAGGCCATTGGTCCCGGTTGGCGGCTTCAACCGGGTCTAAAGGGGGGCATTAGTCCCGGTTGGTTTCACGAACCGGGACCAAAGCCTTTGCTATATATACAACACTTAGCGCTCCCGACTTCGATCTCTCCTCCTCCTCTCCCGTCGCCGCGTCCCCTACCACCACCTCACCGTCGCCGCCCCGCCCCGACGCCGTCGCCGCCCC
>NC_041381.1:114753248-114850712 GCF_002162155.2 Triticum dicoccoides
ACGTCGCCGCCCAGGCCCGCGCCGCCTCGACGCCGTCGCCGCCCCGCGCCGCACCTCGCCATCGCCGGCCGTGAGCAACTTTTTTATTTTTGTTAGATTTTTTTAGATTTTTTTTGTAGTTCATAGATTTTTTTGTTAGATTAGATGAGTAGTAATTTAGATATATGTAGTTCATAGATTTTTTTGTTAGATTACATTTTTTTGTTAGATTAGATGTGTAGTAATTAATTTGTTCATATATGTTAGATTTTTTTTCTGTTAATAGATTTTTTGGTGATATTATTATTGAATATGCATGTTTGGTGATATTATTGTTAATAGATTTTTTTGGTGATATTTAGATTGTGTAATTAATTTTGTTCATAGAATTTTAATGATTTTTTTGTTCATAGTATTTAGAAAAAGGAAAAAATAAGAAGTAGTTTGTTTTTAGTAAGTACTACTTTATTTATTTTTTGTTTTTAGTAAGTACTACTTTATTTATTTATAGTAAGTGCTTAGTAGTTGAACTAGATAGTTGATATAATTAATAAAACTACTTTATTTAACTATATATAGAAGTAGTTCCCGCATCGACGTCGGTAATGCCTATCCCGCATCCTCGTCGTCGTTGACTCGGCGGTGAGGCCTGCTTGATCAGGGCCATGTTCGGGACTGGCTCCGCCGGGCTGGTATTGGGAGGTGCTACCTTCCGCGGGACGTAGGTTGGTGAGGAGGCAGCCAGTTGTTGACCCGATCCTTGTTTGGTGGCGGTCGGCGTGGGCCAGTGACGGTGCTGAGGCTTCCGGACACCGCGGAGGTGGTACGTCACCGTGTCAGCGAGGAGGACGAGCATGTCCGTCGCTACATGGTTGCATTGGAGGGTAGGTTCGACAATACCTGGCAGGTTCTTCAGGGATCTCACTGGAGCTATGATCCTGTGATGGTTCCTTATCTTTGGGTGTCCAGCGCCCGCGTCGATATCCGTCAGGCGCTACGGTTCTAGTTGTATTAGTGATAATATTCAACGATGTACGGACACCAAGAGATGATGTACTTTTGCTTATAATTATTGAATGCATGCTAATTTGAATACTATACTTTATTTTATGATTTGGTTTTGCTTATTTTATGATTTGGTTTTGCTTATTGAATGCTCATATTGGATAAGTTCTCCTTCATTCCCATGTGCTAGACAATTTGGTATAATAATGCACTCGGGAATGAAAGGAGGAGCTACGTATCGATCACCGATAGTCAACCCGTGATTAATAATAATGATCTAGTTTAATAATTGAATTATGAACATAGGCCGGAAATGTCGTACTCATCGGACGACGAAAACCGCCCGGGGGACTGCGACTGGTGCCACGACGACCGAGGTATCTGCGACAGGTTCATTGAGCTGGACGAAGATCGGCGCTTCAGCATTAAGCTCGAGGAGACCTGCAATTTCATACGGTACGCAACAACGACAGTAGTTTTTTCGTAATTAAGCACGACTTCAACTATTTTAACCTGTATTTTTCATCTTTTCCAATTCGACTAGCTTATCCCATACTTTGCAAGACGCTATGTCTTGGAGAGGATGGGTTTTGAAGACCATGAAAGTTTCGAAACCATAAAAATTATCCTAAGTACCCATCATGGTGTGGATTTTCAAGTAAAGTTGTACAATGCTCAGAGTCTAACCCATTTTGGTTGCAAAAATTGGGAAGCACTTTGCAAGATGTATGGTCTTGATGAAGGTATGTTTGTCACCATGGATCTTGGTGATCCTACAATCGAGCAAGAGAGACCTTCGATTTGGGTCCTTGTGGATACACCTCCAATTCTTCCCCCATGTGAGCTTCACATAGTTATTAAGTAATTTATATTGTTTATTTCAAAATAGTTGACAACTTATTTCCATTGACAGCTTATTTTCATTCTTCAAAGAATGTGCGGAAGATGGTAGACAGAACCTACTACACCGAAGGCTCCGAATTAACTTATCAGGAGAAAAATCATCTGGTCGCATTTTCTACTGATCTTGATAATTACAATATCTACAATCAAACTCCTCAGCATTATGGTCAATACGTGCCACTAGTGCATGTGTTGAACTACGGTAACTACCATGGAGATACACTGTTAAGATTTTTTACTATTACGATATCCGTGCATCTTTTTGCACACTTCTAAAACTAGTACATCATTGGTAACTATGAAGTTATTACTATGTTTTTCAACAGATAATCCCGAATGATTGTGTGCCTCATCTGATGTATACGCACAGTACCCTTCATGTTTTGAACATACAACCAGGTCTTCCTACGAATCTCAACTGTCCATACCGGGTTTCTAAAAGAAGTGGAGACATGACAAACAAAGAATGGAAAAAATGTATGGACAGTCGTAAGGAGCTTCTTGGAAGCAAAAAGCAGCGAAGGGCAAGAATTGGAGACAGGATGATCGTCATTCTTCATAATGGAGAGTCAGGGTCTATATTGTTTTATGCTATTTTACCTTAAGGGTTTTTAGGGGTCCTACCTTATACTGATGATCATGTGCTAAGAACAATTATGTAGGGTTGGGTTCGATGACTATGAGGATGATGATCGTATGACTTATTATTAATAACGAGTAGATGTTGTATGATGATGCATGATTAGTAGGACTTGTTATTATATATGATGATGTATGATGCGAGCATGCATGAGTTATTATATCAGCGGGTAACCCAAGGACGAAGATATAAGAGAGGACACTTCTCTCTATTAGATAGCTATAATAACAACCTAAAAATAACCCCCAAAACCCCTAAAGTAGCCACTTTTCTTAAAAAATGGACTTTTGGTCCCGGTTGGTGCCACCAGCCGGGACCAAAGCCTCCCCTGACTGGGCTCGGCAGACCGGCCACGTGGGGGCACATCTGTCCCGGTTCGTGTTTGAACCGCGACTAATGGGTGCAGGTATTAGTAACGACCCGTTAGTCCCGGTTCATGAACCGAGACTAAAGGCCCTTACGAACCGGGTCTAATAGGTGTTTTTCTACTAGTGAGTGTCTATACAAACTAGAAGGTTTAGTCCGCAGAGACAACAACAATCATAATCATAGGCTAAACTTCTAGGGTTTAGCCATTACGATCTCGTGGTAGATCAACTCTTATAATACTCATATTGATTAAGGTCAATCAAGTAGGAAGTAGGGTATTACCTTCAGAGAGAGGGCCTGAACCTGGGTACACATTGTGTCCCCCGCCTCCTGTTACCATTAGCCTTAGAAGCACAGCTCAGAACCCCCTACCCGAGATCCGCCAGTTTTGACAGCAACACTGGCCCCCGGCAAACTCGATTTGCGTCGGATCCCAGCATCTGCCACGCAATGTGGTGCGCCATGTTGTTGCAGGATTTTTCCATGAAGGACTAGGTGCCCCGCGTGCCGGTGGAAGATTTTTTTGCAGTGGTGGCGACTGCCGCCGCGCTGTTGCAGCAATTTTTGCGCTGGTGGATGGCGGACAGGGGATTCTGTTTTTGAAACAGAATGACTGTTGTAGGAAGTAATGGGCGGACCTGTTCCTGGACAACGGCGTACAGGGGATTCTGTTCCTGAAACTGAACGGCTGTTGTAGGAAGTTACGACCTGGTCAGTTGCGGATGATGGTTGGCTCTCCGGGTGGCAGATGTTTCTAACACATCCGCCGGCGGACGCGTAGCGGCGCCCTTTGCTTAAACTCGTGTTTGATCTGGTTTGTTGGTTTACCAAATATAACAGATTAATTGTTACTATTACTTTTTATGGATCATGACGTTATTGTTATTTATGGGGTTATATCAAAGATGCCTCGTTTGTATCAGATTCTTCCATCACTGTCAACAATGACGACGTCTAGGCCGAGACAGCACCCAGGTTTCCAATCCACCCATTTTTCAGGTTTGCTACACTTTTATGGTTTGCAACTTTGCTATCTGGCTACAGGAAAAACACACGCTGCCGAGTATTACCATGTAAGCCGAGTGTCAAAACATGGGTACTCAGCTTACATACATATAAGCCGAGTTAGCTAAGTAACAATCCCATCGAACAACGCCTACTTGGCTAATATGAATAGACGATGGAGGCATGTGGGCGCCGCCTCCTTGCAGCGCTGCTTCTTATTCTACCTCTGAACACTCTCTTCTCTCCTTGTTACTCTCAAACACACAAGAACACCCACATCCACACACACAGGCGAGCACCAAGGAAGAAGAACACATGGCTTTGCAAGTAGAAACCCTGATGCACACAGGGGCTACATTGTTTCCTCAGCCCTCACGACCTCGCCTTTTCATTGCTCCAATACAACACATATATACAAAGGACCCAGCCACCTATCTCATGCACTCACGCACTAACCAGGCACCATTACCGGCCACTAACACCACACACACGCACCACTAACAGCATGCAGTGCTGCCTACTATTCCTCAACAGCGGCATACGACCCGACCGAGTCCAGCTACCAACTCATGCATGCAAACTAACTCAACCTATTCTCTTGACTAATACTTATCTTAACTATCATGCATCACTAGTACTAACGTGACATGCAACACACCCATCATGGCACACTTGGACGTGTAAAACACAAGTGAAGATTAATCCTAACAAGGCAGGCCGAAAAGGTCTCGACCTACAGGACATACACGGCACACCAGAAAACAAGCACTCGGCTTACAGGCACGAGCTGGCAAAAACTGCTGCCATGTGTACGCCATTGGCAAACTTAATGCTAGCTTAAGCAGTACACTTCCCGGTACTCGACTTATATTTCTGATTCTCCAAAATCAAAAAACCTTCACTTCCGTTGTAAGCTGAGTGGCCGTGAAAAGACACTTGGCTTACAGCTGGGTTATAAATAGCAACCAGGCCAGTCCTTTGAACTTTAAATCTTCATGATGTCGTCGTTGCGCAAACTCTCATATCTCCACTACCGCCACCATCTCATCTGCCTTTTCGTCAGCGATCTCCGCAGCCACCGCCGCCGCAAGTCTTCACCGCCCTTCCTAAATTAGAGAACAAGGGGTTTTATACTTTATACATTTGATAAACACAAATAGCACCTATAATGACATATCAGAATATATCAAATACTACTAGTTTCGGATGGCATCAACGCATTAGAAAATCCGAAAACTAAACTAAATATGTATTGATGGGGGATGTATCTAGACATTACCAAAAAAGGCTTTTGCACCGCATTATATATAAAGCAACCACCGAAGCCAAAAAGTCCAACATAGGTCGCACCACAAACAGACGCACACACACGCCGCACATGAAATAGCACAACACAAGTACACAAAGGCTCTGCTGAGGGCACACCTGAAGAAGCCCAAAGAAAAAATACAGAACAAGTGGCGGCCAGGCATGCAAGGATCTAATCCGGCTCTAGTGGTGGAGGAGGAAGCGGCGGCGACAAGCGAAGAGCCATCGCACGCAGATCTGCAATGATGTTGGTGATGGTGTCTCGTTCCTGGTGGCGGCTAAGCGGCCGCCATAGCTGCAGCTAACCACACATTTTCAATACCACGTCAGTAGCATGTCGAAGAGGAACACGCCGGATCACAAGCTTATTGTGGCCCGTCCACAGCCTCCAGGCAAGAACCCCATTAGTCAGCGCATAGTGTGGCGGACAGCTGTAGGTGAAGCTTGGAGTTCGGCGCAGAGGTTGGTGAAGTTTTTGTGGCACCAACTACCACCCACTGCTTCACGCAAGCAACTCCAAAGGAATTGAGTGGCAAAGCAGGAGAAGAAAATTTGGTTTGAGTCTTCTTCCATCTCACATAGCGGACACAACCCATCTCCCGGGCCATTCCGCTTGAGCACTTCCACATTAGAGGGGACTCAACCCGTAATCCATTACCACGGGAAGATCCAAATTTTAAGTGCAAGCTGGATCGACCAAATGATGTAGAGAGGCTCGGGTCTGGGTGTTGCTGCAATGGCCTAGCACAAGGATTTAGTGGAGAATCTACCAGACGGCTCTAGACGCCATGAGATATGGTCATCCGCCTGCTCCACGTCAGGCTCATGGAGGGCGATGCAAGCAAGAAGGTCCTGACATGCCTAGAGTTTTGGGGGTCCGAAAGGTCGCCGGAACGTGAGGCTCCCTAAGTCAATAAGGGCCACCTCGATAGAGATCCAAGGTTCGACCGCAAAGACGAACAATTCCGGTAAACGAGCCGCAAGAGGGTTGTCCCCGGCCCATCGGTCGCACTAGAAGAGGGTGGACTTTCCAGACCCCATCGAGATGGAGGTTCCGATGTGAAGAACTGGGAGCAATTGAATGATGGACTGCCAGAATTTGGAGCCACCCGATCGTTGACAGAAGGCGAGTGGCTGCCACGCAGGTATTTAGTCTGAATGATTCGAAGCGAAAGAGCCCCACCTCCCCATTGGAAATCCTCCACAACCAGCGAGTCAGCAGAGCTATGTTCATGCATTTGTATGACATAATCACGAGTCTACCCTGATCCCCCGGTTTGCAGATTTCGGGCCAGCGAACAATATGATACTTCTGTTTGTCGCCTTCACCAGCCTAGAAGAATTGGGTATGGAACTTGGCGAACTATTTTTTTTAAAAGAGCGTATATTAATATCACGGAGATACCAATTACACCCTCTGCACCAACAAAATGTCACAAACGACATCCAGGATGCACACAACATTACAAAAAAAAAGACACATCCGTGACATTTTGGGCCGAACGAATTTTTTTTGTCATACTTATGACACTTCTATGACGATAATTGTGACAAAACCCGGTATCATCATAGATGTGGTGGGCTCCTACTTCTATGACAAAAAATCATGACAGAAAATGGACTTTTCGTCCTGGGCGGGCCGGAGGTGCAACTGGATGACATTCTTTGGGCCGTCCATGACGGAAAAAACCATGGTAGAAGCGAGGGCGAGGAAAATTTCGGGGACTTCCCGGTTATGGTGGGTGGTCGGGGACCAAGCAATGCGCGTTTCTCTCGTACACGTATGCGCGTGTGTGCGAGGCGTTGGATCTAACTGAACCTGAGTGAGGCGTTCGGCTCTAAATGAACCTGAGCGATTACATTTCAGGCTACGCGTTTCTGAACCCGAGCGATCGATCGATGGCTGTTAATTGAACCCGATCGAGCGATTCCTTTGCTACTGCTGCTAACTGAAGTCGATCGATGCTGCCTCTGGATGAACAGTGAGCGTTGCAGGGGGGCGGGTTTGGATGAACAGTGAGCGGTGGGGGTGGATGAACAGGACCATGTGGCATTGCCTCTGGATTAAAAGGACCCCGATCGATCGAGCAGGTTCGGGCTAGATGAACAGGACCCCGTGGAGGGCTGGATGAACATGACGACTCCGTGGAAGGCTGGATGAATAGTAGACGGTGGAGGGGTAACCGTGGAGGGGTGGTTGAACAGGTGCTCGTGGAGAGGGGTGGTTGAACAGTAGCCGGTGGAGTAGCGCGTGGTGGAGGCTGGATGAACAGGAGCCCGTGGAGGCTGGAGGAGGTCGACAGTGGATGAACAGTAGCCCGTGAGGCTAGAGGAGGTCGACTATGGAGATGAACAGTATCCCATGGAGTCTCATACGTCTCCAACGTATCTATAATTCTTGATTGCTCCATTCTCCTTTATCTACTGTTTTGGACTATATTGGGCTTTATTTTCCACTTTTATATTATTTTTGGGACTAACCTATTAACCGGAGGCCCAGCCCAGAATTGTTGTTTTTTGCCTATTTCAGTGTTCCGAAGAAACGGAATATCAAACGGAGTCCAAACGGAATGAAACCTTCTGGAACGTGATTTTCTCACTGAACGTGATCCAAGAGACTTGGACCCTACTCCAAGAAGTGCCAGAGGTGGTCACGAGGGTGGAGGGCGCCCCCTGGGCGCGCCCCCTACCTCGTGGGCCCCCTGACGCTCCACCGACGTACTCCTTCCTCCTATATATACCTACGTATCCCCGAACAATCAGAACAGGAGCCAAAAACCTAATTCCACCACCGCAACCTTCTATATCCATGAGATCCCATCTTGGGGCCTGTTCCGGAGCTCCGCCGGAGGGGGCATCCACCATGGAGGTCTTCTACATCAACACCATAGCCCCTCCGATGAAGTGTGAGTAGTTTACTTCAGACCTTCTGGTCCATAGCTAGTAGCTATATGGATTCTTCTCTCTTTTTGGATCTCAATACAATGTTCTCCTCCTCTCTTGTGGAGATCTATTCGATATAATCTTCTTTTTGCGGTGCGTTTGTTGAGACCGATGAATTGTGGGTTTATGATCCAGTATTATCTATGGAAAATATTTGATTCTTCTCTGAATTCTTTTATGTATGATTGAGTTATCTTTGCAAGTCTATTCGAATTATCCTTTTTGGTTTGGCCAACTAGATTCGTACTTCTTGCAATGGTAGAAGTGCTTAGCTTTGGGTTCAATCTTGCGGTGTCCTTACCCAGTGACAGAAAGGGTTGCAAGGCATGTATTGTATTGTTGCCATCGAGGATAACAAGATGGGTTTTTTATCATATTGCATGAATTTATCCCTCTACATCATGTCATCTTGCTTAAGGCGTTACTCTGTTTTTAACTTAATACTCTAGATGCATGCTGGATAGCGGTCGATGAGTGGAGTAATACTAGCAGATGCAGAATCGTTTCGATCTACTTGTCTTGGACGTGATGCCTATATACATGATCATTGCCTAGATATGCTCATAACTATGCTCAGTTCTGTCAATTGCTCAACAGTAATTTGTTCACCCACGTAGAATATCTATGCTCCTGAGAGAAGCCACTAGTGAAACCTATGGCCCCCGGGTCTATTCTCATCATACCAATCTCTATCACTTTATTTACTTGCTTTGTTTTTTACTTTGCCTTTTACTTTTTACTTTGCATGTATCTATCAAAAATACCAAAAATATTATCTCTATCAGATCTCACTCTCGTAAGTGACCGTGAAGGGATTGACAACCCCTAAGCGTTGGTTGCGAGTTGCTATCATTTTGTGTAGGTACGAGGGACTTGTGCGTGGTCTCCTACTGGATTGATACCTTCGTTCTCAAAAACTGAGGGAAATACTTACGCTACTTTGTTGCATCATCCTCTCCTCTTCGGGGAAATCCAACACAGTGCTCAAGAGGTAGCAAGAAGAATTTCTCGCGCCGTTGTCGGGGAGGCTCACGCAAGCAAGTCAACCATACCAAGTACCCATCGCAATCCCTATCTCTCGCATTACATTATTTGCCATTTGCCTCTCGTTTTCCTCTCCCCCACTTCACCCTTACCGTTTTATTTGCCCTCTCTTTCCCAATCTCCTCCTCTCTTTCCTGTTTGCCTTCTTCCCGTTGCCTTTATGTTTGCTTGTGTGTTGGATTACTTATTGCCATGGAGCAAGATAATACCAAATTGTGTGATTTCTCGAATACCAATAATAATGATTTCCTTAGTACTCCAATTGCTCCTCTTAATAATGATGAGTCTTGTGAAATCAATACCGCTTTGCTAAATCTTGTTATGAAAGATCAATTCGCCGACCTTCCTAGTGAACATGCCGCTACTCATCTAAACAATTTTGTTGATTTGTGTGATATGCAAAAGAAGAAAGATACGGATAACAATATTGTTAAATTGAAGTTATTTCCGTTTTCATCTTTGCCTAAAAATAGTATTGATTCTTGGAACAACTGCAAAGATGCTTTTATCTCTAAGTATTTTCCTCCCGCTAAGATCATCACTCTTAGGAACGATATCATGAATTTTAAACAACTTGATCATGAACATGTTGCCCAATCTTGGGAAAGAATGAAATTGATGCTTCGCAATTGCCCTACTCATGATTTGAATTTATGGATGATCATACAAAAGTTTTATGCCGGATTGAATTTTGCTTCTAGAAATCTTTTAGATTCGGCCGCGGGAGGCACTTTTATGGAAATTACATTAGGAGATGCTACCAAATTGCTTGATAATATTATTGCTAATTATTCTCAATGGCACACCGAAAGATCTTCTAATAAAAAAGTGCATGCTATAGAAGAAATCAATTTTTTGAGTGAAAAGATGGATGAACTTATGAAGATGTTTGCTCCTAAAAATACTCCTCTTGATCCCAGTGATATGCCGTTGTCTACTTTGCTTGAGAATAATAATGATTCTATGGATGTGAATATTGTTGGTAGGAATAGTTTTGGAAACAACGCGTTTAGAGGGAATTTTAATCCTAGGCCTTATCCTAGTAATCCTTCTAATAATTATGGAAATTCCTAGAACAACTCTTATGGAAATTTTAATAATATGCCCTCTGAATTTGAGAGTAGTGTTGAAAAGTTTATGAATTCACAAAAGAATTTTAATGCTTTGCTTGAAGAGAAATTGCTTAAAGTTGATGATTTCGCTAGGAACATTGATGGAATTTCTCTTGAAATTGATTCTTTAAAGCTTAGATATATCCCGCCTAAGCATGATATCAATGAGTCTCTCAAAGCCATGAGAATTTCCATAGATGAGTGCAAAGAAAGAACCGCTAGGATGCGTGCTTCCAAAGATGCCTTTATTAAAGCGTATTCTTCCAATTCCTATCAAAATCAAGATGAAGATCTAAAAGTTATTGATGTGTCCCCCATTAAATCTTTGTTTTGCAATATGAATCTTGATGAAACTGAATATGATCTTCCTTTACTTAGAAGGTGTTCTAAGAATTCGGAGTTTCTAGATCTTGATGATGAAATTGATGAAAGTGGGATTGAAATAAATAAAAACCGAGATGTTGCTAAACCCACTATTTTGGATCTCAAGGAATTTAATTATGAAAATTGCTCTTTGATTGGTTGTATTTCCTTGTTGCAATCCGTGCTAGATTCTCCTCATGCTTATAGTCAAAATAAGGCCTTTACCGAACACATTGTTGATGCCTTGATGCAATCTTATGAAGAAAAACTTGAGTTGAAAGTTTCTATCCCTAGAAAACTCTATGATGAGTGGGAACCTACTATTAAAATTAAAATTAAAGATTATGAGTTTCATGCTTTGTGTGATTTGGGTGCTAGTGTCTCTACTATTCCCAAAACTTTGTGTGATTTGCTAGATTTCCGTGATTTTGATGATTGCTCTCTAAACTTGTATCTTGCGGATTCCACTATTAAAAAACCTACGGGAAGAATTAATGATGTTCTTATTGTTGCAAATAGGAATTATGTGCCCGTAGATTTTATCGTTCTTGATATAGATTGCAATCCTTCATGTCCTATTATTCTTGGTAGACCTTTCCTTAGAATGATTGGTGCAATTATTGATATGAAGGAAGGGAATATTCGATTCCAATTTCCCTTAAAGAAGGGCATGGAACACTTCCCTAGAAAGAAAATAAAATTACCATATGAATCTATCATGAGAGCCACGTATGGATTGCCTACAAAAGATGGCAATACCTAGATCTATCCTTGCCTTTATGCCTAGCTAGGGGCGTTAAACGATAGCGCTTGTTGAGAGGCAACCCAATTTTATTTTGTGTTTTTAGTTTTTGCTTCTGTTTAGGAATAAATAATCCATCTACCTTCTGTTTGGATGTGGTTTTATGTTTAGTTAGTGTTTGTGCCCAGTAGAACCTATAGGATAACCTACGATGATAGTTGATTGGATTCTGCTGAAAAACAGAAACTTTGCGCGCACGAATATAATTTTTTTAATTCACAGGAACGCGATTTTGCGTTGATTCTATTTGCTGCTGTTTCATAAACAAATTGTACAGGACTTCCTATTTTGGTAGAATTGTTTGGGTTCCAGAAGTTTGCGTTAGTTATAGATTGCTACAGACTGTTCTGTTTTTGACAGATTCTGATTTACGTGTGTTGTTTGCTTATTTTGATGAATCTATGGCTAGTAAAATATTTTATAATCCATACAGAAGTTGGAATACAGTAGGTTTAACACCAATATAAATAAAGAATGAGTTCATTATAGTATCTTGAAGTAGTCTTTTTTTTCTTTCTCTAACGGAGCTACCGAGATTTCTGTTGAAAAAGCTTGAGATTATTTAAGTATGAAACAATTGCTTGGCTTGTCATTGGGGGTATAGAAGTTGGGAACATCTTTGTGTGATGAAAATGAAGCATAGCATAACTATATGATTTTGTAGGGATGAACTTTCTTTTGCCATGTTATTTTGAGAAGACAGGATTGCTTTGATTAGTATGCTTGAAGTATTATTATTTTTGTGTCAATATGAACTTTTGTCTTGAATCTGTCGGATCTGAATATTCATGTCACAATTAAGAAGATTTACGTTGAAATTATGCCAAAGTATCACTCCGCATCAAAAATTCCTTTTTATCATTTACCTACTCGAGGACGAGCAGGAATTAAGCTTGGGGATGCCTGATACGTCTCCAACGTATCTATAATTTTTGATTGCTCCATGCTACTTTATCTACTCTTTTGGACTACATTGGGCTTTATTTTCCAGTTTTATATTACTTTTGGGACTAACCTACTAACCGGAGGCCCAGCCCAGAATTGCTGTTTTTTTGCCTATTTCAGTGTTTCGAAGAAACGGAATATCAAACGGAGTCCAAACGGAATGAAACCTTCGGGATCGTGATTTTACAACCGAACGTGATCCAGGAGACTTGGACCCTACTCCAAGCAGTGCCAGAGGCGGTCACGAGGGTGGAGGGCGCCCCCCCTGGGCGCGCCCCCCTACCTCGTGGGCCCCCTGACGCTCCACCGACATACTCCTTCCTCCTATATATACCTACGTATCCCCGAACGATCAGAACAGGAGCCAAAAACCAAATTCCACCGCCGCAACCTTCTGTATCCATCAGATCCCATCTTGGGGCCTGTTCCGGAGCTCCGCCGGAGGGGGCATCCACCACAGAGGGCTTCTACATCATCACCATAGCCCCTCCGATGAAGTGTGAGTAGTTTATTTCAGACCTTCGGGTCCATAGCTAGTAGCTAGATGACTTCTTCTCTCTTTTTGGATCTCAATACAATGTTCTCCCCCTCTCTCGTGGAGATCTATTCGATGTAATCTTTTTTTTTGTGGTTTGTTTGTTGAGACCGATGAATTGTGGGTTTATGATCCAGTATTATCTATGGAAAATATTTGATTCTTCTCTGAATTATTTTATGTATGATTGAGTTATCTTTGCAAGTGTCTTTGAATTATCCTTTTTGGTTTGGCCAACTAGATTGGTAGTTCTTGCAATGGGAGAAGTGCTTAGCTTTGGGTTCAATCTTGCGGTGTCCTTACTCAATGATAGAAAGAGTTGCAAGGCACGTATTGTATTGTTGCCATCGAGGATAACAAGATGGGGTTTTTATCACATTGCATGAATTTATCCCTCTACATCATTTCATCTTGCTTAAGGCGTTACTCTGTTTCTAACTTAATACTCTAGATTCATGCTGGATAGCGGTCGATGAGTGGAGTAATAGTAGTAGATGTAGAATCGTTTCGATCTACTTGTTTTGGACGTGATGCCTATATACATGATCATTTCCTAGATATACTCATAACTATGCTCAATTCTGTCAATTGCTCAACAGTAATTTGTTCACCCACCGTAGAATACTTATGCTCTTGAGAGAAGCCACTAGTGAAACCTATGGCCCTGGGGTCTATTCTCATCATACCAATCTCTATCACTTTATTTACTTGCTTTGTTTTTTACTTTGCCTTTTACTTTTTACATTGCATGTATCTATCAAAAATACCAAAAATATTATGTCTATCAGATCTCACTCTCGTAAGTGACCGTGAAGGGATTGACAACCCCTAAGCGTTGGTTGCGAGTTGCTATCATTTTGTGTAGGTACGAGGGACTTGTGCGTGGTCTCCTACTGGATTGATACCTTGGTTCTCAAAAACTGAGGGAAATACTTATGCTACTTTGCTGCATCATCCTCTCCTCTTCGGGGAAATCCAACGCAGTGCTCAAGAGGTAGCAGTTTCCTTTGTGGTGCTCCAAATGACGCGCGGCTAGGCGCATTGGATAGCTAGATCAATGGCGTGTCGGGTGGTGGCCGAGTCTGGGCCTGGGGTTGCCAGAGTCGACGGCGGCGAGCTTGGTTGCGGCCGCCGGAGTTTGGTCGACCTCGGGGACGAGGCTACGGTGCATGGGAGGCGAACCAGCGGGTGATATGGGTTCCTGGAGATGCTCTAAGCACGACCAAGCGCTCAGACACAAGCTCCGGTGCCTAGGATGACGGCAGCGACATTGCCGGCGATGTGAAGCTCACGGGCACGGTGGCGGTCGGGCTAGAGCTTGCGCGGGAGTGAGGGGAGAGTGGAGAAAGCAAGGGGAGCTCACAGTGGACTCATAGAGCATGCAAAGGTCAGTGGGCTCGGGGGCGGCCTGGAGACGGTGAATCGGAGCCGGCGATCTTCGGTGCTCGTCAGTGAAGATGACGATGGTGGTGACGAAGCAGGGCCTCCGGCGTCGCGTAGATCGGTGAGGAGGACGAAAGCAACGAGTCGGATCCCTGAGCGCATCGGATAGGCGAGAGGGAGGCGGTGGCTGCGGCTATCGCGAACGGTGGCGACGATGGCGTTGCAGGAAGAGAGCAAAGGAGGGGCAGGGGGTGCAGGGAGAGAGGGAAGAGGTGCAGGGGTCGAGGGGGAGTGCGTGGCACTCAGGGAGGCATCCAGACCCTCGGCGGCAAGCAGGAGCTGGCGCGGCGCGTGCCCGCAAGCGCCGGCCAGACGCGCTACGTCCTTCTGGCGCGAGGAAGATGATAGTGGAGGGGGACAGGTGGGCTGGGCCGGCTCTGGTGGACTGGGCTGCTGGTGGGTTACCAGGTAAGGCTAGGTAAGTTTATGCTCTTTTCCTTTTCTTGTTTTCTTTTCTATTTTTTTCTAACATTTGTTTGATTTAGTAAAAATACTAAACCATTTATTTTTCTTATGCCAATTTTTGCAGGAGCTAGTGGTATTATTCCAGAGCTCCTCATCAACTAGCATAAGTTTTGGACAATATTATATATATATAACAAAATATATCGAAAGCAAATAATTACTGCATTAATTCCAAATGCCCAAAATAAATACTTATGAGCTCTTAAAAATATTGGTTTGATTTTATCTTTGTCCAATATTTTCAGAGAGCAACATGAACATTTTCTTGGACCCTTTTGGAGCAATTTTTATTTGGGGCATTTCCAGAAATGATTCTGAGGGTTTCACAAACCCTCATTTCAATTTAAATGGAATTGAAACATGAGCCACACTTGACTAGCTAGTCTAGGTCATACCAGAACTAGGGATGTGACACCCACAAGATAAACTACTCATAAAAATGAATCTTGATGTTCCGGGCAACGCATGTGCATCTTGCTAGTTGTTGCAAAAAGCCCATGTGTGTGCGAGAGAGAGGGAGAGTGGACGAGGATGGAGTGCATGTGTGACAAAGACACAAGGAGTGTGTGTGCAATAGGTATCAGCTTAAAATGAGGCAATAGTGTGTGTGTGCACGATCGAGAGGGCGTGTCTCAATAAGGGAAGAAAAATCTACATAAATACAAGGAGCGGGAGAGAGACATGTATGCGATATTGGAAGCACGAGTGTGCGGGTGTATAAACCTATCTAGAGGCTAGTCAATAAATGTTTGTGAGAGAAATACGAGTCGGGGTGCGAAAGCGTGAGTTTTGTGTGAGTGAGAGAGAGACGGTAGTCAGGAAGGCGAGTGGAAGCAGGAGTTGTGTGTGTGTGTGTGTCTGTGAGAGACAGAGGGGGGGGGGGTTGTCTGATCGGTAAAGAAATGATTAATGTCAGTCTGGGATGGAGACGAAAAGGAGACCGCAACAAATGTTGTGTCTACAGGAGAGAGAGAGTGTGTAATTTTAGTGGTATGAGTCATATGTAGAGACATATAGGGTGTGTGAGAGAATCCCATAGAGAGAAAGACAAAGTGAAAGACGAGTCGAGACAGTGTGTGGCGGTGAAAAATAAAGCTTAGGTACTGAGTGATACCAGAGAACAGTAGAGACGTGAGAGATAATGAAAACCGTGTAATGTATAATGATAGGGAGAATGTGACACTTGTCATGGGAGACATCGAGAGACCATGTTTGAGAGGATAGGAGAAACATGAAGTGAGCGTGCGGGTGAGCTGGAGAAAAGAGAGTGATAGCTACCTGAAGTAGCATGCATGGGAGAGATATGGGCATGAAAGGAGTGAACATAAAAGGGATTCAAATACTTGAATTCGAGATGATGATACATGTAGTCCATACTCGAACCAAAATTGATCTATCAAACATGCATACTCATATGAATTCACGCACATCTATGTTATTTAATATGTAGATATTACTGATCCATACATTTTAGTAGAACATAATTTGGTGAATTTTTTTTGAATTCAACCTTAAGATTTTGAGATCATTGTATTTGTAAATCATATTATACATATAAAGGAGCAGAATTCTTTGTTGTGCTTTTGAAAGTATATATAAAAAATTGATGCATATAGAATGTAATTCCAATTGAAAATGGATCCCGCCCGAAAAAAATGGAATATAAACGGGACTCGAATTGAGTTGGCACGGTAAACGTGCACTCTGCAAAATTTGAACGAAGCGGGGAAAGTCGCAGTAACCGCCCGAAACGAAAATCTGCGAGATGGAAATTACTACTGCCTATCCCTGCCACACAAAGCCTATCTGCTGGATTTCTATAGGTTTCGATAGGGGTAGGCTTGTAATTTCACCCAAACATGACGTAACCGCCCCTCACCCGGATTCATACACGGTGGGCGCCAAAACACAGTGTGTCCTCGGCCGAAATCGACTCCCTCCCCGATTCATATTCATACACGGTGGGCGACAAAAACAAACTCCCGTCGACAAATATTCGGTGTATGCGAGATTACCGTCCTATCCCCAACGGACTAATATTGCTGTTATGTAGTAGAATTTTGAAACGGGGGCTAAGTTTGTAAATTCCCTCGCATTTGAGACAGGCGCGCCCTGAATACATGGTTCCCCCCTTCCTCTCTACCTCCCTTTTCCCCATTCATACTCCGTGGGCGCAAAAACACCCTCTCCACCCCACCCTCCTCCGTCCGCCGCCGTCCGCCACCACATCCACTGCCATCCTCCTCCACCATGCCGGAGGTGATGCCTCGACGCCGCCGTCTATTACAAGAGATCGACCTCTCTCATCCACGGCTTCGTACCGGGATCCTTGCATCCCGTCCTCTCGCTTCATCCCCACCGTCATCCACCTTGCCGGCGCCGCTCCTACGACCGACTCGTCCACCGTGCCCCACCGCCACCGTCTACCCTCCTAGATCTGCTTCCACACTGCCGACAGCCATTGCTACTGCAGCACCGTCAAATTCTCAGCAGATGCATAAACGACACCGCACCAGAGGCAGTACTCTTTCGTATCTGCTCAACTAATTTATCGCAGCAAGAAAATAAATCACCACTGCTTTACTCTGATTTCTTGTCTTGGTTGCGACGTTTCCTTTGTCTGGTTTGCACCTTCAGATCCGCCATGGCACGCTCAACACTATACTCCCAATGCTTATGGTTTTCCCCTTTTATATTCCACACTGGTTTAATCACAGTAGACTAAATTTCAAAATTGGGTCAGTCGATTTTTCAGAGCTCGCCGGAGTTTGCCGGTGCGAACAAAGGGGCTCGGGTGGTTGTGGGGCCTTGCCGAACGAAGAAAACTCGACATGGGTGGGGGTTGGGGCGGGGGTGGGGGATGGGGGTGGCGGAGAAACACAGGCGGTGGGGGCCGTTGGTCCGGCCGGCGGCCCGTGCGGTGTTCTGTATTGGAAGAATTAGAGACGAGGAAGAATAAGGGTTAGGAGACGTAGTATCTTTATCCAACCGCCTGAAATGGTCGAGAGACAGTTGGGAGTTGCATTCTTAATGCGCTCTGGTTCATCATGTGTGGGCAGTGCGCAAATCTACTTGCTCTTCTTTACCATGTTCCTCTTTCGTTCTTCTTTGATATGTACTCTCTCCGTTCCTAAATACAAGTCTTTGTATATATTCCACCATGGACTACATATGGAGAAAAATGAGTGAATCTACACTCTAAAATGTATCTGGATACATCTGTATGTGATCCATAGTGGAAATCTCTACCAAGACTTATATTTTGGAATGGAGGGAGTATGATAGTAGTAAAGTATGTTCCTTGTACTGAAGATGAACAGGGACATTTGCAGTGTAGAGGTCTATACGGTCAGTTGTGATGGACACTTTGAGCCTCTTTGGTTGGTAGGATTTTGTAAACATAGGAATAGGATTTGTAGTGACTTGCCCACTTGAATCCTATAAGAATAGCGAGGAAATGCGGGGAGCTGTGTCGCCTTTGAAAGTTACACTGATATTAATAGTACCGCACCTTCAGTTGAAGAGAACTGGTATCCAAAGCCTTTCTAGCCGTACCGGCAGTACTAGCACATATATTCCAGCAAGTTCCACTTTGCTCATTTTACTCTAATGCTTACGATTTTCCCCGTTATATCAAGACTATGATATGTGTAGCTGCTTTGTGTCAGACTATCAGCAGACCACTCTTGAAGCTAAACACTGCAATGACTTACAAAATTGGCACAAAGGCATTGAGTGCCATTCTGGATGCAATGAAACTCATACACTCCCCACCTGTTGATTCTTGATCAGAATATGATCCTAATGACTATTCTAAACTCGAGGAGTCAAAGGCAGATGGCATGTCCTGTTCACCCATCAAGGTGCCTGTTCTAATTTGGCAAGGTTTTATTGATTGCACGTATCCTGCATATGTTGTGTTGCATTTCTTCTACTTTGTTGCACCGCAATATGCTTAGTTTACTCATCATATATGTCAAGATGCCATGCCCATCAATTATCAATACATATTCCATCTGTCATCATACCATGTTTTTCCACTCAAATGATGTTCTTGTGCATCAGACATCAAAAAGGAAGAGGGTGATTGCCGAGCCTGAAGGAGCAACAGCAAAGTCCTTGAAAAATGTGGTGGTGCCGAGAAATAAGACAACACCCCACTTATATTGGCTGTACAACCAGTGACACAAAACATAGGACCGACTCCAGCAGACTGTACCCATACTTCACTGGCCACACTACTAGCGCCACCACACAGGACCTGCACTCCAGTAAAAGGTATACCGATTTCATTTGCCATAGCACCAGCCGTACCACAGAAAAATCCCACTCCAACAAAAGGTATAACAAGTCCACCAATCGAAGACCTATCCCAACTGCAGCGATAGCCAACTCCTGCAGATTGGAAACTCGTTCCATTTATTCCCAGTTTAAAAGACAATACTTTCAATGTTGTTAGGGACTACGTGCATATATTCCCAAAATGGGAAGATTATAGTGAAGACAAACACCATTTTTCACATCTTCCTGTCCAACTTATGTGTAAGTGCTATTATCCATGGTTATTATTTTCCTATTTTCTGTTGATTGAACACATCAATTATCTACGTTACGTTGTTGTAACTAGGCGAGGGTCAATCTGGATAGTCATGACGAGCAAAGCTTGCTTGTGCTTTTCAAGGAAGCATTGCAGCAGTATCGGTGTTACCTGGGGAAATCACACTTTGATGGCAAGTCTATAAACGAATTTCCGGTGAAGTCTCCTATGCTAAATTTAGAAAAATTGAATGGAAAAACCTTGTTATGCACTGGTCTCGTTCCCAGGATGAGGTACTGTCCATGAAATCACATGACAATTTGAACTTCTAGTTTTCTGCATGTGCCTTACAGATCTTTTTTGCAGGAAATCTGCTCGAAGAAGAATTTTGGTTTGAAAAGAACGACAGGATATCACAAATATGCTGCCCGCAGCTTTGCTCTTGTTAGTACATGTTGTCCTGTATCACTGTACTTGCATACATACCTGGTTCATTTTGTGACAGTAGTATGCATGATAACTTGCTGATCAATTGTTCGCTTCAAATTATCTGATCTGTATGAATGGTTACACTAGTGTAGACTATATCCAATGCCAATGATTTTTTTAGCTCTGCATTGTTCAGTGTACTTATAATGACAGGTAGTTGTTCATGTACCATCATTTCAGCAACTTATTTTCCTTTGCCCTCTATTTTCTACACATCAGATCTATATTTACTTTTACCATAAGGTTGGTACTGAAGAAGTTTAGTAGTGCATTGCTCTTGGCTGTACCTTTTGCCAGTAGCGCTGCACTTACATTTGTAGCAACTTGATTATGTATCATCACTCTTCATCTTATCTTAAACATTCTCCATTTTTTCGTATATTATCACATCTATATTCACTCTTAACAAAATGTAGAATAAAGACAATGCTTATGAAGAAGATACTGTGGTAAACTTCTTGAATTGCCCCTCCCACCCATCAGCATGGACAAGGGCTTTATAAAGCCTATCTTCACCAAAAAAGAAAGTTTGTCCTTCTCAAGCCTTCAAACTTTGTTGTGTATATTTGGTTAGGCATGACTGCAATAGCTGTTTATTTTTGGTGTCTGCATCAAATTGCATGTTTAAAGTTTATTATGTAATTCATAAACAAAAGTTTGTCCTTCTCAATTTAAGTTTTCAGTTGTACAACCACGTTCCTTCATACCATGTAAATTAAACTATACAAATAAAGTGATCTTCTTTTGCACTGCATGTATGCTTCTGTTCTTCATCTGTAATCAAGTGGTGTGGTGAACCTACCCACTACAGCACAATGTCATATTCTGCAATGTCCTAACTATGAACAATGTCATATCATTCTACTATTACTTAAACCGTCTCTTTATTTGCCAATCTGAAATGGGATAAATTGACAGCACACTAACTATTGATACTTATGAGTTATTGATATGTAATCCAGTGGTGTCATGAAGCTGCCAACTCCTTCACAATGTCATTTCCTGCCATGTCTTGACCTGAACAATACTATATTGTGTTAATGCAATTTTAAACTGTGTCACTTTATTCGTTAGTAAGAAATGTGATGAATTGTCAGCACTGATACTTTTATGTGCAAAATCTGTCATCTGTCTGCTTGTTTATCTTTCAGAGTGAGGAAGATATAAGTGTTGAACAAGCGCAGTCTGATCATCTTGCTTAGCTGCTTACGCTGCAGCTCCCTAGCAGGGCTAACCTTTCTTGAACTCTATTGAAGTGCTGTCAGTTTTGTATATTATTTTGTCGGCATATTTATTTGCATTGGTGGTGATCTTTGATGCCAAGTGTCTGTAATCTGCTGTGTGCTTGATCTTATTACCATAGTGGCGAACTTTGATGCCCAGTGGATGTAATATGATGTAATTAGTTTATTGTATAGTCTAGGTTTTTTCTAATTCACGATGCTGCAGTTAGTTTACTGTATATATATCATGTCTTTCTTAGTAAACCGGCCAAACCGTAAAATTACGGTACATAATCGGGCTGTCATGGAATCACGATGTATGATCCGCATCATGGGCCCCATCATCTTAGTCCGTTAAAAGGCCAAAAGCAAACTGGCCCACTAGTAGATTCGGGACTTTAATAGGCCGAGTAACCCCCGGCCCTCTTTTTGCAAGAAAACTGAATGGGCTTTTAGGAGGCTGAGAAGTAGGTTGGGCCTGAAATGTGCCGAACATCTGACTGGCCGGCAGCAGCCCGAAATGGACCCCGACCCATGATTGTGCGAATCAAATCAGGGGATTTTAACAGGCCAAAATTGTATCGGTCCTTGTTTGGCCCAATCAGATATCGGCTGCGAGCAGGCCGGATGCAAACTGGGCCGTAGTTAGGCCCAACAATATGACAGGCTTTTAACAGGCGGAAATTAATATAGGGCTGAAATGTTAAATGGGCCCTTAACAGGATGAAACTAATATCAGGACTATTTACTAAATGGACCTTTAGCAAGTGGGCTCAAAAGCATAGCATCCAGTTGACGGGCCGAATCTGATATGGGCCATAATTTAGCCCAAAGTCTCTTAAAGGGCCGGACCTGATCTAGGCCGTAATTTGGCCCAGAACGTGGTAGGCTTTCAACAGGCGAGATCTCATATGGGCCATTATTAGGCCCGAAACGTGGCAGGGCATTAATGGACCGGATCAAATATGGGCCGACATTTGGCCAAAACCATGGCAACCGGTTAATGGGCCGGCCTACTAGGGTCCTCAAAATCTTGTGAGCCTACAGCTGGGCCGGCCCATTAATCTCGGCAAACTCTCATGGGCCTTTAGATGGGCCGACCAATCATGATCTGCAAGAATCTTGTGGGCCTTTACCTGGGATGGCCCATTATGGCACACAAAAATCTTGTGGGCCTTTACATGGGCCGGCCCATTATGGCCCGCAAAATCTTGTGGGCCTTTAGCTGGGCCAGCCCATTATGGTCCGCAAAATCTCATGGTCCTTTAGCTCGGCTGGCCCATTATGGTCCGCAAAATCTTGTGGGCCTTTAGTTGGGCCGGCCCATTTAAACTTGATGGGCAGGTCCACATGTCAACATATCATCGGTGCGTCTCGCCCATTGCATGAGTGACACTTGTGCCAACGCGGACCTCACATGTGTCTCCTCCAGCCAATGATTATTTTCCACGTGGAAAATACCCATTGGTCGGGGCTGTTAACGGGTTATCGGATCCCAAACCCGACGCAATAGCTTAACGGTGTGCCGTTACGGTGGATGCCACGTGTCGGTCACCCTTGACAAAAGAACTTCTGTGACGCGCGATTTATCGTCATGGAAGTGGACACTTCCGTGATGATAATTTTGGTAATGTCATGGAACACTTCTACGACAGCACAAGTAGGACTATCTTGATTCTGTCATAAAATCATCATTTTGGTACAAGCATGACGAAAAACGTGACCTACTATGACAAACACGTATCATCACAAAAGTTTATTTTTTTGTAGTGCAGCCTGAAGGAAAAAAGGAAGAAGAAAAGGAAAAAAAGGCCCCGCCACGGTAATCAACTCCTCGCAGGAGCAACCCAACAAAACTACCACCAAAGAAAACACCTGGAATATAAAAAGGTTCTCCAAAGGCCATGCCTCCAAGGAGGGAAAAAGTGGACAAGCGCTGTCGTCGCCTGATCGAAGATCTTAGGTTTTCACCCTAGAGAAATTATGAGCACTCAAAATAATTCCTTCAGCACGGCCATTGCCACACACATCCAATGAAGGTCAGGCCTTAGGTTTTCACCGGGAAAGTCAACACTCGGCACTTGAGAAGAGCCACCAAACTTGAATAACTCCATTGCCACCGCCCCCAATTGCCAAGGCTGCTACTTCAAATCATCAAACACCGGGCTCACGGTTACCAAATCCAAATTGGATCACCGACCCCCGTGACACAAAATCTTCAGCCCTTGGAGGTCTCCGGCAACACTGGTACTCCAATCTCAGCTACCATGACCTTCTCCACTGCAGTATATACCATGGAAATCGAGATGCCGACGTATCCCATGGTTTCGATAACCAGCGGAGCTTCGCACCACACCATCACGAAGCCACGCAGGCAGATATGTGTGCACTCGACCGGATTCCATCCTATCAACATATCCCGGGGCTTCATAAGCCAAACCGAGAAGATTCCTGGCAGAAGACCCGGAACACATGTGATGGCCAGATCAAAGAGGAGCAGACACATTGAACGTTGCCCTGATGCGAGAAGAATGCTAGGACCACCACCACTGATTTGAAGACTCGCAAGCCCTCACACCGCGAGTCATGACCCATCATGAACGACAGAAGAGGAGACTGCAGCCCAGCTAGTAACTGCATGACGTCGCCGGCGTGGCGAATGCCACAACCTGCTTACCCCGCAGCACAAGCCTTGACTCGATCCCAATGGCCAAATCAGATCCATGGCCCTGATCGGATCCATAGCCTAGATCGAGACCCGGCAATCCAGCTCGCACGCTGTCGGTGTCAAAACCGGTGAATCTCGGGTAGGGGGTCCCAAACTGTGTGTCGAAGGCTAATGCTAACAGGAGGCGGGGGACATAATGTTTACCCAGGTTCGGGCCCTCTCTATGGAGGTAATACCCTACTTCCTTCTTGATTGATCTTGATGATATGAGTATTACAAGAGCTGATGTACCACGAGATCGTAGAGGCTAACCCTAGAAGCTAGCCTATGATTATGATTGTTCTTGTCCTATGGTCTAAACCCTCCGGTTTATATAGACTCTGAAGGGGGCTAGGGTTACACTGAGTCGGTTACAGAGCAGGAAATCTACATATCCAAATTGCCAAGCTTGCCTCCCATGCAAAGGAGAGTCCCACCCGGACACGGGACGAAGTCTTCAATCTTGTATCTTCGTAGTCCAACAGTCCTGCATAAGCATATAGTCCGGCTGTCTGAGAACCCCCTAATCCAGGACTCCCTCAGTAGCCACTGAACCAGGCTTCAATGACAATGAGTCCGGCATGCAGATTGTCTTCGGCATTGCAAGGCGGGTTCCTTCTCCGAATACTCCAAAGAAGATCTTGAACACAAGGATCATGTCCGGCTCTGCAAAACAAATTCCACATACCGCCGTAGAGAGCACAATATTCAAAATGTCTAGTATGCTGACAACTTTTGAATCGTATGACAACACGCCGTGGCCCGGTCATTATACGAACTGTTTTTCTCAACCTGCTACTGCACATCTTGCGAGGCGGTTTTATTGGCACATCTTGTCGAAGCAGAGATCATGTCCCCTTGTCACGGGATTCTCATCAATATGGGTGTGGGTAACCCAACCGCGCCATCAACACGGCGCTTGGGGAATCAGCGAGTTTACAGGGCAAGTGGGGAGGTGCAGGATCCCTGCTACCTTTATAAGGAGATAAGGACTCCCCTTTTTCGCCCACGCCTTCTTCTTCCTCTGCTCATCCATTCTCTCTCGCTCGAGCTCCGGCGCCCAAGCTTTCACCTTCTCCGCAAAGTCATTACGAACATGTCCGGAGCGGGAGGCAAGTGGATGGCCTCCTCCGTCATGGAGGAGGACATAACGAAGCTTCGTGAAGCCGAATACCTGTCCGCAAACATTGTGCACCGGCTTTCGGCGGAAGGGCAGATCATCCCCACCCCGAAACACTAGGAGAGGATAGTATTCCTCTCTCACTTCGTCCACGGACTAGGATTCCCCCTCCACCCATTCGTTCGCAGACTTATGTTTTACTACGGGCTGGACTTTCATGATCTGGCCCCCAACTTCATCCTCAACATCTCAGTGTTCATTGTCATGTGTGAGGCCTTCCTCCGCATCACGCCCCACTTTGGCCTATGGCTAAAGACCTTCAACGTGAAACCAAAGCTGGTGGGCGGCCAGCGAGCGGAGTGCGGGGGCGCCATGGTGGGCAAGATGCCCAATGTCACCTGGCCCGAGGGCTCTTTTGTGGAGACCGTGAAGGGGTGGCAATCGGGCTGGTTCTATGTCACCGAGCCACGCAACACCAACTGGGTGGCGGCCCCCGAATTTCGATCCGGCGTCCCCATGCGGCTCACCTCCTGGAAAGAGAATTGCTTAGCCAGGGGCTTAGCAGTGGAGCTGACCGGACTTCAGACCTGCGTCTGGAATATCATAAGCAGGAAAATCAAGCTTGTCAACGTAGTCTAGGTTATGCTCCTCCGCCGGATCCTTCCGTGTCAGAGACGAGTCTGCAATCTGTGGGAGTTCGACCCGGACGAACACGAGACGCTGCAAGATCTCTTCGGCACGACGCACAAAGACGTCTGGAAGGTGCTGTTCAAAGCCACCGAGGTACCACCGCCCATAACCGAAGATTGCGGACTCAGCGCAAAGCGCCCAGCCAATCCGGTATGTTTTTGTATTTCGCGAGATGTGCCTTTTACCAGCACATTCACGGGAGGAATCTAAGCCTCCATGACGATTTAACAGGACTGGATAGCGATAGTGGGGCAGATTGACTGTCCAGCTCTGCTACCTGAAGATCCAGAATCGTCTATTCTAATGAAGATGATGTTTCGGGCGCCCTATGAGGTGCCGGAGAAGAAGGCCAAGAAGAAGACCGTGGGGACCAGAGAAGGTCTCATCCGCAAGGTTACGTCGGACGTGACGTTCGACAACGTCGAGACACCCTCCTCCTCCGAAGACGAGGAGGAGGCAGAGGAAATGCCTCCCCCCCCACCGGGGGAGGAAGAAGAGGATGGCCGACCCGCAAGGGGAGGCCGAGGTGTCCAAGAGGGGGAAAACCCTCCTCCCAGACCATTCCACCACCGCCACCTACAGCGGCGAGGAGTGGGAGCCCAGGGACAATCCCCTGGCTAAATCGTAAGTATCGGACACAATAGCATTTCCGGTATGTTTGTTTTACTGCTTCTTACCATGCCAGACGAGTACTTGCACTCCGGTCAAATCCAGCATCGATGTATCCTCCTCTTTGGAGGGGTCTCTAGGCCCGTCGGCGATGAACAACAATTCACTCCCGACAGTCTCCTCCCCCAGGCCCGCAGACGACACCAGGTGTTGTCTCAAAGGATACCGGGCATAGGGGAGACAGTTTCGGAGACACCCCCAGGCGAAATCCAAGTCGCCGGGCACATGAGGGGGAAGACCCCCATAGACTCCAATAATGGGGGCCGCCGCAAGATTAGCCCCCAGCCAAATACGGCTCCGGAAACCCAAGTGGTTCTGGATTCAGGCCGACAACCTCTCTCTAAGGGGGGAGAGCCATCTGTACCGATGACCTCTGTCCATCTAGAGGCATCGGACAAATTGTTGGAAGCGCTTCGCGGCGCTTCCATTGATGAAGAACACCGTACTCTTATGAGTAAGGTGATTGAGAAGGTCCGGTCCGCCAAGAGCGGATTGACCGAAGCCTGCTCTAGCCTCCTAACAAGCTTTGAGGTAAGTAATAAAATTGTAAGAGAATATCATAGTATAGACAGTAGCCCCTGATCCTCTCTTTGGTGTTCAGAAAGAAAAGCCGAACAAAGGATCAAATAACATTTGCAGGAGTCTAACAGAAGTTGTCTATGTGAAAAAGCAGGCGTCGCTGCTGGCCGCTGCCGCTCATACTGCGGAGGTCTCTGGACTGAAGGAGGACCTGGAGCGGACCGAGGGAGAGCTCGGCCTCATGAAGAGGCAGCTCGAGGAAAATAAAGGTACATAATACCCCGTCTGTATATTTACAAAGGAAAAGTGGTATCCGCTGATAGAAGCGTCATAAACTTTGGTAGGGGCCACGACCGAAGTGGCGGAACTTAAGAAGGCACTGGCCGAGACCCAAGACAAAGCGGCCAAAGAACATGCCAAGCGCGAGAAGCAAGAGTCCCGAGTCGACGAGGTCCAACAAGAGCTCTAGGATTTCGTCCAAAAATATGTGTCCTTGGAGCGTGACTGTAAGACTGGAGAGTCCGAGCTTGCTAAGGCCCTGCAGAGCGCGCAGGACGCCAAAACCGAAGCCCAGAAGGCCCTCCAGGAGATTAAGGCGGTCATGAAAATTGCGGCAGGTAAGGCATTCATTATGCAAAGCAAGCATGTGAAGGAGACTTTCCTTTTATTTACCTGAATTTGGAGTTCTCCAGGAGCGTTCATGGATCTGCCGCGCAACATATCAGATGCCGCGAAATTCTACCGAGCCGAAGAAGGGAGCTCAATGGAGAAGTTGTTCTGGTCCCAATATCTTGGGACAGAACATCCGATGCCCTTGAGCAACTGGCTGAAGCAACTGGTCGAGCTGCACAAGGCAGCCGAACTGGCCATGAAGGACCTCATAGCCCGGCTGTGGCCCGCCGAGCCTATGCCCAGCAGCTACTTCGGTCTCGTTAAGTGGCTCGTGAGTGCCTGCCCATGACTTGAAGTCATAAAGCGGTCGGTTTGCATTGAAGGTGCGGGGATGGCCTTTGCCCGTGCAAAAGTTCACTGGGCGAACATAGATGCCAAGAAGCTAACGACGGAGGGGCCACCGAAGGGCAAGGAGCACCGCCGACCCGAAAAGTATTATGACAATGTCCTGAGGGGCTCTCGCCTTGTGGTGGAGCAATGTGCTAAGGATGTAATCTTTGAGTGAATGCACTCATTTTATCCTGTAATATGAAACAAGTTCATTTGCTCAATATAACACTTGTTGATTTAAAATTTTACCTCCTGTGCGTCCACTTACAAAATCTGAGAGTTGGCCAGTCATCGGCTTCTGCCCCCATGTAACTAGTACAGAGGTGTTCGCGATAAATCTAAACACTCTTTATCCAAAGTTTTGGTCTTTTAAGGAGGTGTTTAGCGCAACGAACAAGGCAATCAGACTGTACAGCTTTATCACTCTCACTTTGCCATAGAAGTTATATAATTTAAATTTCGACGTAGCCCCTGGTATTCGAAAGGCCCAACTTGGGGCGCTATATACGCCTAAGTCGTACAAGGTTCAATTCCTCGCATGAGGTAGAAAAAATCTTTAAGGATTTGAAACCTCTCGAACAGCGACCACCTCTCGCCGCATCATGACAGTCACTTTTCGGCTTTCTCTAATGAGGTGCTCATCCGGAAGAACCGGGACACAATCGCACTAGTTCTCGCTTGACTACCCTAGCCGATATAGCGGAACGTAGGGTAGCAAGCACAGGAGCCGGGCAACCCAACTATTGACCCAAGACATGATTCAGAGCTGATGCATATAATGCTATAAGTTCGGGGTGCCGCACTGTCGAAAATGTTCGGACTTTCTTGCCATGTTATGGGGTACACTGAAGCCCGTGGCGAACTGAACGTACCAGAATGTACAGGTGTGATTTGTAAGAAATAAACAAAAGAGAAAAAGAAATGTATTAATAAGATGATGTTGTACATTGTTTTCACTTGCTATTTGAATGATACATCAAGGCATATGTATACAAGTAGTGCGATAAGCTAAATAGGACTATTTGACATGTCCTAACCAAGAGCGAGCTGCGTGTGGGTATGTAAAAACAGGTATAGCGATCGTTATTAGAGACCGCCTGGGGATTTCCCTTGTACGTCAAAACTTCTTGCCTCCTTGGTGTTTCCGTCCCGTGATGGGTCCGATAATGAGGTTATCGGAATAGCCTCAAGAAGATAGGGACCTGAAAGAAAGAAAAGGGTGAAAGTATAAGGATCCTGGGGCGGTTGAGCAGCATTGTTGACCGCATTCTAACTGTGCCTCTGTCTATGCCCATGGTATTTTAAGTGCGTAATTGTCTACGCGCGACACAAATTTCACCGCCTGACTTGGACTGGGACGGAGGCCGAATTTCTAGGCGAGCTTTGGACGGGCCGGATGATCTTGTTGCAGAGTACTTCGGACTCGCTTGACGGTGTCTGGAGGCTTTATTGCCGAATTGGAGGTCTGCCTAAGAAGGGTGCTCTGTACTTCTGCTGCGAGGGCCGCTGTGTGCTCCTCTGTACGGAGGGAGCACTCTGTGTTTCCATTGACTGTTATAACCCCACGAGGTCTGGGCATCTTGAGTTTGAGGTAGGCATAGTGCGGCACCGCATTGAATCTGGCGAATGCGGTTCGTCCGAGTGCATGATAGCCACTGCGGAAGGGGACGATGTCGAAGATTAACTCCTCGCTTCGGAAGTTGTCTGGAGATCCGAAGACTACTTCAAGTGTGATTGACCCCTTGCAACAGGCCTCTACACCTGGTATGAAACCTTTAATGGTGGTTGTCGGTGTCAAAACCGGCAGATCTTGGGTAGGGGGTCCCGAACTGTGCGTCTAGGCGGATGGTAACAGGAGACAAGGGACACAATGTTTTTACCCAGGTTCGGGCCCTCTCGATGGAGGTAAAACCCTACTCCTGCTTGATTGATATTGATGATATGGGTAGTACAAGAGTGGATCTACCACGATATCAAGGAGGCTAAACCCTAGAAGCTAGCCTATGGTATGATTGTTGTTCGTTCTACGGACTAAAACCCTCCGGTTTATATAGACACCGGAGAGGGCTAGGGTTACAAAGAGTCGGTTACAATGGTAGGAGATCTACATATCCGTATCACCAAGCTTGCCTTCCACGCCAAGGAAAGTCCCATCCGGACATGGGACGAAGTCTTCAATCTTGTATCTTCATAGTCTTGGAGTTCGGCCACTTATGATAGTTCGGCTATCCGGACACCCCCTAGTCCAGGACTCCCTCAGTAGCCCCTGAACCAGGCTTCAATGACGACAAGTCCGGCGCGCATATTGTCTTCGGCATTGCAAGGCGGGTTCCTCCTCCGAATAATTCATAGAAGATTGTGAACACCAGGATGGTGTCCGGCTCTACAAAATAAATTCCACATACCACCATAGAGGGAATAATATTTACACAAGTTCAATCTGCTGACGTATTTCGTGGCGTGATGTCACACCGCGGCCAAGCCTTTACTCGAATTGTTTTTACTATACCACCTCAGCGCGTTTAGCGAAGCGGTTTCCTTGGCACGTCTTGTCGAAGCAGAGATTGTGTCCCCTTATTCCGGGATTCTCATCAATACGGACCTGGGTAACCCAACCGCGCCATTGATTACGGCGCTTGGGAGATAAGCGAGTTTTACCGGGCTAGTGGGGACGCATAGTTTCATCCGCCCATATATAAGGGGATAAGGATCCACCTTTTCCCTACACCTTCTTCCTCCTTTGCTTATCCATCCTCGCGCACTCAAGCTTCAGCGCCCAAGTCCGCACATCTCACCTCAACCTTCTCCAACCATGTCCGGAGCGGGAGGCAAGTAGATGGCCTCCTCCGTCATGGAGGGGCATATCAAGAAGCTGCGCAATGCCGGATATTTGTCCAGCGATATCGCGCATCGGCTCCCCGACGAGGGGCAGCTCATCCCCACCCCCGGGCCCCATGAGGGGGTGGTTTTCCTTCCCCATTTCCTCCGCGGACTGGGCTTCCCACTCCACCCTTTTGTCCGGGGGCTCATGTTCTACTATGGCCTGGATTTCCATGATCTGGCCCCGAATTTCATCCTTAACATCTCAGCGTTTATCGTCGTGTGCGAGGCCTTCCTCTGCATCCAGCCCCAGTTCGGCTTATGGCTGAAGACCTTCAATGTCAAGCCGAAGGTAGTGGGGGGCAGCCAAGTGCAGTGCGGAGGCGCCATGGTGGGTAAGATGCCCAACGTCACTTGGCTCGAGGGCTCCTTCGTGGAAACCATCAAAGGGTGGCAATCGGGGTGGTTCTATATCACCGAGCCGCATGACCCCGAATGGGTAGCGGCCCCCGAATTCAGATCTGGCATCCCCATGCGGCTCACATCCTGGAAAGAGAAGGGCCTGCTATGGGGTGATTCGGAAGAGCTGACCGGACTCCAATCCTGTCTCCAAACCCTGGGGAACAAGAAGCTCAAGCTTGTCAACGTAATCCAGGTCATGATCATCCGCCGGATTCTCCCCTGCCAACAGCGGGACTTCAACTTGTGGGAGTTTGATCCAGCACAGCACCAGACTTTCAGCGGGCTCTTCGGCACTACGTACGAAGAGGCCTGGAGGGTGCTGTTCAAGGGCGCCGAGGCTCCCGCATCCGCTACCGAAGATCGCGGATTCAGCTCGCAGCGTCCAGCGGGCGAGGTAAGCTATATTATCCTTTATGGGACACTTGCTTTTCATAGTTTGACTCTATGCGGGATCTAAACTCCCAATACCTTTAACAGGCCTGGTAGAAGACGTCCGGACAGGTTAACTGTCCGGCTCCCCTTCCAGAAGACCCAGCGGATGCCCGTTTGACAGGGCTGCTGGTCCAGGCGCCTTACGTGGTGCCGGAGAAGAAGGCCAAGAAGAAGGCCACAGGAACCCGGAGGAGTTCCCGGCGCCAGGTGTTATCGGATTCATCATCCGATGACTCCGAGGCGGACTCCTCCCACGAAGACGAGGAGGAGAAGAAAGAGGCCTCTCCCCCAGCGGGGGGAGAGAAGAAGAGGAAGGCTTCCCCAACAGAGGAGGCCGAAGGGTCCAAGCAGGGAAGGACCCTTCCCCCGGACTGTTCCACCAACACCGACGATGGCGACGAGGAGTGGTCCTCAAGGGCCAAGCCCCTGGCGAGATCGTAAGTGTCCGGACTCCTGAATAACTCATAATTTTTCTTTTTGTCGCATAGCGTCTTCTAACGCTGCATACAACCCTATAGTCCGCCCAAGGACGATCTTCCCGCTTCATCGAGCGGGTCCTTGGGTTCGTCGGATGTGAATAGCGCTTCACTTCCGACCGTCTCCTCCCCCGTGATGCAGACGATGCTGAGGTAGGGTCCTAGAAGGGGACCCGCCAAGAGGAGGAGGCCCCGGAGGTGCCGCAAGGCAACATCCCGGACTTTGGACCGGACTCCGCACTGGAACCTTCAGTGGTTCCGGAGTCCGGCCGGCGGCCCCTTCGTAAGAAGGGCAAGACTGTGACGCCGGCGGCCTCCGTACAACCGGAGGCGCCGGATAGCTTGCTGGAGGCGCTCAACCGCGCTTCCATCAACGAGGAAGACCGCACTGTCATGAGTGCGGTGATTCAGAAGGTTCAGCTCGCCAAAAGCGGGCTGACCGAAGCCTGCAGTAGCCTTCTCACACTCTTTGAGGTAAGAATTTTTAAGATATGTAAAATACTACCGCATAGACAGTAGCCCCTGATGCTTGGTTCGGTGTTCGGAAAGAAAAGCTGGACTGAGGATCTAAAAGGATATACGCATGAGTCTAATAAATATGTCAATGGGGGAATGCAGGCTGCGCTGCTGACCTCTGCCGCACTGACTGCGGAGGTCAATTCCTTGAAGCAGAGCCTCGAGCGGTCCGAGATCAAGCTCAGCCGTGCCAAGAAGCAGCTCGAGGACAAGGAAGGTGAGTAACACCTAATTAAAGTTGTACCTTATAGAAAAGGATTTGGTTGCAAGAAAAAATGACAAGGATAACGTGGGTACTCCAGGGGCTACGAACAAGGTGGCGACCCTGAAGGAGGCAGTGTCCATGGCCGAACGCAATGCGGCCGTGGAACATGCCGAGCGAGAGAAGCAGGAGGCGCGGGTGGCGGAGGTACGGCAAGAGCTCCAGGCTCTCATGGAAAAACACGAGAGTTTGGAGCGTGACTCGAAGACTCGAGAGTCCGATCTTGCATCGGCTCTTGAGAGTGCCAAAGCCGCTAAGGCCGAAGCCCAAAAGGCCCTCGAGAAAATCGAGGTGGCAAAGAAGGTAGCGGCAGGTAAGGCATTCTTCATGCAAAACAAGCATGTAAAAGTGAATTACCTATTACTTACCCGAATTCGGAGCTCTCCAAGAGCGTTCGCAGATCTGCCCCGTAGCGTGTCTGATGCTGCCGCGTTCTACAGAGCCGAGGAGGGGAGCTCGACAAAGAAGGTGTTCTGGTCTCAGTATGCCGAGGCCGGACATCTGGTGCCCCTGAGCGACCAGCTGAAGCAGCTGGTCGAGCTCCACAAGGTGGCCGAACAGGCCATGAAGGGCCTCATAGTTCGGCTGTGGCCCAAAGAAGCCATGCCTGGGAGCTACTTCGATCTGGTGCGGCGGCTGGTGGACGCCTATCCATGGGTGGACGTCATCAAGCACTCTGCCTGCATTGAAGGTGCCCGTCAGGCCCTTGCCCGCGCTAAGGTGCACTGGGGCAGGATGGACGCCGAGGAGCTTGTGACGGACGCGCCACCTCCGGGCAAGGAGTATCGCATGCCCGAGATGTATTATAAGGGTGTCCTGAAGGGTGCCCGCATTATTGCGGGTGAATGCTCCAAAGATGTAATTTTTGAGTAGACTCGCATTTTGTTATCCTGTGCGCTGAAAACTTTGTTCATATGCGCTAAGCAACGCTTGTTAATTTAAAATATTACCTTCTGTGCGGCCGTTTATCAAATCTGAGAGATGGCAAGTCGTTGGCTTCGGCCCCCATGCCATGAGTGTTGGGGTGTTCAGGCTAAACTTGAGCGCACTTGTTCCCATTTTTGGGTCCATCTAGGGAGGCACTCAACACAACGAACGAGGCAACCGGACTTATAATGCTTGAACACTCTCACTTAGCCATAGAATTCTATAATTTTAAATTTCGGCGAAGCCCCTAGTGTTCGGAAGACCGAATTCAGGGCGCTATCCACGCCTGGGCCGGACAAAGCCGGTTCCTCGCTCTAAGCGGCATAAGTCTTTAGGGACTCGAAAAAACATCTCGAACAGCGACCGGCTCTCGCCCCATCACGACGGTCAGTTTTAGCTTTCTTCACTGAGGTGCTCGCGCAACTTAACTGGGGCACAATCGCAGTGGTTCTCCCAGCGCTACCTTACTCGATATAACGGAATGTAAGGTACCAAAACATGGGAGCCGGGCAAACCCAACTATTGACCCAAGACATTATTCGGAGCCAATGCATATAATGCTATAAGTTCGGGGTGCCGCACTTGTGAAAGTGTTCAGACTTATCACACCATGATATGGGGAACTGAAGCCCTGGTGTATTTAGCCGTACCAAAGTGTATGGATGCAACATGTCATAAGTGAACATATGTAAAAAAAGGAATACAATGGTAGGCAAAAAGCGATGCATTGTTTATTCAAAAAATACTGCCATTAATGCAGAACGATACAAATAGTGCGATAAGCAAAGAGTGGGACTATTTAACATGTCCCCCTCCAGGGGTAGGCTGCGGAATGGTGTATAAAACAGGTATAATGCTCGTAATGGAGACCACCTTGATACTAGTCGTAGCTTTTCTGCTTCCCTGGCTGTTGTATCGTGAGTTCGGCGGGTCTACTGCCGGACAGGGCTTCTGGTAAACGGAGTCCTAGGGATAAGAAAAAAAAGAAGAAAAAAGGGGTGATACATTTGGGAGCCCCTGGTGTGGTTGAGCCGCACTCTGGGCCTGTCGTGGTCGTGCCCCTCCCCCTATGCCCATGGTATCTCCAGAGCGTAGTGATGTACGCGTAGTACTGGTCTTGCAATTTTATGAGGGCTGGGGTTGGGGCCGCATTGCTACGCATGCTCGGAACATGCCAGGTGGTCTTGTTGTAGGTTACTCTGGGTGCGCTTGACGGTGTCCGGTCGCTCAACGGCCAGACTGGAGAATTGCCTTAAGAGGCTGCTCTGCACTTCCACCGCGAGAGCCGCCGTATGCTCCTCCGTTCGGAGAGAGCGTTCAGTGTTTCCGTTGACCGTGATGACTCCTCGAGGGCCTGGCATCTTGAGCTTGAGGTATGCGTAGTGTGGCACCGCATTGAACTTTACAAATGCGGTTCGTCCGAGCAGTGCATGATAGACGCTGCGGAACGGGACTATGTCGAAGATTAACTCCTCGCTTCGGGTTTAATCCTTGCGGGGTCTATGCCCATCTTGCGCACTGTATCCTGATAAAGCAGGTTCAGGCTCCTGCCGCCGTCGATCAGGACTCTAGTGAGGTGAAATCCGTCGACGATTGGGTCTAGAACCAATGCGGCGAATCCGCCGTGGCGGTTGCTGGTGGGGTGGTCCCTTCGATCAAAAGTGATCGGGCAGGAGGACCAAGGATTGAACTTTGGGGCGACTGGCTCCATCGCGTATATGTCCCTGAGTGCACGCTTCCGCTCCCTTTTGGGTATGTGGGTTGCGTATATCATGTTCACTGTCCGCACTTGTGAGGGGAAACCCTTCTGTCCTCTATTGTTCGGCAACCGGGTCTCTTCCTCGTCATCGCTATGTAGCCCCTTGTCATTGTTTTCGGCAATTAACTTGCCTGCCTGCTTGAATACCCAACAATCCCTGTTGGTGTGATTAGCTGGCTTTTCGGGGGTGCCGTGTATCTGGCACGAGCGGTCGAGTATTCGGTCCAAATTGGACGGACCCGGGGTAGTTCTTTTGAATGGCTTTTTCCGCTGACCGGGTTTGGAGCCTCTGAATCCGGCGTTGACTGCCGTATCTTCAGTATTATCGCCGTTAATGCGACGCTTGTGCTTATTGCGACGCAACCTGCCGTTGCTGTCCTTGATATCCGGACTACCAGACTTTTTGGTGAGGTTGTTACCGCGGGCTAGCCAGCTGTCCTCTCCCGCACAGAAGCGGGTCATGAGTGATGTGAGGGCTGCCATTGATTTCGGCTTTTCCTGTTCTAGGTGCCGGGCAAGCCACTCATCGTGGATGTTGTGTTTGAAGGCTGCAAGGGCCTCTGCATCCGGACAGTCGACGATTTGATTTTTCTTGGTTAAGAACCGTGTCCAGAATTGTCTGGCCGATTGGTCTGGCTGCTGAATTATGTGGCTTAGATCATCAGCGTCTGGTGGTCGCACATATGTGCCCTGGAAGTTATCAAGGAATGCGGCTTCCAGGTCCTCCCAACACCCAATTGATTCTGCTGGCAAGCAGTTAAGCCAATGCCGAGCTGGGCCTTTAAGCTTGAGTGGGAGGTATTTGATGGGGTGAAGATCATCCCCGCGGGCCATGTGGATATGAAGGAGATAGTCTTCGATCCAAACCGCAGGGTCTGTTGTGCCATCATATGATTCAATGTTCACGGGTTTGAACCCTTCGGGGATTTGATGATCCATTACTTCATCTGTGAAGCATAGTGGGTGTGCGGCGCCTCTGTATTGGGCTATATCACGACATAGCTCAAGAGAGCTTTGTCTACTATGTTCGGCCAGGCCGAAATTGTTCTATCCGGTGCGACGGTCGTCGCGTATCGTGGGGCGCTCATGCGATCCATAGATCGATCTTGATTGTCTTGCCTTATCCTCCAATATGTCTCGCAAGTCCGGCGCATTCCCCCGTGGCTTTGTACTTTTCGAGCGATGCCGGGGTATGGCTTTAGTGGAGGGCCTAGAGGCCTCTTTGTCGCGGCCAGGAGGTGGCCGGTCGGCCGTATTGTGCGCTGGTGATGTAGGTTTATATGCTTCCTCCTCTAATCGGGGCAGCAGCTTGCATTTGGGGTAGCTTTTGGAGGGGCGTTCGAGTTCATACTCTTCGGCCGCAAGGACTTCGGTCCATCTGTCGGCTAGCAAATCTTGATCGGCTCTAAGCTGTTGCTGCTTGTTCTTGAGGCTGCTTGCCGTGGCTATGAGCCTGCGTTTAAAACGCTTTTGTTCGACGGGATCCTCAGGCACGACGAATTCGTCGTCGTCGAGGCTTGCCTTGTCTTCGGAGGCAGGCATGTAATTATCGTCCTCTACCTCTTTGTCTGCCGCTCTCTCATGAGGGTTGGCTTCTCCATCCTCCTATGTTGAATCTTGCTGGAGGGGGTTGTCTTCGGCACTGTCCGGGGTGTTATTGTCTCCGGTGCCGGAATCTCCATTCCTGCTGTGGCGGGATTTAGTGCGGCGCTGCTGATGCCGGCGCTTAGGCTGTTTCTTGGAGGGGTCTTCCTCTGCTGTTCCATCGCCATTCCCATCCTTCAGGATGTCCACCATGTATATGTCGTATGACGAGGTGTCGTTCCAGTGCCTCGTAGGCGCTGGTTCTTGGTCGTCTCCGGCATCGTCGTCCATACTGTCGATATCTTCGGAGTCGAAGTCTAGCATGTCGGTTAGGTCGTCGACAGTGGCTACAAAGTGGGTGGTGGGTGGGTTTTGAATTTCTTTGTCATCCGCATCCCGACCGTCCTGACCGTGATCCGGCCGGGGCTCTCCTGATAAAGAGAGATACTTTAGCGAATTCAGGATATCGCCAAAAGGCGAGTGCTGAAAGATGTCCGCAGCGGTGAACTCCATGATCGGCACCCAATCAGATTCGATTGGTAGGCGCGCGGGAGGTTCGGAGTCCGGCGAGGAGTCCGACACCTCGGAGTCACGAGCTTCACAAGGGACAGGGTTAGTATTAGGCTCCATCGCCGTAGAGGTAGTAGCCCCCGAGGCGGTGTCTAGCCACCCATCCTCGATCGGCACAGTCAGCTCCGAGTCAACGTCGGAGCGGACTCTTGTGTGACCTCCAGGGCACTGTCCGGCAGCAGAGCTAAATCATGCCCATCATGACAGTGTGGCGCGCTCGGCTGTGGCTCGAATCCGTCGAAGATCAAGTCTCCGGGGATGTCGGACGTATATTTCAAACTTCCAAATCTGACTTGATGGCCAGGGGCGTAGCTTTCGATCTGCTCCAGATGGCCAAACGAATTGGCCCGCAGTGCAAAGCCGCCGAATACAAAGATCTGTCTGGGGAGAAAAGTCTCACCCTGGACCACGTTGTTGTTGATGATCGATGGAGCCATTGGGCCTATGGGTGACGACACAGAGGAACTCTCAATGAAAGCACCAATGTCGGTGTCAAAACCGGCGGATCTCGGGTAGGGGGTCCCGAATTGTGCGTCTAGGCGGATGGTAACAGGAGACAAGGGACACGATGTTTTTACCCAGGTTTGGGCCCTCTCGATGGAGGTAAAACCCTACTCCTGCTTGATTGATATTGATGATATGGGTAGTACAAGAGAGGATCTACCACGAGATCAAGGAGGCTAAACCCTGGAAGCTAGCCTATGGTATGCTTGTTGTTCGTCCTACGGACTAAAACCCTTCGGTTTATATAGACATCCGGACAAGGGACGAAGTCTTCAATCTTGTATCTTCATAGCCTTGGAGTCCGTCCAATGATGATAGTTCGGCTATCAGGACACCCCCTAGTCCAGGACTCCCTCAGTGGTTTTGGTGGGTTTAATCCTTGAGGGATCGATACCGATCTTGCGCACTGTGTCCTGATAGACCAGGATCAAGCTGCTTCCATTGTACATGAGGACTCGTGTGAGGTGGAATCCGTCAATGATAGGGTCAAGGACGAGTGCGGCCGAACCGCCATGACAGATACTGGTCGGATGGTCCCTGCTATCAAATGTGATCGGACAAGAAGACCATGGGTTGAACTTTGGGGCGACTGGCTCCATCGTGTAGACGTCCCTTGGTGCACGCTTCCTCTCCCGCTTGGTAATATGGGTGGTGTATATCATATTTACCGTTTTTACTTGGGGAGGAAATTTCTTCTGTCCTCCTGTGTTCGGTGGCTGGGGCTCCTCGTCGTCATCACTATGCGGCCCCTTTTCCTTGTTTTTGGCATTCAACTTGCCGGCCCGTTTGAATACCCAACATTCTCTGTTGGTATGGTTGGCCAGTTTATCGGTGGTGCCGTGGATTTGACATGAGCGATCGAGTATGCGGTCCAGACTGGACGGGCCCGGATTGTTTCTTTTAAATGGGCTTTTCCACTAACCGGACTTTGAGCCACTAAATCCGACATTGATGGCCGTGTCGCTTTATCGCCATTAATGCGACGCTTTTGTTTGTTGTGGCGGGGCTTGCCGTTACTGTCTTTGGCGTCTGAAGTGCCAGGATTTCTTGATGTGCTGTTGCTACGAGCCAACCAACTGTCCTGGCCTGCACAAAAGCGGGTCATAAGTGTAGTAAGGGCTGCCATGGATTTCGACTTCTCTTGGCCGAGGTGTCGGGCAAGCCACTCGTCACGGATGTTATACTTAAAGGCCGCTAGGGCTTCGGCATCCGGACAGTCGACGATTTGGTTCTTTTTAGTTAGGAACCGAATCCTGAATTTCTTGGCTGATTCTCTGGGTTGTTGGGTTATGTGACTTAAATCATCAGCATCTGGTGCTCACATATAAGTGCCCTGGAAGTTATCGAGGAATGCGTCTTCCAGGTTCTCCCAACTGCCAATGGACTTTGCCGGCAGACTATTTAGCCAATGCCGAGCCGGTCCCTTGAGTTTTAGTGGGAGGTACTTGATGGCATGTAGATCATCCCCGCGCGCCATGTGAATGTGGAGAAGGAAATCTTCGATCCATGCCGCGGGGTCTGTTTCCCATCATATGGTTCGATGTTCCCGGGCTTGAACCCTTCTGGGAATTCATGCTCTATTACTTCATTAGTGAAGCATAGGGCGTGTGCGGCGCCTCTATGCCGGGCTACATCACGACGCAGTTCAAATGAGTCTGTTCTACTGTATTCGGCCCGGCCGGATTTGTATTTAGTATATCCAGCGTGGCGGTCATCATCATGCGTTGGGGCGTGCCCCCGTGATCCGGAGATCAATCTTGATTGTCCTGCTTTATCTTCCAATTCATCTTGCAGGTCCTGCATGTAGCCACGGGCCTTCGTGTTTTTATTTGTTTGGCGACGAGGTGCGGGCTGGTGTTCGGGCTCATATGCCGCTTTGTCTAGGCCACAAAGTGGCCGGTCAGCCGCGTCCTGGGCTGGTAGCGTAGGCTCTAGTGCATCATCCTCGAATTGAGGTAACAACCTGCACCTTGGGTAACTTTTTGTTGGGCGCTCGAGTCCGTATTCCTAGGCTGCCAGGACCTCAGTCCATCTATCAGTTAGCAGATCTTGATCAGTTTGAAGCTTCTGCCATTTTTCTTCAGCCTCTTTTTAGTGGCTATAAGCCGGCGCTTGAAGCGCTCCTGCTCGACAGGGTCCTCAGGCACGATAAATTCTTCATCGCCGAGGCTCACCTCGTCTTCAGAGAGGGGCATGTAATTGTCATCCTCCAAGTCTCCATCCATTGACTATTCATTAGGGCTAGCTTGCCCATCCTCCCGTCCGGCTTGCTCGAAGCTTGGCTGGGCGGGATTGTTTTCGTCTTCGGCATCATCCGGAGTGCTATTGTTTCTTGTGCCGGTGTTGCTATTTTTGCTATGGCGGGGCTTAGAGCGGCGCCGCTGACGCCGGCGCTTAGATTGCTTCTCAAGGGGATTATCCTCTGTTGCCTCATCGCCATTGCTTTCTTTGGGTGTGTCCACCATATATATATCATATGATGAGGTGGCTGCCCAGCGCCTTGTAGGCGGTGGTTCCTGTTCTTCTCCGGCATCGTCGTCCATACCGTCGATGACTTCAGAGTCGAAATCAAGCATGTCAGTTAAGTCTTCGACAGTGGCTATTAAGTGGGTGGTTGGTGGGTAACGAATTTCTCTGTCGTCCGCTTCCCCCTCAAGCCGGACATAGTTCGGCCAAGAGTCTTCTAACAAGGAGAGAGATTTTAATGAGTTTAGCACTGGCCCAAGGGCGAGTGCTGAAAGAAATCCGCAGAGCTAAACTCCATGATCGGTGCCCAATCAGGTTCGACGGGCACGGATGCACGCGGTTCGGAGCCTATGGCCGGAGACGAGTCCGAGGGTCCGATGACATAGACCTCATTGGAGGCGAAGTATATTCTTGGCTCTATCGCCGCTGAGTGTGCTACCTCTGTGGCAGGGTCCATCCACTCGTCCTCAGATGGCACGATGTGCTACGGATCAAAGCCAGCGCAACTGCTGGTGTGATCTCCCGAACACCGTCCGATGGCAGATTTAAGTCATGCTTATCGCGACCATAGGGCGCACCTGCCATGGGCTCGAATCCATCGAAGATCAAGTCTTCGGGATGTCGGCGGTGTAGTTCAGGTTTCCAAATCTGACCTGATGGCCAGGGGCGTACCTATTGATCTGCTCCAGATGGCCAAGCGAGCTGGCCCGCAGTGCGAAGCCGCCAAATACGTAGATCTGTCCGGGCAGGAAGGCCTCACCCTTGATCGCATTGTTGTAGATGATAGAAGGAGCCATTAAGCCTTACCGTGGCGACACAGTGGAACTCTCAATGAAAGCACCAATGTCGGTGTCAAAAACGGCGGATCTCGGGTAGGGACTGTGCGTCTAAGGCTAATGGTAACAGGAGGCGGGGGACACACTGTTTACCCAGGTTTGATCCCTCTCTATGGAGGTAATACCCTACTTCCTACTTGATTGATCTTGATGATATGAGTATTAAAAGAGTTGATCTACCACGAGACCGTAGAGGCTAACCCTAGAAGCTAGCCTATGATCATGATTGTTCTTGATCTACGGACTAAACCCTCCGGTTTATATAGACACCGGAGGGGGATAGGGTTACACAGCGTCAGTTACAGAGAAGGAAAGCTACATATCCGAATTTCCAAGCTTGCCATCCACGCAAAGGAGAGTCCCACCAGGACACGGGACGAAGTCTTCAATCTTGTATCTTCATACTCCAATAGTCCGGCATAAGAATATAGTCCGGCTGTCCGAGGACCCCCTAATCCAGGACTCCCTCACACGCCGAAGACGGCCGCTGCGGCTGCGCACCACCTCCCCCTCGACGCCACTCCGCCTGGATCCTCAGGCTCCGTCCAAGACGGTCGCGCCGCCCCATGCCCTGAAACAGCGCCCCACCTCCACTCGTGTGACGTTGTCGAGGAAACACCTGCCCTGCCCACCGTCTTCAATGGGATGGGCGCCGCCACCGCCGTCGTTGTCGGCAGCAGCGATGGCAGGGGACACATATCGTAGGGGACCCTAGAAAGATCGATGGGGATGGCCTTCGAAGCCGGCCCAGGGGGGAGCGACTCGGGAGGGGTGGGGAGGGGTTGTTAGGGGATCCAATCCATTGCAGTCTCATGGTGAAGTGTCTCAGGCAGGCTTTGGAAGCTCATGATGAACATGAGAAAGCTAGACAAGGAGGAGTTAATGAGGACAGTTCGTGTAGCCTTGGACAACCATCTTCCCTACCTTGTAACAATACGGTGTTGGAGCTTGTTCACAGTAGGTGCAACTCGGCCATTTGAACCCTCACATGAATCTAGATTTTCCCTAAACCTAGGATTTAATCAGTAAAACTACATGCATAATCAAAAATCATAACCACCAGAAAAAAAACTACTGATTTGAAATCACCCTACGGTACATATGGTGCATAGGAATTACTTACATGAGCAGAAGGGTTGATGGATCCTCCCTCCATGGGGTGGCACTAATGACCCTCTTTCCAGCAATCTTCGCACAAACTTGCCGCTCCAGTCCTTCCATGTACTGATCAATCAACTTCTTCCTTGACTTGGGACAGAATCGACTTATCGGCTATTAAAATACAACCCTGCACGGCGGAGACACGTCCAGGTGGAGGCGCCGGCGTTGGTGTCAGTGTCAAAACAGGCAGATCTCGGGTAGGGGGTCCCAATCTGTGCGTCTTAGACTGATGGTAACATGAAGCAAGGGACGCGATGTTTACCCAGGTTCGGGCCCTCTCGATGGAGGTAAAACCCTACTTCCTTCTTGATTAATATTGACGACATGAGTAGTACAAGAGTAGATCTACCACGAGATCGTAGAGGCTAAACTGTAGAAGCTAGCCTATGATGATTATGATTGTAGTTGTGATCGGCCGTCTAAGGACCAACCTCTCTAGTTCATATAGACACCGGAGACGGCTAGGGTTTGCATGGAGTCTGTTACAAGGAAGGAGATATAATATCCGGATCGCCAAGCTTGTCTTCCACACACAGGAGAGTCCCATCCAGACACGGGACGGAGTCTTGAGTCTTGTATCTTCACGCTCCAATAATCCGGACGATGTGTATAGTCGGGTTGTCCGGGTACCCCCTAATCCAGGACTCCCTCAGTAGCCCCTGAACCATGCTTCAATGACGATGAGTCCGGCGCGCAGTCTTGTCTTCGGCATTACAAGGCGGGTTCCATCTCCGAGTACTCCAAAGTAATTAACGAACACTTAGACCGTGTCCAGATCTGCGAGATGATCTTCACATACCATTGTAGGGAACATAGCATAAATCTGATCTGCTGGCAACTTTTTTAGACAAGATGACATGTCATTACGGTCGGGTCATTATTCGAACCGTTTTCCTACAACCAGCCATAGCGCATATCGCAAGGCGGTTTCTTCTGCACGTTTTTCCATAGCAGAGATCGTGTCGCCTTATTGCGGGATTCTCATCAATACGGGCATGGACAATCCAACCACACCGCTAATCGTGGCGAGTGGGGAGCGAGCGCGTTCCACCAGGCAAGTGGGGAGGCGGAAAAAGCTTTTACCGTCCCTATAAAGAGATAAGGTCTCTTCCTCTTTACCCACGCCTTCTCCTTCCGCTAGCCCATTCCCCTCCGTTCGAGCCCTAACGCCCAGGCATTCTCTTTTTCATCAAAGAGAGGTTTTCCAAAGATGTCCGGATCCAGAGCAGGAGGCATATGGATGGCCTCTACCATCCATGAGAAGGATATCAAGAAGCTCCGGGAGGCCGGGTATCTAGCCAAGAAGATCGGCCACCGTCTCCCACGGGCGGGACAGATCGTCCCTACTCTGAGCCTCATGAGAGAGTCATGTTCCTTCCCCATTTTGTCCGCGGGCTCGGGTTTCCCCTTCACCCATTTGTTCGTGGAGTCTTGTATTACTATGGAATTGATTTTCATGATCTTTCCCCAATTCTTTCCTCAATATCTCGACGTTCATCGTCGTGTGCGAGGCCTTTCTCTGGATTTCGCCTCACTTTGGCCTGTGGCTGAAGATTTTCAATGTGAAGCCCAAGGTGGTGAGTGGCGAACATGCCCAAGGCCATTTGGCCGAAGGGTGCCTTCAACGACTCCATCAAGGAGTGGCAGCAGCAGTGGTTCTATATCACCAAACCACGCGGCAAAATGTGGGCTACAACTCATGAGTTCAGATCCGGAGCCCCACTACGGCTCACGTCCTGGACCAAGAAGGACCTGAACTGGTCCTTGTCCGATGAGCTATCACTGCTCCAGACGCGCGTTCAAAGTGTGGTCGATAAGGACGTCAAACTCGTCGACGTAGTCCAGGTGATGCTAGTTCGCCTGGTTCTCCCTTGCCAGCGCCGAGCCTGCACTTTGTGGGAGTTCGACCCAACCAAGCACCAAACCCTTCGGGAGCTCTATGATTCCTCCCACAAGGATATATGGAAGGTGCTCTTTACGTCCGGCAAATCGTGGCCGGGCTCTGCCGAGGACCGTGGGTATCAATTATCCCATTCTGCAAGCCCGGTAAGTTACAACCACGCTCTGTCCATCCATGCTTCAGGTGGCATGTCCTGAGGGAGACATTTTTATCGTGTTTCATCGTGACTCCAGGGATGGATAAAGAAGGTGGAGTGGATACATTGTCCGGCCCTGCTGCCGGAAGAACCGGCCGGACCTCTTCTGACAAATATGTTGTTCCCCGCGCCTAACGAGGTGCCAAAGAAAGAGGCCTCCAAGAAGGTTGTCGGTGTCAAAAACCGGCAGATCTCGGGTAGGGGGTCCCGGACTGTGCGTCTAGGCGTATGGTAACAGGAGACAAAGGACACGATGTTTTTACCCAGGTTCGGGCCCTCTCGATGGAGGTAAAACCCTACTCCTGCTTGATTGATATTGATGATATGGGTAGTACAAGAGTAGATCTACCACGAAATCAGAGAGGCTAGACCCTAGAAGCTAGCCTATGGTATGATTGTTGTTTGTCCTACGGACTAAAACCCTCCGGTTCATATAGGCACCGAAGAGCGTTAGGGTTACACAGAGTCGATTACAATGGTAGGAGATCTACATATCCGTATCGCCAAGCTTTCCTTCCACGCCAAGGAAAGTCCCATCCGGACACGGGACGAAGTCTTCAATCTTGTATCTTCATAGTCCAGGAGTCTGGCCATCCCGACACCCCCTAATCCAGGACTCCCTCGGTGGCCCCTGAGCGAAGCTTAAATGACGACGAGTCCGGGGCGCATATTGTCTTCGGCATTGCAAGGCGGGTTCCTCCTCCGAATACTTCATAGAAGATTTTGAACACCAGGATAGTGCCCGGCTCTGCAAAATAAGTTCCACATACCACCGTAGAGAGAATATAACATTTACACAAGTTCAATCTGCTGACGTATTTCGTGGCGTGACATCACACCACGGCCAAGACTTTATTCAAATCGTTTTTACTGTCCCACCTCAGCGCGTTTAGCGAGGCGGTTTCCTTGGCATGTCTTGTCAAAGCAGAGATCTTGTCCCCTTATTCCGGGATTCATATCAATACGGGCGTGCGTAACCCAACCGCGCCATTGATCACGGCACTTGGGAGATAAGTGAGTTTTACCAGGCTGGTGGGGACGCATAGCTTCGTCCTTCCATATAAGGGGATAAGGATCCACCTTTTCACACATGCCTTCTTCCTCCTTTGCTCATCCATTTCCATGCACTCGAGCTCCAGTGCCTAAGACCGCCCATCTCGCCTCAACCTTCCCCAGCCATGTCCGGAGGGGGAGGCTAGTGGATGGTCTCCTTCGTCACGGAGGGGCACATCAAAAAGCTGGGGAAGGCCGGATACTTGTCCAGCGACATCGCGCGTCGGCTCCCCGACAAGGGGCATCTCATCCCCATCCCCGGGCCCCATGAGAGGGTGGTGTTCCTCACCCACTTCCTCCGCAGACTAGGTTTTCCACTTCACCCATTTGTCCGGGGGCTCATGTTCTACTACGGCCTGGATTTCCATGATCTGGCCCCGAATTTCATCCTCAGCATCTCGGCGTTCATCATCGTGTGCGAGGCCTTCCTCTGCATCCAGCCCCACTTCGGCTTATGGCTGAAGACCTTCAATGTCAGGCCGAAGGTAGTGGGCGGCCGCCAAGCGGAGTGTGGAGGTGCCATGGTGGCAGGATGCCCAACGTCCTATGGCTCGAGGGCTCTTTTGTGGAGACCATAAAGGGGTGGAAATCGGGGTGGTTCTACATCACCGAGCCGCGTGACTCTAAATGGGTGGCGGCCCCCGAATTCCGATCTGGCTTCCCTACACGGCTCACCTCCTAGAAGGAGACAAGCCTGACGTGGGGTAATTCGGCAGAGCTGACCGGACTTCAATCCTGCGTCCAAAGCCTAGTGATAGAGAAGCTCAAGCTTGTCAACATAGTCCAGGTCATGCTCATCCGCCGGATCCTCTCGTGCCAACAACGGGCCTGCAGCTTGTGGGAGTTTGATCTGGCACAGCACCAAACCTTGAGCAGGCTCTTCGACACTACGTACGAAGATGCCTGGAAGGTGCTGTTCAAGGGCGCCGAGGCTCCTGCATCCGCTTCCGAAGATCACGGATACAACTCACAGCGTCAAGCCAGCGAGGTAAGCTATTTTACCCTTTACGGGACTCTTGTTATCCATAGTTTGACTCTATGCGGGATCTAAACTCCCTTACCTTTGATAGGCCTGGGAAAAGACGTCCGGGCAGGTTAACTGTCCGGCTCCCTTGCCAGAAGACCCAGCGGACGCCCGATTGATGGGGTAGCTGGTTCCGGCACCTCACGTGGTGCCGGAGAAGAAGGCCAAGCAGAAGGCCACGGGAACTCGAAAGAGTTCCCGATGCCAGGTGTTATCGGACTCGTCGTCCGACGACTCTGAGGCGGACTCCTCCTGCGAAGACGGGGAGGAGGAAAAAGAGGCCTCTTCCCCAGTGGGGGGAGAGAAGAAAAGGAAGGCCGCCCCAACGGGGGGGGGGGGGCGAAGGGTCCAAGAAGGGAAGGACCCTCCCTCCGGACTACTCCACCAACGCTGACGACGGCGAAGAGGAGTGGCCACCGAGGACTAAGCCCCTGGCGGCATCGTAAGTGTTCGGATACCAGAATAACTCATGGCATTTCGTTTGTCGCATAGAATCTCCTAATGCCGAATATAACCCTACAGCCCGCCCAAGGACGGGCTCGACACTTCAACGAGCGGCTCCCTGGCTTCGTCGTATGTGAATAGCACTTCACTTCCGGCCGTATCCTCTCCTCGCGCTGCGGACGACGCCGAGGTGGGGTCCCAAAAGGGGCTCAGCCAGGAGGAGGAGGTCCCGAAGGTGCCGCAAGGCAACCTTCCGGACTTCGGGCATAAGGGGGTTCAAATCCCGAAGGGTTCTGAGTCCGGACCTGGGCCGGACTCCGCACCGGAACCTTCAGTGGTTCTGGAGTCCGGCAGGCGGCCCCTTCGTAAGAAGGGCGAGACTACGACACCGGTGACCTCCGTCCAACCGGAGGCAACGGATAATTTGCTTGAGGCGCTTAACGGCGCCTCCATCAACGAGGAGCACCGCACTGTTATGAGTGTGGTAATCCAGAAAGTTCAGTCCGCCAAGAGCGGGCTGACTGAATCCTGTGCCAGCCTTCTAACAGGCTTTGAAGTATGTATTTAAGATATGTAAAAATATTACTGCATAGACAGTAGCCCCTGATGCTCAGTTTGGTGTTCAAAAAGAAAAGCCAAACTGAGGATCTAAAAAGATGTACGCAGGAGTCTAACATAAGTATGTCAATATGGGGAATGCAGGTTGCGCTGCTGACCTCTGCCGCACTGACTACGGAGGTTAATGCATTGAAGCAGAGCCTCCAGCGGTCCGAGAATGAGCTCGGCCTTGCCAAAAAGCAGCTCGAGGACAAGGAAGGTAAGTAATACCTTATGGAAGTATATAAAAGATGTGGTTGCAAAAAATGACAGGAATAACATGAGAATTACAGGGGCCACGAATGAGGTGGCGACCCTGAAGGAGGCGGTGTCCAAGGTCGAAAGCAATGCGGCCGCGGAGCGCACCGAGCGAGAGAGGCAGGAAGCGCGGGTGGTGGAGGTGCGGCAAGAGCTCCAGGCACTCGTGGAGAAACACGCCTGGGCCAGACAAAGCCGACTCCTCGCTCTAAGCGGTATAAGTCTTTAGGGACTCGAAAAACCTCTCGAACAGCGACTGGCTCTCGCCCTATCATGACGGTCAGTTTTAGCTTTCTCAACTGAGGTGCTTAAGCCAGCTCAACCCGGGCACAATCGCAGTGGATCTCCCAGCGCTACCTTAGCCGATATAACGGAACGTAAGGTACCAAAACATGGGAGCCGGGCAAAACTAACTATTGACCCAAGACATGATTCGGAGCCGACGCATATAATGCTATAAGTTCGGGGTGCCGCACTTGTGAAAGTGTTCGGACTTATCACACCATATTTTGGGGTACTTAAGCCCCTGGTGTATTTGGCCGTACCAAAACGTACGGGTGCAACATGTCATAAGTGAACATGTATAGATAAAATAAAAAAAAAGGAATGCAATAATATGCAAAAGCTATGCATTGTTTATTCAAAAAAGATGCGATAAAAGCAGAACGATACAAATAGTGCGATAAGCAAGGGACGAGACTATTTGACATGTCTCCCTCTAGGAGCGAGCCAAGGGATGATATGTAAAACAAGTATACTGCTCGTTATAGAGACCACCTGGACACTCGACGTAGCTTTCTGCTTCCCTGGCTGTTGCATTGTGTGTTCGGCGATTCTACTGCCGGACAGGGATTCTTGAGAAAGGAGTCCTGAAAGTAAAAGAAAAAAGAAGAATGACACAATTGGGAGCCCCTGGTGCGGTTGAGCCGCACTCTGGGCCTGCCGTGGTCGTGCCCCTCCCCCTATGCCCATGGTATTTCCAAAGCGTAATTATGTACGCGTAGTGTTGGTTTCGCAATTTCGCAAGGGCGGGGGTTGGGGCCGCATTGCTAAGCGTGCTCGGAACGTGCCAGGCAGTCTTATTGTTGGTTACTCCTGGTGCGCTTGATGGTCTATGGATGTTTAATAGCCGGACTCGAGAATTGCCTTAAGAGGCTGCTTTGTACTTCTGCCGCGAGGGCCGCCGTATGCTCCTCCATTCGGAGAGAGCGTTTGGTGTTTCCGTTGACCGTAATGACTCCTCGAGGGCCTGGCATCTTGAGCTTGAGGTATGTGTAGTGCGGCACCGCATTGAACTTTGCAAATGAGGTTCGTCCGAGCAGTGCATGATAGCCGCTGCGGAACGGGACTATGTCGAAGATTAATTCCTCGCTTTGTAAGTTATCCGGTGATCCGAAGACCACTTCAAGTGTAACTGAGCCTATACAGTTGGCCTCTACACCTGGTATGACGCCTTTGAAGGTCGTCTTTGTAGGTTTAATCCTTGAGGGGTCTATGCCCATCTTGCACACTGTATCCTGATAAAGCAGGTTCAGGCTGCTGCCGCCGTCCATCAGGACTCTCGTGAGGTGAAATCCGTCAACAATTGGGTCTAGAACCAATGCGGCGAATCCTCCATGGCGGATGCTAGTGGGGTGGTCCCTTCGATCGAAAGTGATCGGGTAGGAGGACCACGGATTGAACTTTGGGGCGACTGGCTCCATCGCATATACGTCCCTTAGTGCACGCTTCCACTCCCTTTTGGGTATGTGGGTAGCGTATATCATGTTCACCGTCCGCACTTGTGGGGGGAAGCCCTTCTGTCCATTATTGTTCGGTGGCCGGGGCTCCTCCTCGTCGTCGCTATGCAGCCCCTTGTCATTGTTTTTGGCATTTAACTTGCCTGCCTGCTTGAACACCAAACAATCCCTGTTGCTGTGATTGGCTGGATTTTCGGGGCTGCCGTGTATCTGGCACGAGCGATCGAGTATTTGGTCAAAATTGGACAGGCCCGGCGTATTTGTTTTGAATGGCTTTTCCCGCTGACCGGGTTTAGAGCCTCTGAATCCGGCATTGACTGTCGTATCTTCAGCATTATCGCCATTAATGCGGCGCTTGTGCTTGTTGCGACGCGACCTGCCGTTGCTGTCCTTGGTATCCGAATTACCAGGGCTCTTGGTCATGTTGTTACTACGAGCTAGCCAATTGTTCTCTCCCGCGCAAAAGCGAGTCATGAGTGTTGTGAGGGCTGCCATGGATTTTGGCTTTTCCTGTCTTAGGTGCCGGGCAAGCCACTCGTCGCGGATGTTATGTTTGAAGGTTGCAACGGCCTCTGCATCCGGACAGTCGACGATTTGATTTTTCTTGGTTAGGAACCGTGTCCAGAATTGTCTGGCCAATTCTTCTGGCTGCTGAATTATGTGGCTTAGGTCATCGGCGTCTGGTGGTCGCACATAGGTGCCCTGGAAGTTGTCGAGCAATGCGGCTTCCAGATCTTCCCAACAACCAATTGACTCCGCTAGCAAGCTGTTAAGCCAATGCGGAGCTGGTCCTTTAAGCTTGAGTGGGAGGTATTTGATGGCGTGTAGTCATCACCGCGGGCCATGTGGATATGAAGGAGATAGTCCTCGATCCAGACCGCAGGATCTGTTGTACCATCGTATGATTCAGTGTTTACGGGTTTGAAACCCTCAGGGATTTGATGATCCATCACTTCATTTGTGAAGCATAGTGGGTGTGCGGCGCCCCTGTATTGGGCTATATCACGATGTAGCTCAAATGAGCTTTGTCTACTGTGTTCGGCCCGGTCGGAATTGCCATATCCGGCATGACGGTTATCATCACGCATTGTGGGGCGCCCACGCAATCCGTAGATCGATCTTGTTTGTCTTGCCTTGTCCTCCAATATATCCCGCAGGTCTGGTGCATTTCCCCGCGCCTTGGTATTTTTTGAGCGGCGCCGGGGTGCGGCTTCAGTGGAGGGCCGAGAGGCCTCTCTATCGCGGCCACGAGGTGGCCGGTCGGCCGTATCATGCACTGGTGATGTAGGTTTAGGTGCTTCCTCCTCTAATCGGGGTAGCAGCCTGCGTTTTGGGTAGTTCTTGGAGGGGCGTTCGAGTTCATAATCTTCGGCCGCGAGGATTTCAGTCCATCTATCGGCTAGCAAGTCTTGGTCAGCTCTAAGTTGTTGCTGCTTTTCCATGAGGCTTCTTGCCGTGGCCATAAGCCTGCGTTTGAAACGCTCTTGTTCGACGGGATCCTCAGGCACGACAAATTCGTCGTCGTCGAGGCTTGCCTCGTCTTCGGAGGGAGGCATGTAATTATTGTCCTCTACCTCTCTGTCTGCCGCTCTCTCATGAGGGCTGGCTTCTCCATCCTCTTGTGCTGAATCCTGCTGGAGGGGGTTGTCTTTGGCACTGTCCAGGGTGTTATTGTCTCTGGTGCCGAAATCTCCATTTTGCTGTGGCGGGATTTAGAGCGGCGCCGCTGACGCCGGCGCTTAGGCTGTTTCTTGGAGGGGTCATCCTCCGTTGTTCCATCGCCGTTCCCATGATTTGGGATGTCCACCATGTATATGTCGTATGACGAGGTGGCCTTCCAGTGCCCTGTAGGCGCTGGTTCTTGGTCGTCTCCTGCATCGTCGTCCATACCGTCGATGTCTTCGGAGTCGAAGTCGAGCATGTCGGTTAAGTCATCGACAGTGGCTACGAAGTGGGTGGTGGGTGGGCTTTGAATTTCTTTGTCGTCTGCATCCCAACCTTCCTGACCATAATCTGGCTAGGGCTCTCCTCATAAAGAGATAAACTTAAGCGAATTCAGGATGTCGCCAAAGGGCGAGTGCTGAAAGATGTCCACAACAGTGAACTCCATGATCGGTGCCCAATCGGGTTCGATTGGCAGGGGCACGGAAGGTTCGTAGTCCGTAGAGGAGTCCGGCACCTTGGAGTCACGAGCTTTGCAAAGGACAGGGTTGGTGTTCGGCTCAATCGCCATAGAGATAGCAGCCCCCGAGGCGGTGTCCAGCCACCCATCCTCAATCGGCGCAGTCGGCTCCGAGCTAAGGGTCAGAGCGGACACTTGTGCGGCCTCCAGGGCACTGTCCGGCAGCAGAGCTAGATCATGCCCATCGTGACAGTGTGGCGTGCTTGGCTGTGGCTCTAACCCGTCGAAGATCAAGTCTCCGCGGATGTCAGCCGTATAGTTCAAACTTCTAAATCTGAACTGATTGCCAAGGGCGTAGCTTTCAATCTGCTTCAGATGGCCAAGCGAATTGGCCCGCAGTGCAAAGCCGCCGAATACAATGATCCGTCTGGGGAGAAAAGTCTCACCCTGGACCGCATCGTTGTTGATGATCGGAGGAGCCATCGGGCGTAAATATGACGACACAGAGGAACTCTCAATGAAACCACCAATGTCGGTGTCAAAACTGGTGGATCTCGGGTAGGGGGTCCCGGACTGTGCGTCTAGGCGGATGGTAACAGGAGACAAGGGACACGATGTTTTTACCCAGGTTCGGGCCCTCTCGATGCAGGTAAAACCCTACACCTGCTTGATTGATATTGATGATATGGGTAGTACAAGAGTAGATCTACAACGAGATCAGAGAGGCTAAACCCTAGAAGCTAGCCTATGGTATGATTGTTGTTTGTCCTACGGACTAAAACCCTCCGGTTTATATAGGCACCAAAGAGGGTTAGGGTTACACAGAGTCGGTTACAATGGTAGGAGATCTACATATCCGTATTGCCAAGCTTGCCTTCCACGCCAAGGAAACTCCCATCCAGACACGGGACGAAGCCTTCAATCTTGTATCTTCATAGTCCAGGAGTCCGGCCAAAGGCTATAGTCCAACCATCCGGACACCGCCTAATCCAGGACTTCCTTAAAGGTCAAAAAGACCAGCAGTGGCCTCCATTGTCGCGAGGCTTCGAACGCAAAATCCGAAGACTCCAGCGACGCTCCTTATTCCGAAGACGACACTACTAGGAAAAGGGCTATAGATGGGATGGACACTAACGGCGCACTGTACATGTGGTGCGCCATTACTAAATACTAATGGCGCACCATGTGTTGGTGCGCCATTAGTGTGCAAATACTAATGGAGCACCACATCCCACCGTGCGCCATTAGTAGTTTTGAAAAAAAAGTAAAAAAATAATTAAATTTTTTTTGTTAGTAATGGCGCACTGTCCACTGGTACGCCATTTCTAAGTTTTTTTCAAAAAAAAATTCAAAAAACTTTCAATTTTTTTTTCAAAACTATTAATGGCGCACCGTGGGGTGGTGCGCCATTACTAGTTAAACTAGTAATGGCGCACCACCCCACGGTGCGTCATTACTAACTTGGCCCAACACCGAATGCACCCCCCCCCTGTGGACCGCCTTTTCAGTTTTGAAACAACTAAAAGAAAATGATGGAAATGTCAAAAAATAAAAGAAAATAAGTTTCCCATGTGATATGTGGTCTAGTTGTTGGGAAATTTTACAAATATGAATTTCGACTTTATTTGCAAAAATTCTCCGGAAATTTGTAAAATGGGCATAACTTTTGCATACGAACTCGGATTAAAAAGTTTTTTATATGAAAAATCATCTACTCGAAAAGTTACATCCGAATTTAACCGGGGGAACCCCGTTAAACATTTTCAAAATCCCCAAAAACCTAACAGAAAAAAGTTACGGGGCTTTCAAGATCTGGAGGCAAAAAAATTCAAAAAATTTCAAACTTACTAGTGGCGCACCATGGATGTGGTGCACCACTAGTAATAGAAAAAAAATTGGTTTTGAATTTTTTTTGAATTGTTTTTCAAAAAATGATATGTAATATGACCGGGAAGTTTGAATTTTTCAAAATTTCATCATAGTCATGAACATGAACAAAGTCCTAGACATCAACAAGGTATAATAGGATTGATATGCTAGATATATCAACAAGTGCTTGTGAAGTGAGCTGTTGCTAGGGTTGGATAGAACTCTGAAGTTAAGCGTGCATGGGCTGGAGTAGTGTGAGGATGGGTGACCTTTCGGGATGTTTGACCACGGAGTGCAATTTGACCTGACATTAAGCATATTGACCCGAGATTAAGCCATAGTGACCTGAGATTAAGAAAAAAACGAAAAAAAAATTGAAAAAAAAATATAAAAAAATTCTGAAAAAAAATTTGGAAAAAAAATGTTACTAATGGCGCACTTCTATGTGCTATACTAATGGCGCACTGCATGGTGCGCCATTAGTATACCAGATACTAATGGCGCACCAGTGGTGCGCCATTAGTAAAAAATACTAGTGGCTTGATACCAATGGCGCACCGGTAGTGCGCCATTAGTAGGCAAAACCGGTGCGCCATTAGTAGGCCTTTTCCTAGTAGTTCGAAGAGGAGGAAGCAGAGGAGGACGAGCCTCAGTCTGAAGGTGGGAAGAATAGGTCGGCTTCCTCGTCCTTGGAGGCCGAATCGCCCAAGAAGGGGAGAGGTTCCCACCCAGAGGCATCCACCACAGCTGCCGATAACAGCCCGGAGTGGGATCCCAGGGCCAAGCCCCTAGAAAAGTCATAAGTATCCGAAATCCGAACGCGCATATGCATCCACGGTCATTTGGGTATAGTAGCTTTAACTGTCGCCATATTCTGTATAGCTTGGCGAGGTCTCGCGCCGGACAATCCTCGTGGAGGATTCGCTGAGCTCAGACGGTCTGGCGAGCGAGATGCCTCCGGAGGCTCCTTCCCCGAAGTCCAGGCACGATACCGAGGTGTCGTCTCAAAGAGACCCGGACCAGGGGAGTCATGTCTCTGGGCCGGACACAAGGGGGCGGCGGCCCCACGGCGTGTCGATGATGGGGGCGATCTCAGGTTCAGACCACAGCCGGATAAAGTCATGGAGACCTCTAAGGCTCCAGGATCAGGCGAGCAGCCACCTTCGACGGTGGGAGGCTTGCCTACTCCGCCGGCAACCTCTGTCCAAACAGAGCAGCCAGGCGATCTATTGACAGCGTTAAAAAGCGCGTCTATCGTCGATGAGCATCGGACCCTCACGGGTGCGGTGGTTGAAAGGATTCAGTCCACCGAGAGCGGGCTGAATGAGTCCTGCCTTGGCCTTATAAAGGCTTTTGAGGTATGTTTTCTAAGAAACCTTTGAGGAATCGTCATAATATGAGTAGTAGCCCCTGGTACACTGTCAGGCGAAAGAGAGAGCCGGGCAGGGGATCAAATCCCCTGCTTTTGCGGGAGCCATTGTTAATGACGTATACCCCTTTGTGTGAAAGCAGGCGTCTGCGGAGAAGGCGGCCGCTCATAATGCGGAAGTGTCCGGACTAAAGCAGCGCCTCGAATGGGCCGAGAAGGAACTTGGCCATGTGAGGAAACAATTAGAGGACAAGCAAGGTATGTTGAAACATTTTCTTGAATTAGGCACGAATGAGTAATTGTGCCTATTGAAAAGTATTTGTATGGTATGTCCTAGGAGCGAGTGCCAAATATGAGGCACTGAAGAAGGCTGTGGCTGATGCCGATGAGAAGGCTGCCGCCGAATAGGCGCTTCGTGAGAAACACGAGGCCAGGGTCCTCATAGCTGAGCAAGAGCTCCAGGAGGCTGTGAAGAAAAGTGAGGGCTTGGAGCAGAGTCTAGTAGGGAAAGAATCCAAACTCACCCAAGCTCCCCAAGCCTAGGAAGATGCTCGGGACGAAGCCCGAGGTGCTGCACGGGACATTCAGGAGGCCCGGAATGTTGCGGCTGGTAAGGCCTTTTGTATTCATGGCCATTTTTACATGATAGTGGCGAGAACTCTAAGCGAAAGATGAATTCTTGTTTTTACAGGGGCGTTTGCGGATCTGCCTTGCATCATATCAGATGCCGCCCAATTCTACTGGACCAAGGAGAAGAAGTCTGCGGAGAGGAATTTCTGGTCGCAGTAATTGGCGCCGAACTATGCGGTGCCTTTTATCGATCAGCTGAAGCAGCTGGTCGAACTGCACCAGGCGGCCGAACTAGCCATGAAGGACTTGGTTGTCCGACTGTGGCCCACGGAGCCAATTCCAAGCAGTTACTTCGGACTCGTGAAGTGGATTGTGGGCGCCTGTCCTCGGCTTGATGCTATCAAGCGATCAGTCTGTATAGAAGGTGCGCGCATGGCGTTTCCCGTGCAAAAGTGCATTGGGGGAAGCTTGACACGGAGAAGCTGATGACTGAGGGGCTGCTGGAGGGTAAGGAGCACCGCAAGACCGAGCTGTACTATGAAGGTATACTGAAGGGGGCCCGCCTTGTGGCGGATAAGTGTACCAAAGACATTATATTTCCTTGAGGGCATTCGTGTCGTTCTTTGTAATATGGGATAATGGCACTTTTATTATTTATTGCCTGTTTTGTTTGAACATATATTCTTCCTGTGCGGCTGTTTATTGTATGTAAATCCTGAGAGTTGGACAGTCGTCGGCTTCTGCCCCCACGAAAGAAATACGGGGGTGTTCGGGACATATCTGAACACTCTTTATCCCATGGCTGGCTCCGTTTAAGGAGGTGTTCCTCACCATGAACTAGGCAATCAGACTATAGGGCTTTACCACTCTCACTTAGCCATAGGAATTCGAGTATGGTCAGCGTAGCCCCTATTGTTTGGAAGGCCGAACTAGGGGCTCTATTGGCGCCTGATCGGAAGACTGATCCGTCGTGCTCTGCATTTATAATGGCGTTATGCAGAAGAAATCGTTATGGATTTTACAACCTCTCGAACAGCTGACCAGCTCTCGCTGTATCATGACAGTCAGTTTTCGGCTTTCTCTACTGAGGTGCTCATCCCGCAGAACCGGGAAACAATCACAGTAGTTCTCCCAGCGCTACCTTAGCCGATGGAACAGAACGTAAGGTACCAAAACATGGGAGCCGGGCAAACCCAACCAATGACCCAAGACATGATTCAGAGTTGATGCATATAGTGCTATAAGTTCGGGGTGCCGAGCGACCGAGAAGGTGGTCGGACTTTGTTGCCGTACTGTGAAGCCTCCGGCATAATCGGGCGTAACATGAGGCATGGCTGCCATTTTTGGCAAAGAGGCCACGATGATAAACGACGGCCGGTAAGTTTTATTTAGGTCTATGCATTGTAGTAGGATGATATGTCTATGCATATGAGTACGATTTATGATTATGAAAAGAGGTGTTTTTGGCGAAAGCTGGGATGGCCGGACTGGAGGGGGCTTTGAGTGGATCTGAAGTGAATCCGGATTGCCTTCTTTGTGGGGTTGAACATGCATGTTCCTGCCCTTGTGTGTCCAGGCCGATTCCACATTGCCAATCCTGTTCTGCGTCAAAGTTAGTTTGTAAAGGCAGATGCCTGGAGGAAGATGAACGTCCTCTTGTGCTTGATCCGAGGGTTTCTGATTGGACCCTGGTTAACCCAGCCGTTATACCGTGAAGTAGCGCGGACTCCTCAATGGGTGTCTGGATAGTTGGCTGTCATATCAAAAATTTGATAGGCATGCACGACTCGCTTCTTCGGCAGCTGTATGATTTCCGCTCTAAGGGCGGGGTTCGGCCTTGCCCATAAGTGTGATTATATCCCATGGTGTTGGCCTAATGGTTTACCATGTGGAATCTAGTCAACGTGGGTCATCCCATTAGCATACAGTAAATTACCGTACGAGGGGAAGGTGCCAAAGAATTATTCTTTGGCGTGGCATTTTTTTTGGTGATCCAAAAACAACCGTTAGAGTGGTGGGCCAATAAAACTTTGCCTTTGCACCTGGCATCTTTTAGAAGATGTTATTTGTGGTTTCATACCCGCGGGGGATTTATGTGTTATGGAGCCCCCGGACTACTAGGTCTAGAGGTACTGCAATTGAATTGCTGTTTTTGGTGTGATCTGGGGCGATCGGCCGTACTTTTATTCGCTGGGGGGTCTCTTGACTAGATGCCTACCCTCATATTTTCTGGCACACGACCGGCCGCTTTGTTTTGAGGATCCGGCATTCTCTATTGGTATGCTTTGTCGTCCTTCTAGGAGTACCATGAATTTCACATGGTTGATCGAGTATGTGGCTCGGGCCAGATAGGCTTGAGCTGTTCTTTGTCCATTCGCCGGACTGGGAGTTGCTGGACTTGGCACCAGCTTCCCTGACTTGACTCTTATGACCATTGCGTCGAGGCTTGAGGATGCCTCTTCGTGTATCCTTCCTATTGTCTTGGACCATAGTGGTGTGTTGACGTCGGGGTTTGTCCCTTGGGTTCTCCTGCTTAGGTTGAGGTAGCCGGTTGTGCCGTGTGTGTCCTTTGTCGGGGCGGTCGAGTCCGTATTTTTCGGTGGCCAGGACCTTGGTCCACCTGTCCACGTGCAAATCTTGGTCAGCTTTAAGCTGTTGTTGCTTCCTTTGCAGGCTCCTTTCTGTGGCCATGAGCCGTCGCTTGAAGCGAACTTGTTCCACTTGATCTCCAGGCACGCCGAATTCTTCATTGCCGAGGCTTACCTCGTCCTCGGAGGGGGGTGTATAGTTGTCCCTCTCCAAGTATCCCACTGTGGCCAGTCCGGCCTGCTTGAAGGTAAGCTGATCAGGGTTGTATTCATCTTTAGCGCCATTCGGATTGTTTTCGTCTCCTGGGCCGGTATTGCTGTGGTGGGGCTTGGAGCGGCGCCAACAACGCCCATTCTTTGTTTTTCTCCCTGAGGGTTTATCCTCCGTTGCCTCATCGCCATTGGTTTCCTTCGGAGTGTCCACCATATATATATCGTATGAGGAGGTGGTTGTCCACCGCCCTATGAGCGGTGGTTCATGTACTTCTCCTGCATCGTCGTCCATACTGTCGATATCTTCGGAGTCGAAGTCAAGCACGTCGGTTAAATCATCAACCGTGGCAATGAAGTGGGTGGTGGGTGGGCAATGAATTCTTTCGTCGCGTGCTTCCCACTCAAGCCGGACGTGGTTCGGCCAAGAGCCTCCTGACAAAGAGAGAGACTTTAATGAGTTCAGCATGTCGCCAAAGAGCGAGTGCTGGAAGATATCCGCAGTGGTAAACTCCATTACCGGAGCCCAACCAGGCTCGACGGGCTTGGGAGCGCGCGGATTGGAACCTACAACCGGGTTTGAGTCCGGGGTCCGGAGTCACAGGATCCCACAGAGGTGAGACCGGTGTTCGGCTCCAACGCTGATGAGTGTGCGGCCTGCGGGGCGGGGTCTATCCCTCCATCCTAAGGCAACACAGCCTACTCCGGATTTAGGTCGGGGGCTACTGCAGGGGTGATATCCCGAGCATTGTCCGGCAGCGGGTGAGGGAGTCCTGGACTAGGGGGTGTCCGGATAGCCGAACTATCATCTTTGGCCGGACTCCAAGACTATGAAGATACAAGATTGAAGACATCGTCCCGTGTCCGGATGGGACTTTCCTTGGCGTAGAAGGCAAGCTTGGCGATACGGACATGTAGGTCTCCTCCCATTGTAACCGACTTTGTGTAACCCTAGCCATCTCCGGTGCCTATATAAACCGGAGGGTTTTAGTCCGTAGGACGAACAACAATCATACCATAGGCTAGCTTCTAGGGTTTAGCCTACTTGATCTCATGGTAGATCTACTCTTGTACTACACATATCATCAATATTAATCAAGCACGAGTAGGGTTTTACCTCCACCGAGAGGGCCCGTACCTGGGTAAAAACATCCTGTCCCCTGTCTCCTGTTACCATCCGCCTAGACGCACAGTTTGGGACCCCCTACCCGAGATCCGCCAGTTCTGACACCGACATTGTTGCTTTCATTGAGAGTTCCTCTATGTCGTCACCTTTAGGCCCGATGGCTCCTCCGATCATCAACAACGACGCGGTCTAGGGTGAGACTTTTCTCCCCAGACAGATCTTCGTATTCGGCGGCTTTGCATTGTGGGCCAATTCACTTGGCCATCTGGAGCAGATCGAAAGCTACGCCCCTGGCCATCAGGTCAGATTTGGGAGTTTGAACTACACGGCTGGCATCCACGGAGACTTTATCTTCGACGGATTCGAGCAACGGCCAAGCACGCCGCACTATCATGATGGGCATGATCTAGCTCTGCTGCCGGACAGTGCCCTGGAGGCTGCACAAGTGTCCGCTCCGGCCCTTAGCTCGGAGCCGACTGCACTGATCGAGGACGGGTGGCTGGACACCACCTCGGGGGCTGCTACCTCTATGGCGATAGAGCCGGATACCAACCCGGTCCTTTGCGAAGCTCGTGACTCCAAGGTGCCGGACTCCTCTCCGGACTCTGAACCTTCCACGCCCCTGCTAATCAAATCCGATTGGGCGCCGATCATGGAACATCTTTCAGCACTCGCCCTTTGGTGACACCCTGAATTCAATAAGTCTCTCTCTTTATCAGGAGAGCCCTGGACGGATTATGGTCAGGAAAGTTGGGATGCGGACGACGAAGAAATTCAAAGCCCACCCACCACCCACTTCGTAGCCACTGTCGATGACTTAACCAACATGCTAGACTTCGACTCCGAAGACATCGACGGTATGGACGATGATGCAGGAGACGACCAAGAGCCAGCGCCTACAGGGCACTGGAAGGCCACCTCGTCATACGATTTATACACGGTGGACATCACAAAGGATGGGAATGGCGATGGAACAACGGAGGATGACCCCTCCAAGAAACAGCCTAAGCGCCGGCGTCAGCGGCGCCGCTCTAAATCCCGCCACAGCAAAAATGGAGATTCCGGCACCGGAGACAATAACACCTCGGACAGTGCCGAAGACAACCCCCTCCAGCAGGATTCAGCGTAGAAGGATGGAGAAGCCAGCCCTCATGAGAGAGCGGCAGACAGAGAGGTAGAGGACGATAATTATATGCCTCCCTCCGAAGACGAGGCAAGCCTCGACGACGGCGAATTTGTCGTGCCTGAGGATCCCGTCGAACAAGAGCGTTTCAAGCGCAGGCTTATGGCCACGGCAAGCAGCCTCAAGAAAAAGCAACAACAACTTAGAGCTGACCAAGACTTGCTAGCCGACAGATGGACCGAAGTCCTTGCGGCCGAAGAGTATGAACTCGAACGCCCCTCCAAGATCTACCCAAAACGCAGGCTGCTACCCCGATTAGAGGAGGAAGCACCTAGACCTACATCACCAGCGCATAATACGACCGACCGGCCACCTTGTGGCCGCGACAGAGAGGCCTCTCGGCCCTACACTCAAGCCGCACCCCGATGTCGCTCGGAAAGTATAAAGCCACGGGGGAATGCGCCAGACTTGCGAGATATGTTGGAGGACAAGGCAAGGCAAAAAAGATAGATCTACGGATCGCGTGGGCGCCCCACGATATGCGATGATAACCGTCACGCCGGATACAGCAATTGCGGCCAGGCCAAACAGAGCAGACAAAGCTCATTTTAGCTACGTCGTGATATAGTCCAATACAGAGGCGCCGCACACTCACTATGCTTCACAGACGAAGTATTCGATCATCAAATCCCCGAGGGTTTCAAACCCGTAAACATTGAATCATACGATGGCACAACACATCCGGCGGTCTGGATCGAGGACTACGTCCTCCATATTCACATGGCCTGCGGTGATGATCTACACTCCATCAACTACCTCCCACTCAAGCTTAAAGGACTAGCGCGGCATTGGCTTAACAGCCTGCCAGCAGAGTCAATCAGTTGTTGGCGAGACCTGGAAGCCGCAGTCCTCGACAACTTCCAAGGCACTTATGTGTGACCACCAGACGCCGATGACCTAAGCCACATAACTCAGCAGCCAAAGGAATTGGCCAGACAATTTTGGACACGGTTCTTAACCAAGAAAAATCAAATTATCGACTGTCCGGATGCAGAGGCCCTTGCAGCCTTCAAACATAACATCCGCGACGAGTGGCTTGCCCGGCACCTTGAATAGGACAAGCCGAAATCCATGGCAGCCCTCACATCACTCATGACCCTCTTTTGCACGGGAGAGGATATCTGGCAATCTCACAGTAACAACCTGACCAAAAACCCTGGTAGTTCGGATATCAAGGACAGCAGTGGCAGGTCGCGTCGCAACAAGCACAAGCGCCACATTAATGGTGACAATACTGAGGATACGGCAGTCAATGCCGGATTCAGAGGCTTTAAACCCGGTCAGCGGAAAAAGCCATTCAAATGAAATACCCCGGGCCCGTCCAATTTGGACCGAATACTCGATCGCTTGTGCCAGATACACGGCACCCCCGAAATCCAGCCAATCACACCAACAGGGATTGTTGGGTGTCCAAGCAGGCAGGCAAGTTAACTGCCGAAAACAATGACAAGGGGCTGCATAGCGATGACTAAGAGGAGACTCGGCCGCCGAACAATAGAGGACAGAAGGGTTTTCCCCCACAAGTCGGACGGTGAACATGATATACGCAACCCACATACCCAAAAGGGAGCGGAAGCGTGTACTCAGGGACGTATATGCGATGGAGCCAGTCGCCCCAAAGTTCAATCCGTGGTCCTCCTGCCCGATCACTTTTGATCGAAGGGACCACCCCACTAGCATGCGCCATGGCAGATTCGCCGCATTGGTTCTAGACCCAATCGTCGATGGATTTCACCACACTAGAGTCGTGATGGACGGCGGCAGCAGCCTGAACCTGCTTTATCAGGATACAGTGCGCAAGATAGGCATGGACCCCTCAAGGATTAAACCCACAAAGAAGACCTTCAAAGGCGTCATACCAGGTGTAGAGGCCAACTGTACAGGCTCACTTACACTTGAAGTGGTCTTCGGATCCCCGGATAACTTCCGAAGCGAGGAGTTAATCTTCTACATAGTCCCGTTCCGCAGCGGCTATCATGCACTGCTCGGACGAACCGCATTTGCAAAGTTCAATGTGGTGCCGCACTACGCATATCTCAAGCTCAAGATGCCAGGTCCTCGAGGAGTCATTACGGTCAACAGAAACACCAAACGCTCTCTCTGAACGGAGGAGCATATAGCGGCTCTCGCTGCGGAAGTACAAAGAAGCCTCTTAAGGCAATTCTCGAGTCCGGCTGTTAAGCGGCCGGACACCGTTGAGCGCGCCCGGAGTAACCTACAACAAGACCGCCTGGCACCTTCCGAGCATGCGTATCAATGCGGTCGCAACCCCATCCCTCGCGAAATCGCGACACCAGTACCACGCGTACATAACTACGCTCTGGAGATACCATGGGCATAGGGGTAGGGGCACGACCATGGCATGCCCGGAGAGTGGCTCAACCGCACCAAGGGCTCCCAATTGTGTCATTCTTTTTTTCTCTCTTATTCGCAGGACTGCATTTTTCAGAAGCCCTGTCCGGCAGTAGAATTGCCGAACTCACAATGCAACAGCTAGGGAAGTAGAAAAGCTACGTCGAATGTCCATGTGGTCTCTATTACGAGCAGTATACCTGTTTTACATACCATCCCGCAGCCTACCCCTGGAGGGGGACATGTCAAATACTCCCATCCCTTGCTTATCGCACTATTTGCATCGTTCTGCTTTCATTGCAGTATTTTTTGAATAAACAATGCATCGCTTTTTGCCTATTATTGCATTCCCTTTTCTATATATATATGCTCACTTATGACATGTTGCATCCATACGCTTTGGTACGGCCAAATACACCAGGGGCTTAAGTTCCCCAAAATATGGTGTGATAAGTCCGAACACTTTCACAAGTGCGGCACCCCGAACTTATAGCATTATATGCATCGGCTCCGAATCATGTCTTGGGTCAATAGTTGGGTTTGCCCGGCTCCCATGTTTTGGTACCTTACGTTCCATTATATCGGCTAAGGTAGCGCTGGGAGAACCACTGCGATTATGCCCCAGTTGAGCTGGGTTGAGCACCTCAGTGGAGAAAGCTAAAACTGACCGTCATGATAGGGCAAGAGCCGGTCGCTGTTCGAGAGGTTTTTCGAGTCCCTAAAGACTTATGCTGCTTAGAGCGAGGAGCCGGCTTTGTCCGGCCCAGGCGTGGATAGCGCCCCGAATTCGGTCTTCCGAACACTAGGGGCTTCGCCGAAATTTAAAATTATAGAATTCTATGGCTAAGTGGGAGTGTTCAAGCATTATAAGTCTGGTTGCCTCATTCGTTGTGTTGAGCGCCTCCCTCGAAGGACCCAAGAATGGGAACAAGGGCGCTCAAGTTTATCCCGAACACCCCAACACTCGTGGCATGGGGGCTGAAGCCAACGACTTGCCATCTCTCAAATTTGATAAACGGCCGCACAGAAGGTAATATGTTAAATTAACAAGCGTTGCTTAGCGCATATGAACAAACTTTTCAGCGCACAGGATAACAAATGCGAGTCTACTCAAAAAATTACATCTTTGGAGCATTCACCCGCTATAAGGCGGGCACCCTTCAGGACACCCTAGTAGTACATCTCGGGTGTGCAATACTCCTTGCTCGGCGGTGGCGCGTCCGTCACAACCTTCTCGGCGTCCATCTTGCCCCAGTGCACTGTAGCGCGGGGAAGGGCCAGAGGGAATGCTTGATGACCTCAATCCATGGACAGGCGTCCACCAGCCGCCGCACCAGACCGAAGTAGCTCCCAGACATGGCTTCTTTAGGCCACAGCCGAACTATGAGGCCCTTCATGGCGTATTCATCCACCTTGTGGAGCTCGGCCAGCTGCTTCAGCTGGTCGCTCAGGGGCACCGGATATCCGGCCTCAGCATATTGAGACCAGAACACCTTCTCCGTCGAGCTGCCCTCCTCGGCTCAGTAGAATGCGGCAGCATCAGACACACTACGGGGCAGATATGCGAACGCTCCTAGAGAGCTCCGAATTCGGGTAAGTAACAGATAATTCACTTTTACATGCTTGCTTTGCATGAAGAATGCCTTACCCGCCACTATCTTTTTTATCTCCTCTATCTCTTGGGCCTTCTGTGCTTCGGCCTTAGCGGCTTTGGCACTGTCAAGAGCCGAGGCGAGCTCGGACTCTCGAATCTTCGAGTCACGCTCCAAACTCTCGTGTTTTTCCACAAGAGCCTGGAGCTCTTGCTGCACCTCCACCACCCGCGCCTCCTGCTTCTCTCGCTCGGTGCGTTCCGCTGCCGCATTGCTTTCGGCCTTGGACACCGCTTCCTTCATGGTCGCCACCTCGTTCGTGGCCCCTGTAATACTCACGTTATTCCTGTCATTTTTTGCAACCAAATCCTTCCTATAAGGTACTACTTTAATAAGGTATCACTTACCTTCCTTATCCTCGAGCTGCTTCTTGGCACAGCCGAGCTCGTTCTCGGTCCGCTCGAGGCTTTGATTCAATGCATCAACCTCCACAGTCAGTGCGGCAGAGGTCAGCAACGCAGCCTGCATTCCCATATTGACATATTTATGTTAGACTCCTGCATATATCTTATTAGATCCTCAGTCCGGCTTTTATTTCCGAACACCGAACTCAGCATCAGGGGCTACTGTCTATGCGGTACTATTTTTACATATCTTAAATTACATACCTCAAAGCCTGTTAGAATGCTGGTACAGGCTTCAGTCGGCCCGCTCTTGGTGGATTGAACCTTCTGGATCACCGCACTCATAACAGTGCGGTGCTCCTCGTCGATGGAGGCGCCATTGAGCGCCTCCAGCAAATTATCCGGTGCCTCCGGTTGGACGGAGGTCACCGGCGTCGCAGTCTCACCCTTCTTATGAAGGGGCCGCCCGCCGGACTCCTTAACCACTAAAGGTTCCGGCGCGGAGTCCGGCCCAGTGCCGAACTCAGAACCCTTTGGGGTTGGTCCCCCTCGTGCACAAAGTTCGGGAGGTTGCCTTGCGGCACCTCCGGGGCCTCCTCCTCCTCCTGGCCGGGCCCCTTTTGGGACTCCTCCGCGGCGTTGTCTGCGTCACAGGGGAGGAGGCGGTCGGAAGTGAAGTGGTATTCACATCCGATGAATCCAGGGAGCCGCTCGACGAAGCAGGGAGCTCGTCCTTGGGCGGGCTACATGGTTGTATTCGGCGTTAAATGACACTACGCGACAAAAGAAAAATCATGAATTATTATGGAATCTGGACACTTATGATCTCGCCAGGGGCTTGGCCCTCGAGGGCCATTCCTCTTCGCCGTCCTCGACGTTGGTAGAACAGTCCGGAGGAAGGGTCCTTCCCTTCTTGGACCCTCCGGCCTCCCCCACTGGGGGAGAAGCCTCCTTTTTCTCCTCCTTGTCTTCACGGGAGGAGTCCGCCTCGTAGTCATCGGACGATGAGTCCGATAACACCTGATGTTGGGAACTCTTTCAGGTTCCCGTGGCCTTCTTCTTGGCCTTCTTCTCCGGCACCATGTAAGGCGCCGGAGCCAGCAGCCCCGTTAATCGGGCATCCGCTGGATCTTCGGGCAAGGGAGCCGGACAGTTAACCTGCCCTGGCTTCTTCTGCCAAGCCTGTCAAAGGTAAGGGAGTTTAGATCCCGCATAGAGTCAAACTATGAACAACAAGCTTCCCGTAAAGGGTAAAGTAGCTTACCTCGCCGGCTTGACGCTGCGACCTGAATCCGCGATCTTCGGTAGCGGATGCGGGTGCCTCGGCGCCCTTGAACAGCACCTTCCAGGCGTCTTCGTACATAGTGTCAAAGAGGCTGCTCAAGGTTTGGCGCTGTGCCGGATCAAACTCCCACAAGTTGAAAGCCCGTTGTTGGCATAGGAGGATCCGGCAGACGAGCATGACCTGGACCACGTTGACGAGCTTGGTCTTCTTGTTCACAAGGTTTTGGACGCAGGTTTGGAGTCCGGTCAGCTCCTCCAAGTCACCCCATGTCAGGCCCTTCTCTTTCCAGGAGGTGAGCCGGGTGGGGATGCCAGATCTGAATTCGGGGGGCGCTGCCCATTTAGGGTCACGCGGCTCGGTGATGTAGAACCACCCCGATTGCGACCCTTTGATGGTTTCCACGAAGGAGCCCTCGAGCCATATGACATTGGGCATCTTGCACACCATAGTGCCTCCGCACTCCGCCTGATGGCCGCCCACTACCTTCGGCTTCACATTGAAGGTGTTCAGCCATAAGTCGAAGTGGGGCTTGATGCGGAGGAAGGCCTCGCACACAATGATAAACGTTGAGATGTTGAGGATGAAATTCGGGGACAGATCATGGAAATCCAGGCCATAGTAGAACATGAGTCCCCGGACAAATGGGTGGAGTGGGAGGCCCCGTCCGCGGAGGAAATGAGGAAGGAACACCACCCTCTCATGGGGCCTGGGGGTGGGGACGAGTGCCCCTCGTCTAGAAGCCGGTGCGCAATATCGTTGTGCAGGTATCCGGCTTTCCTCAACTTTTTGATGTGCCCCTCCGTGACGGAGGAGGCCATCCACTTGCCCCCCGCTCCGGACATGACTGGGGAAGGTTGAGGCGAGATGTGTGGACTTGGGCGCTGGAGCTCGAGTGCGCAGAAATGGATAAGCAAAGGAGGAAGAAGGCGTAGGTAAAAAGGTGGATCCTATCCCCTTATATGGACGGACGAAACTGTACGTCCCCACCAGCCTGGTAAAACTCTCTTATCTCCCAAGCGCCATGATCAATGGCGCGGTTGGGTTACCCACGCCCGTATTGATGAGAATCCCGGAATAAGGGGACACGATCTCTGCTTTGAGAAGACGTGCCAAGGAAACCGCTTCGCTAAACGTGCTAAGGTGGAACAGTAAAAATGATTCGAATAAAGGCTTGGCCGTGGTGTGATGTCATGCCACGAAATACGTCAGCAGATTGAACTTGTGTAAACATTATTCTCTCTACGATGGCATGTTGAGCTTATTTTGCAGAGCCAGACACTATCCTTGTGTTCAAAATCTTCTATGAAGTATTTGGAGGAGGAACCCGCCTTGCAATGCCGAAGACAATATGCATGCCGGACTCGTCGTCATTGAAGCCTGGTTTAGGGGCTACTGAGGGAGTCCTGGACTAGGGGGTGTCCGGATAGCCAAACTATCATCTTTGGCCAGACTCCAAGACTATGAAGATACAAGATTGAAGACTTCGTCCCGTGTCCGGATGGGACTTTCCTTAGCGTAGAAGGAAAGCTTGGCGATACGGATATGTAGATCTCCTACCATTATAACCGATTGTGTGTAACCCTAGCCCTCTTCGGTGCCTATATAAACCGGAGGGTTTTAGTCCATAGGACGAACAACAGTCATACCATAGGCTAGCTTCTAGGGTTGAGCCTATTTGATCTCGTGGTAGATCTACTCTTGTACTACCCATATCATCAATATTAATAAAGCAGGAGTAGGGTTTTACCTCCATCGAGAGGGCCCGAACCTGGGTAAAAACATCGTGTCCCCTGTCTCCTGTTACCCATCTACTCTTAATGAAAGCACTAGTGTCGGTGTAAAACACGGCGGATCTCGGGTAGGGGGTCCCAATCTGTGAGTCTTAGGCTGATGATAACAGGAAGCAAGGGACGCGATGTTTACCCATGTTCGGTCCCTCTCGATGGAGGTAAAACCCTACTTCCTGCTTGATTAATATTGACGATATGAGTAGTACAAGAGTATATCTACCACGAGATCGTAGAGGCTAAACCCTAGAAGCTAGCCTATGATGATTATGATTGTAGTTGTGATCAGCCTTTGAAGGACCAACCTCTCCAGTTTATATAGACATTGGAGAGGGCTAGGGCTTACATGGAGTCGGTTACAAGGAAGGAGATATAATATCCGGATCACCAAGCTTGTCTTCCATGCAAAGGAGAGTCCCATCCGGACACGGGATCGAGTATTGAGTCTTGTATCTTCTTGTTCCAATAGTCTGGATGACGTGTATAGTCCGGCTGTCCGGATACCCCCTAATCCAGGACTCCCTCAGTCGGGGAAGAGGAGGACGAGTGACGGCAGGAAAGAGGAGGACAAGGGGCGGCAGGGAGTAATTGGCAAAAGGTTTCACCAGAAAAAATGGGTTCGAAGGCTAAATAGGACTAAAAGTGCTATTATTCGACTAGAGGGGGGGTGAATAGCCGATTTTGTTAAAGTCTTCAAAACAGGGGTGTTTTGGAAACAAACAATAGAAATGAACCTATTGATATGCAGCGGAAGGAGACTAGACTAGACAAGCCATAGTCAAGTAAGCAATGTAGTGAAAGCATGAAGACTATCAGCAGCTAGGTAGTATGGATCAGGATGGAAGACAGTATGAAGCCAAACAGACAACAGTCTTCACACAGTGAAGTCAATCAGATCAGGCAAGTGGGCCAATACTACACAAAGACAAACTGTTAGTAAGGTGAGAGAGGAAGGATAGAACTAGTTGCTCAAAGAGGACAAGGGATTTGTTGGAACAGTTCCAGTTGCTGTGGCAACTATACGTCTGGTTAGGGAGGCTCAGATTCAACTCAGAAGACCATGTCTTCACCTTATTCCCCTTGAGCTAAGAACACTTAGTCCTTGCCGAATCACTTTGGTAAGTCTCCGAGGGAGACTTCCAAACCTTCACAAACTTCGTTCACCAGCAATCCACAATGACTCTTGGATGCTCAGAACTTGACACCTAATCGGCTGGAGGATTCACAGTCCTCAAGTGTAATAAGTCTTCAGATCACGCGGACAGAAAGACTTCAGTGATGCCTAACACTCTTTGGCTCGGGGTGTTTTGGGCTTTGTCCTCGCAAGGATTCTCTCTCAAAAGCTTCGAAGGTGGGTTGCTCTCAAACTACAAAAGCCGTGCACTAAGTCTGAGCAGCCACCAATTTAGGGTGTAGGACGTGGGCTATTTATAGCCAGGAGGCAACCCGACCTGATTTGTCCAGAATGACCCTGGGTCACTAGGGAACTGACACGTGTCCAACGGTCAGATTTCAAACACACGCGGCAGATTTGCTTGGGCTACAAGCCAAGCGGACTCATCCAGCTTTGGATAAGATTTTCTCTCATTGTCTTCGCTCGAAAACGTAGGACTTGGTTGAGCATCACATCAGTCACTCTGACTTTGTTCACTTGGACCCCACTTAACAGTACGGTGGTTTCTATGACCCAACAAAGAAGAAAAGGAAACTATGAAACAACTATGTCTTCGCACTCCATAGTCTTCACGCGATGTCTTCTCTTGTCATGGTCTTCAAATGTGAATGTCTTCACAAACCACCATTGTCTTCAATGTCTTCACTCATTTTTATGGGTCATCTCTGGTAGGTAAACCGAATCAATATGGGACTACTACCTGTGTTATCCTGCAATTCTCACAAACACATTAGTCCCTCAACCAAGTTTGTCGTCAATACTCCAAAACCAACTAGGGGTGGCACTAGATGCACTTACAATCTCCCCCTTTTGTGATTGATGACAAACTGGTTGAAGTTTTCAACGGGGACAAAAGTATGTGAAAGTTTAGTGTTGTGAGTTTTGTCTTCATACATATGACGAGGCTCCCCCTAAAGATGTGCATATAAACGATTTGCTTCTCAATGCAAATGCACATGCCAGGTTTTTCTTTGTGGAGGCCATCTTCAAGGTGTGAAGACAATACATTATGCATATAGAAAGTTAATGAAGATAATGATTTGCATAATGGAAAATGGACGTCTGGAGAATGACTTCATGCGGAATTTATCATCGCAACACAGAATAGCAGATAAAGTAGCAGATGACCATCAAGTTTAAGTGTTACAACTCTGAGAACCAAATGAGTTGTAAAAGTTGGCAAAAATAATGCAGCCACCCAATAATGACCCGCTTGAAGACTATCAACTCATATGCTTCTCCCCCTTTTGTTAATAATGACCAAAAAGGTTTGAAGACATAGAGCATCTACTCATTCCTAGAAGGAGCAGATGGTGGAGCAGGGTCGAGGTTGGAGTTTGGTGGTGCAGAAGGGCCTGGTGCAGAGTCGATATGCAGTGCAGCCATGGTCGGTGAAGCGGGTCTTCTTCATCGACGACATTCGCAACAATTGTTGCAGCCGCAGATGAATACTCAGAATCTGGAAGTGGGGGAGTACGGCACCAGCTTGCATTAGGTGGAGGTCTGGAGTCAAACTTTAAGCTTGCGCTGAATCCATCTGCATGAAGATCATCTTCAGAGCACATCAGAGTTAGGCTCTTCCAGGGAATTGTAAGCCGGCGGAAATAGTTAAGCATTGTAAGCCGGCAACCGTCATGCATTCTCATGGGAAACAAAAGAGTTCTTGGTGGCTAGATTGCGAATGCGATTGACATCCACCAAGAGACTATGCATCTTACGCTTCAGCCAGTCGTGGTGCTTGTCCTGCATCTGATGTAAGGCCACCAGTAGCTCTCGGTCATTGAGGACACAAGAACGCTTCCGAGGCCTTTGAGCAATAGTACTGGCAGTGGCTTCGGTATTTGCACAATGAGGTAGACGCACATTGACAGGAAGAGGATAAGCAGGAACATCAGCATTTGGAACATGAACTTCTTCTATGGGCTGCGTGATTCTTTGATGGTCAACATTGTGAAGATATATTGGCTCCTTGACAGGCTCGGGGTAGATGGCTTCAGCTGACAGATCAACCTCAGGCAAGAAGACAAGATGGTTGCGTGCTGAAGGCGGATACTTGACAGTTGAATGGAGCTTGATTAGGTGCATTACCCATGGATCATAAAACTTTAGGCCAAATAGGTCAATCCCAGATGCAGCAAGTTGTCTGATGAAGAAATCCTAGGAGTTGAACTTGATGCCATTGACAATATAGAAAACCAAAGTTTTCATGGCGCCTTCAAGTTTGGCTTCAGAGGAATGTCCCTTGATTAGCCATAGACTAGACCTTATTAGATGATAGACTGTGCGGGGCAAGTACTCGAGTTCCTGGACAAGGAATTCCTTGGGATATTCTGCATCTTGTGGCAATGTCTTCATCATGCCGAGCATCTGACTCATATTGGGTTCAAGCCGCTAAAAAATGCTCTGCAGTCCTTCTGTGTGTCGCTGACAACCAGGCTCATACAATTCACCTGGAGTGGGCAGGGAGGTATGTTCGATGATGTCTTGAGCTTTAGCTTCATGGTGCACATCACCTGTCATCCACGCAAGGATCCATGTCTTTGGATCCCTATTGTATCCACGTATGTGAAGAGTAGCATAGAACTGCAGAAGAAGCTCTTCATTCCAGTGCTCCTTAGCTGTGACAAATTCCAGAATGCGAGCATCCCGAAAGCAATCCATAGCTTCTTCAAGACAGGGGAGCCCAGTCATGGCTTCACAGTCAAGGCACATGTGAGGAAAGATTCTCTTTTGGTTGTAAAGAACACAAGAGTAGTAGCTGCATTGTTGATGGCTCCAGAAGCGATCCGAGGAGATCCTTGGCTTCGAGTAGGGATTCTTGTCACTGTCAAAGAAGGTGTTGTGGGCTCTGAAGCTATTGATATTCAAGGATCCAGGAGATGTAGCAGCACCTGGAAGTCTTGGCAGCTTGGATTAGGCTTCTGTGCATGTGGTCGCTACTGCACATGATAATCATATTGCTGTCCGGGACTAGTGGGAGGAACCAGGACAGGGCAGCGAACAGTAACCAACTCCATATCACGGTTGTCAGCCAACTCCATAGTGTGAGGCCTTGGGGTGGAACATCGCCATCAGTGGGGACCGGTGTAACAAAAGCTTCAAGATTCGCATTGGCTTCAAGCACAACAGTGGCTTCAGGCTCCACACGATCTTCAGCCAAGACAGATTCATTGGCGTCAGCAGTGTTTGTGTCAGCCTGATTGTTCTCAACCTCCATATGGTCAACGACCGGAGGGTCTTGCATAGTCACATTCTCCTCGAGAATGACTTGATCTGGGGCAGGGGGTGTAGCAACTCTCTCTTCTCTTCTTCCTCTTTCTCCTTCATCTCTTGATGCAGCCGGAATGTCTTCAGCAGCTTTGGCTTTAGACTCAGGAACAGTCGCAGAAGGATTCTCTTTAGGGAACACTTGACGTGCCACTGAGCTGGATTCTTGTGAATCTTCTTCTGGGATGGTTGACATGTAGACCGATGGCCTGAGGCCTTTGCGAAGCCATTGGAACACGGGCGATGCCTTTGGTGATGGAGTGGCCTCCATGCAGTCATTGTCATTCACCACTGGGTTGGTGACTTGCGCTGTTGGAGTGCGGGGTGTTTCATACCAAACTGGGTTTTTTGCTTGCAGGCGCTCAGCCCATGAATCATCCTGAGCAATTGGCGTCAATGGGCGACCAGTGCTGATGTATTCGCTGCTTGTTGGAGCAGGCGATGATAACAACTGGTGCTCTAGCTGAGGAAGGACTTCATCATCAACAACATTGTCTTCATGACCAATGTCGTCAACTGTGTTGGGGTCAACAGCTGGAACTTGCTCTTCTTCATGAGCCCCTGTGGAAGCATGCTGGTGGAGTACAACTCGATGTTCTTGGTTTGTGGCAGCAGGGGAGCAACTGAGATGGGTTCAACAATGAGTGGCTGAGAGGCAGCAGCACGTTCTTTCTTTGAATACTTAGTTCCCTTAGTCTTCAACTTCTTGTTAGAATGAGCATCGTCAGATACATCCTTGTGCTAGCGCTTCTTGGCTTCAGCTTTAGCCGCTCTTGTCTTCTTCAGTTTAGAAGTTGCTGAGGGGACCTTAGGCTTTGATCCTGTCATACTGGCAGGGAAGACAATGCGAGGTTCCTCCTGCCTTGGTGCAGTGTGGGTCTCAGCAGACCTCTTCTTCTTGGCAACCATCCTGGGATCAATGCCAGGCCGCCTAAGAGATTTTCGCTTTTTAGCTTCATTGTGGGCTTGAATACATTTATCAGCAAGACACTTCTTGCGCTGCCTTGAGCCTTTAGCTTCAGTTCATTTCATGTGGAATTCCTCCTGGAGGTCATTCAACATCTTCTTGAAGATTTGAACATCTGCCACGCTGAGCTTGTCCATGTTCTTTTGGAAGTGAGCCTTCTCATAATCAATCTTGTTCTTCAGCTCGACAATCTTCTGAGCCAAGGGTCACGCCCTATATGCGACCCTATCCTAAAGGAACTCGAAGGTCCCACAAAGGATAGAAGCGCATATTGGAGACGCTTTTGCAAGGTGGATATCATTACATTGTACCATTACATAATAGTTGGGGATACAAACAAAAGGCATAAAATGTCACATGAATACAACAACATCATACATAAGAGCAACATCCGACTACGGATGAAACACAAACAGAAACTCAAATGACATCAACCCTGCTAGCGTAGGCTGCCGACTAGGAACCTAACCCCTGAACGACAAAGCATAAGAATTCAAAATAGGCAAGCATCGCTCTCACGTCATGATCATCGCATTACCTGTACCTGCAACTGTTGTTGTAGTAAACTATGAGCCACGAGGACTTAGCAATCCCATTACCATGGGTATAAAGACTAGAAAAGCTTAATGGGGTATGGAAAGGATAAGTGGTGAGGTTGCTGCAGCGACTAAGCATATATGGTGGCTAACATACGCAAATAAGAGCAAGAAGAGAAGCAACGCAACGGCCGAGAAGCTAGAAGTGATCAAGAAGTGATTCTGAAAGTACTTACGTTCAAACACAACCCCACTGTGTTCTCTTCTTGACCCTCTCGAAAAGAGACCGTCATGGTTACGCACACGGTTTGTGTATTTTAATTCGAATCTGGTGTCCAGTTCTCTACAACCGGACAGTAAAAATTTCCATCTGCCACATAACCACGGGCACGAATTTCGAAAGTTTAAACCCTGCAGGGGTGTCCCAACTTAGCCCATTATAAGCTCACGATCCGTGGAGACAATCCTCCATCACGACACATCCGATCAGACTCGGGATCCCGGTGCACAAGACATTTCGACAATGGTAAAACTAATCCAGCAAAGCCTCCCGGCGTGTCGACACCCTGATACTAGTTGTGTGTATCTAGTCTCAGGACACGTCCGGATGGGACATCTTACGAGTAGAACCAGATCCTCGGGTTTCCCCATGGTGGCCCCGCAGTCTACCCGTTTGGGACCAACACCATCAGCGCTGGCCCACCCTTCTTTGTAGAAAAATCCACGGGTTCATGACGCCCTATGCAAATTTATTATTTAGTTTAAGTATTATTATGGAAAATGTTAAAACCAATGTTGGGCCTTGCTAGAAGAGTTTTGTTCAAAGCGAACTGTCAAGAGGGGCCCATAAACCCACACCGTGTTAGGGACGCAAAATCAAGGAACATAACATCGGTAAGACGGAAACGGGGGCGGCAAGAGTGGAACAAAACACCAGGCATAAGGCTGAGCCTTCCACCCTTTACCAAGTATATAGATGCACTAATTAAATAAGAGATATTGTGATATCCCAACATAATCATGTCCAACATGGAGCAATCTTCAACTTCACCTGCAACTAACAACGCTATAAGAGGGGCTGAGCAAAAGTGGTAACATAGCCAAACAACGGTTTTCTAGGAAGGATGAAAGAGATTAGAGGCTGACATGGCAATTTGGGAGGCTTGATAAGCAAGTGATAGATCGCGCAGCATAGCGATAGAACGAAGCAACTAGCATAGCAATGATTATAGTGAGATCCAAGGTGATGGTCATCTTGCCTGAAATCCCGCTAGGAAGAAGAATGGGTCCATGAAGAAGACGAATGGATGAAGACAAACCGAGCATAGAGGAACGAATCCTCATGATCGCCACGAAACAGGAACTATCGAGAAGAAGCACAACCGGAAAGGAGCAAACAACATGGTAAACACACAACACATACACATGACATGATGCACAACCAAGCATGATGCCAAGGCTATATGATACTCCTCATGGCAAGAGATGATGCATAAAAGAATATCACATCAAAGTAAGTTTAAACGAGGCCAGAAACAACATTCAACAAGTCCGGTAAGACCTCATATGCAAATTTCAAAATTTGTCCAGATCTGAACAAACCTTATGTTCAAGTTCTTAAACAGCAAGTGAAGATGCACCAAGATGATCTACACGAGATTCTAGTCAACTTACATATAAAGTTCATTTAATTCAAAGCTACGGGCTAGAAGATGTGAGCAAAGCAAGTTACACATGGCATTGATGCAAAATGCATTCAAACATCAAGAAAACACCTCAAAACAAGGATGCAACATGATAATATGAAACTACATGCAATTGTAGGCAAATTCATATAGATCATGCTCAAAACGGAGCAACGGTGCAACACATACACTCCAAACAATATATAACAACAATCTGCCCAAAACAGCAATTAGTCACTTTGCAAACATCGAAACAACATGCTACAGGAATCATATGAGCATAAACTTGACATTGACTTCAAGTACAGATAACATGCTTCAAATATGATTAAGGTTTAGGTTCATAGGCATCAAGATTAAACCAATATGATCAATGCAAAATGCAACTTTATAACAGAGGAGTTTATGCATGAGCAGAGTTAATATGATGGCAACTTGATAACAATAAAGAGACAAGCTACAGCAAGTAAACATAGCAACCAAGGGCATGGCATCAAAGTACACATAACAAAGGGCAAATAACATCCTGGCATCATATACATATGGCTCATGGATTAGTGGGAACCAACAAGACAAAATTGAATATTGAAACAGTTTTAGCAAGTGTAAAACAGCAACATTATGATAGCATGTTTGCAAGCAACCAACAGAGGCAAATGACATCCAAAATTATCAAACATGGCATGTGAACAGAGTACTCATAGCATACTTCAAAACATGTAATTGGAGATCTCCAGAAGAGGCATGGATCACTAAGTAACAAGCTCATAAGATAACATCTTGAAGTTAATAGAAATCTGGAACATTATATGAGCATGTTCATGGCAATGAAAACATATGCTACAGGGCATATATAGGGCTTCAGAAGGCATGGCATGATAGAGCATAACATATACATCAAAACATTTCGACTAAGCATCTCTAGAATATGCATGGATTAATTGGTAGCATCAAGCAAAGATGACATCATGATATGGCAGAACCAGACTTGACAAAAAGTTAACAGCAAGTAGCCCACTTCACAAGCTTGATGCACTCACTACATGACATATAAAAATACATGGATGGAACCACTATAAAAATAGCATGCAAATGCTCCTAAAACATGTAGACACCATGCTCATAGGACGCACACACAGAATACAACAAAAATGACAAATCAGCAAGTTACAACAATTTTCAGCAGTTAACAGCAACATGCACTTTTGCAACAGGGATTAAGATATCAAGATGCATGCAAAGCACACCAACCTGTAGAGAATGAAGAGCAGAACATGTGCATATCACGATCATCATCATAGCAACAACAGAGACCATGTTATGGCACTCACAAGATGCATAAATTATATTATCAATCAGCAGATTTCAGCAGCTTATATCACATAGCAATTTTGCAACGAAGATTAAGGCATCAATATGAAAAGGAACATGAATGCAAATTAAAACATCATGAAAAGCACACTAAGATGAACATTTTGACATATTATGCACGCAAAACAGAGTAACGAGCATGGAGTTATGGTATGGCAAAGATGCAGGCATGATGTTAAAATCCTGGGGACTTAGGCGTTTTTTACCTCCGCGAAAGTCAACGCGGGATGGAGGCGTGCGGGACGAGGAGATCCGGGGTATGGAAGGCGTTTGGTTCGGGGACCGGAGGGGTCCCGGGACGGCACGGTGCAGATCGGCAGCGAGGAGCTCCGGCGAGCCCTCGGCGGTCGGAGCGACTGGGGATACTCCCAGAGGAGGCCGGGGCTGACCAAATCTGGTCCGGCCCGGCCGGATCTACGGCGGGGCGAGCTGGAGGCGGCCGGCGGTGAGGATCTGGGGCCAGTGAGCTGGGGCAGGGGCGGCGAAGCCTCCGGTAGCCGGCGGCGGAAGGCAGGGCGAGACGGCGCCGGCGAGCGGCGGCGATGAGGCGGAGGGGAGCAGGCGGCGTCAGGTGGCGGTTGCCGGCGTGTTGGAGGCGCCGGGCGTGGGGCCGGGCGGCGGCAATGGAGAGGAGGAGAGCGTTGGAGAGGCGGGGTCTGGCTAAGTGTGGTGGCGGCGTGCGCGTTGGAGAGGAGGAGAGCGGGCGGCGGAGGCATGGGACTCCATCGGGCCCGGTTTGGCCCGGCGCGGGCCAGGTCTGTGCTTGGTGGGCCCGCGTGGTTGGGGCGCTGACCGGCGGCGGGGTTAACGACATGGCGGCCGCGGAGTGGCTCGAGGAGGAGGTGGTGGTGACATGGCGGCGCGCGATTCATCGAAGGGGCGTGGCGGCTGGACATGTCCGGCGAGGGTGGGCATGTCCGGTGGCGCGGAGGGGAGAAGGTTAGTTTTTGGACTTTGATTTCGGAGGGGAAGGACCTATATATAGGCGGAGGGAGCTTCGAGAGTCCAAATGAGGTGCGGTTTTCGCCCACATGATCGTGATCGAACGGTTGAAAGCATGGATGGGAGTTTGATGGGCTAGCGGGCTGTGTGGAGGGGTGTTAGGCTGCAAGGAGAGAGAGGCTTTAGCGGTCACCCGGTTAACCGTTGGGGCATCAAACGACCTCCAAATGGAACAAAATTTGACAGGCAGTCTACCGGTGATATACCAAGGCCACTCATGAAATCCTGGCCCATTCTGAGAACATTTTTCTCCCGCTCACGAAACAAGGTCTGAGAGGGGCGACGGGTGCAAGCGAGTGAGTCAGAATCCAAAACAGACAACAAAGAGAACAGGGGAAACCCGAACGGATGCAAGTTTTGAAAAACATGCAGATGAAATGCAGATGATGACACGGAAAAATGCAACACACAAGCAAATGACATGGCAACGACGGCGAATAACTGGAGGATACTTGGCGCATCGGATCCGGGGTGTTACAACTCTCCTCCACTAACAAGAGATCTCGTCCTGAGATCTTAGGAACGAGACGGAAGAGAAAGAGGAAGAAGTGAAGAAAGAACGCAAAGAGGGAAGATGAACAAGGTCGAGGGCACTCGATAGAAAAGAGAAATGACGAACATGACGAGAATCGAGAGGTCAAGGAATAAGATAGACTCTGAAACCACTCCGGTTGGAAGAAGATAGAAAATGAATAAGAACGAAAGAATTTCGGCAGCACTCTGGATGAAAATGGAAGGAACCACCGTAAGAATTCTAAAATGGCTAATGAAAGAGAATCAATCACTGGGAAGAATTAGAAGAACAAATAAGCTTGAGGGGATTTAGATGCAAAAGAACGAAGAGACACGAGTTGATTAAAGAATACTTGAAAGAGGCACCGGGATAATTGGATAACGATAGCTAGAATGTGAGGACGAAGAATTCCTCTGTAATGATGGCCTTCGGTCAAAAGAAACGGAAAACAATTCCTAACATATTCCTGACATACACGTGCTTTAGGTGCTTGATCAGTCGGGCCATGAAGACGTACGACTACATCACCACGTTCTGCTAACGCTTCCGCTTACGGTCTATGAGGGTATGTAGACAACACTCTCCCCTCTCGTAGCTATGCATCACCATGATCTTGCGTGTGCTTAGGAAAATTTTGAAATTACTATGTTCCCCAAAAACTTCGGCGCCGAACTCGCAGAAGGCCGCGGGCTCGAGCACGTTGGCCCAGGATCTGGAAACGGTGAGCGTCAGCTCGCCGGGGTGGACGCCGAGTGGCGGGACGGCCGTGCTGAACGCAGCGGCGCAAGATGTCCGGAATCTGTTTCAGTCTCAGGCCGCCGTGCTGAAGTAGTACAACCAAGAGTTCTTTGCGACGGAGACGACCATCCGGGTAAGCTTCTTGCCTTTTTTTCTTCTTGTTCTTGAATTCTTCCATGGGGGTGCATCAGCGCACCCACTGGGTGTAGTCCCCGAGTTCCGAGTCGGCTCCTGAGCAGGCGGCTTGGAACTTCTTAGTAGACTTCGAGTGCGAACTTTCCTTTGCTTGTTTTCCTGTCGCATTTTGTTGTACTATCACAACCTCCGCGCAGCCGCCATCAACTCCCACACCCGGGAGCTGACTCAGAAGACCGCCGACCTGTCGAAGAGCCGGAGTAAGTGCTCCATCTTCTATCTCTCGTGGGGGCACGTCAGCGCACCCACTGGGTGTAGTCCCCGAGATTCGGGCCGACTACTGAGCAGTCGGGCCGGATCTTTCCTAGTGACTTCTTTCTTCTTGCTTTTTCTTCTTTGATATTTCTGTAGAGGCCAACGCTGACCTGCGACAGCAGTTGGGTGAGGCCCAGGCCGCCTTGCGTGTCAAGGAGGCCGAGTGCACCACCTTGGCCCAGGAGCACGACCGCCTGGCCAAGAAGTTGGCCGAACAGGAGGAGAGCCACAAGGCAGCCCTGAAGGCTGTGAAGGACAGCGAGGTCGCCCTCCAAGCCGAATACGAGGCCAAGGTGGCGAACTGGGCAGAGTCGAGGCAGGCGCTGAGCGAGGGTTATGGCCAGATCGAGGACCTGATTAACGGTGAGCAGCTTTCCTCTTCGTCCATTCTCTTGTCGCGTGTTGCTTGGCCCGACTTCTGATTTTGTGTTTTTCTCTTTTGTGAAGAGTACTTCCCGGGCTATTCTGTCGCCGCCAGCCTGATGTCTGCTACACAACCTTCTTCTTGTAGACGTTGTTGGGCCTCTAAGTTGTCACGACCGGTTTTCCAATAAAACATTTATTGAGAAACCGACCCTTTTATCGGACCAGTATAGGAAAATCTTCCCTACTAGTAGACAAATCTTTGGTACAGAAATCCAGAAGTACTAAATATTATACAAGGTTGAGCTGAGGCTGCTCAACAATTTATTACAAGCACGCCGATATTATACATAAAGGTGGATATGACACAAGGGTGTGGTGGCATAACTACTGACTCGCAATAAAAGTGGTGGTGCATATGTCACAGTGAAGTGGGTGACATGACTCCTAATCTTACAGCTCATCGAGCGTCGGAGTGAGGCTTGATGATTTTATTTGGGTAGCGGAAGCGTATATGATACAAGTGACCAATTCCAGGATCGCACGGGACTGACTGGGACTCCTCTAGGCGTCGGACTCGCTATCGTACTCTTCATCCAGAAGATCGCCTTCGTCAACATCTGGCCAAATCAACAAGCCAGGTGAGTACTTTGAATGTACTCGCAAGACAGTTTGGACATAAGATATCACAAATGCAAACATGATGCACATGAGCAGTTAGCAATGCACACTCAGATAAGAAATTTCCACGACATGTTAAATAAAAACGAAGTCAGGCGGTAGTCCTCCCGAAATCCCAAAATAACTGAAGACCGATCGGGTGTCTGAAGCGACGCCTCGAAAGGTAAAAATACATTAACATGCCGCAGTCGGGCGTCAGGCGACACCGCATAAAGGGCTTATATTGATTGGTAAATGACAGTGCGTGCCACAGTCGGACGTCTTAAGCGACATCTCGAAAAGGGCTTATAATGAAAGTAAATAACAGGGATGCCACAGTCGGACGTCTGAGCGACATCACATAAAGGGCTTATATCGAAAGTAAATAACAAGAGTGCCACAGTCGGATGTCTGAGCGACATCACATAAAGGGCTTATATCGAAAGTAAATAACAAGAGTGCCATAGTCGGATGACTGAGAGACATCACATAAAGGGCTTATATCAAAAGTAAATAACAACAGTTCCACAGTCGAACGTCAGAGTGACATCTCATAAAGGGCTTATATTTCATCTTTCGTATTCAATAAATTCATGAATTTAAATCACTCCAAGGAAATACTCAGTGAATAATAATAAACGGGTTAGTCCATCCACAGGAATAACATTCAGCCGGGTTTAATACTCATATTTAGTCACCGGAGATTGTCACTGAGACTGACACTGAGACTGACATAGATAAGTTGAACACAGTCCTTGATCATAGATACGGTTACTCGAATGGTTTTGACTCTGCAGAGTTTGTACTCTTTAACCACAGCCAACGGATTTCAGTAGTCACAAGGGACTAGTTCAGTTTATGGTATTTTAGAATAAAACACATCTAACCAGTACACACCCATTCCACATCCCGTTGCCACGGATCACCCTAAGCAACGTTCAAGAAAAACTTTGAGACGGGGTGGCCACAACCTCGAATAGCATGGGATCAAATATATATATCGCGCTCTAAGGGGTGCCCCCCTCTCGGTCCCAATCGGAAACACCCATGCCCCCTGACCGGATGACGGGCTTTAATCCAGGGCCATGGAACCCTCATCACGGCCCCTCTATTTGGTGTGTACGTGGAAAGAGGTTTGCAACTTACTAAACCGTATTCTTCGCAGAAACCATGTGGCAGCACAAAAAGGGGACGAACGGTAACGTGACTTGATCCACGTTAACCCTGGAGTTAAACGGTTGACCTAAGACTGGCATGCTTCAACAATACCATCTTACCACCTTTCATGTCACCACATGATCATGTTATCTCTCAGCAAATGACACATCAAGTTTCGAAACTCACTTGTAGTTGTCTTGCATGCAATATAACACTTACTGATGCTTATATAAACATGCCATGAAGTAATTACTCAGGAAAACATGCAAAGCACTCATCATATCAAAGCTTCAAACATGCTTTCCTGGTTCGAATTAGTCGGAGTCTAGCTCGGCGAAGTTTGCATCTCCGTCACCTCCGTCGGAATCTATGGTATAAAAGAAAGTCGGATACTACATAAACACCATGCGTGCACAAAAAGTGTTCCAAATATTTTTCGAATAAATATGATAAAAAACTAGATATAAAAATAAAGATGACAGAAAAAGAATCAATTCAAAATCACCTTTTGTTTTAAAGTTATTAAGATTTTAGTCCAGTGACTCATTTGTAATGAAACGGAAAGTTTCCAGGGGGTAGTTTATAAAAAGGCAGAAAAACGTTTCAGTTAGAAAGCGTATTTTGCCCGAAGGCGTTTTCAGAAAATGGTTCAAAAAAAAAGAAAAAGCTGACGAGGGGGTCCCACCCGTCAGGTTTGAATCTTCAAAACAGAGTCACCGGCGCCCGAGGGCTGCGGTGGTCGCCGGCGGCGATCCATGGCGAGGTAGGGGGAAAGGAGGGTACCTACGGGTTCACTGAGTCCTTCCGCACCTGTGGGTGGTGGAGTTGGTCATCGGCGAGCACCACGACGACGGTGGCCTCTACTCCGGCGGACGGCGGTTCGGGTGGTGAAGCTTGGGTTAGAAGTGTGGGTGCACTAGGAGGTTGTTGACAAGGTACGGGAGGCGGGGTTGCTCTCACCGGAGCGGATCTTGCCGGAGCCCGAAGCGGATCAGGGCGGCCGGAGTCAGGGAAGAAGGCCTCCCCGAGCTCTTCCTAGTAGCTAGGCGTGGTTCTGGTGAGGTGGAGGGGTGATGCCTGGTCGAAATCAAGCTCGAGGCCCCCTTTTATAGCCGGCCCGAGGCGGTTGCCACGATCGGGATTACTCCGGCGTGATTACAGCGAGGCAGTGGTTGAACAGGAGGTTTAGGGGTCGGGGCAGCTGCGGAGAGGTTCACTGGTTCCATCTCGAGGCTAAGTTTGGCAAAACTTGGGCGCTACTCCACGCTCTCGACAGAACAGCCTCACGGGGCTGGGCGGCGGCAGAGTGTGCGCCCTGTGCTTCTCAGGACACGGCGACGGTGCCGCAGCGTGCCCAGGCAAGCGGACAGCCACGCGGAGGTTGCTGGTGGTTTGGGCGGTGCTGGACGGCGCCAAAAGGCAGGGCGATGAGGTGCCACATCGCCACCGACACTTGCGCCCGTCCAAATGATCGTGCGGTGCTCTGGATAAGAAGAAGGAGCAGTGCACAATGATCCAAGGTGGCTACTAGTGAGATTGACGCCGTGCTCTGAGGAAACGACACTGAGGACTGAAAGTGAAACACTGAAACACTGAATTTTAATGAATTTTGCCAGGAAAAGTGCATGCCAGGTGTTCGATGAAATGTTTTTGGCATGTGGAAAAGCTTTCTGGAGTTGATCTTTGGTGAGATGACCTCTCAATGCACCTGGGGGCTGCCTGATTTATCTCAGAATTTTTGGAGAAGAAAAATAATGTATTTCACCAAAAATGGCAAATCTGGTCCAAACTTGGAGCAAGCAAAATTTGAAAATTTTGAATTGTGGACAAGTGGATCATGATGGATCTAGGTTGAGGGTACTAAGGACTAGCCAGGGGAGTTTGTTTGGGACCAAATCTCAAAAGGAAACTGGTACTTCCTTTGTAAATCACCTTGGTCCAAAATAAATGACAGAAATTGTTTTGAGGGTAAAATAAATAGAATAAAAATCAAAAATGGTTTGAGCTTGCGGGGATTGGATACTTGACTTGACCCAAAGTGGAGGGAGGGGTTTTGTAACAAAATTTTAACATGTGACAATGCAAAAGAGAAATATTTAAAAGATAAAAGAAATAAAACCAAAAATCCCTAGGATTTGTTTTTAATAGAAATCATTGCAAAACCCTCCAATATTATTTGTGTTGAGCCAACACAATTCTGAAAAACCCTTAAGACTAAATATCAATGTTGAGAAGGACCTTTCTTAGAAAAGAAAAATATTTGTCATAAAAAGAAAAGATTTGAGAAGAAGAGCCCCTCTAAAAAAAATTCAAATACCCTCCTTTAATTTAATAAAGATTTTAATGAAAACCAAATCAAAATTTTTGGAGTGTTACAACACCTACCCCCTTAGAAAAAATCTCATCCCCGAGATTTCAGCTGATCCTCAAATAGGTGTGGGTGTTCTGTCCGAAGAAGGTCCTCTCTTTCCCATGTTGCTTCCTCCTCGGTGTGATTGCTCCACTGAACTTTGAAAAACTTTATTGCTTTCTGACGTCCTTTCAAACTCCTCCAATATTTTTATTGAACGTTCCCTGTAGGTGAGGTCTGGTTGCACGTCAATGTCCTGATGAGATACATGCTTCTCTGGGTTGCTTACACATTTCCTCAACTGTGAGACGTGGAACACGTCGTGGACGTCTGACAGTTCTTCGGGTAGGTCTAGCTGGTTGGCTAATGTGCCTCTTCGCGCAACTACACGGAAGGGTCCGATAAATCTTGGTGCTAGCTTTCCTTCAACTTTGAATCGTTGCAGGCCCCTCATAGGAGATACTCGTAGGTACACATACTCACCGGGTTCAAAGCTTACTCCTCGATGTTTTTGATCATAATAACTCTTTTGTCGGCTTTGAGTTGTCTTGAGTCGGTCCCTGATTAGCCTAACTTTCTCCTCAGCTTCCTTGAGCATGTCTGGGCCGAAGATACGACTGTCCCGTGTCTCTGACCAATTTAATGGAGTACGACATCTCCGCCTGTACAAGGCTTCAAAAGGTGCCATTTGTAGGCTGGCTTGGTAACTGTTGTTGTAGGCGAACTCGGTGTTGGGGAACGTAGTAATTTCAAAAAGTTTCCTACGCACACGCAAGATCATGGTGATGGCATAGCAACGAGTGGGGAGAGTATTGTCCACGTACCCTCGTAGACCGTAAGCGGAAGCATTATGACAACGCGGTTGATGTAGTCGTACGTCTTCACGATCCGACCGATCCAAGTACCGAACGTACGGCACCTCCGAGTTCAGCACACGTTTAGCTCGATGACGAACCACGGACTCTGATCCAGCAAAGTGTCGGGGATGAGTTCCAACAGCACGACGACGTCGTGACGATGATGATGCTCTACCGGCGCAGGGCTTCGCCTAAACTCCGCGACGATATGACCGAGGTGGAATATGGTGGAGGGGGCACCGCACACGGCTAAGGAACGATCCGTAGAACAACTTGTGTCCATGGGGTGCCCCCTGCCCCCGTATATAAAGGATCAAGGGGGAGGAGCCAGCCAAGGGGAGGAGGCGCGCCCAAGGAGGAGAATCCTACTCCAAGTAGGATTCCCCCTCTTTCCTAGTCCAAGTAGGAGAGGGGAAGGAAGGGAAGGAGAAGGAGAAGGAAGGAGAGGGAGGAAAAGGAGGAAAGGGGGCCGGCCCCCTAGTCCAATTCGGTTTGGGCCAGGGGGGCCACGCGCCCTGCCTCCTCTCTTCCACCACTTGGCCCATGAGGCCCATTGCTTCTTCCTCGTATTTCCGTAACTCCCCGGTACCCCCGAAAATACCCGAATCACTCGGAACCTTTCCGAACTCCGAATATAGTCGTCCAATATATCGATCTTTACGTCTCGACCATTTCGAGTCTCCTCGTCATGTCCCCGATCTCATCCGGGACTCCGAACTCCTTCGGTACATCAAAACTCATAAACTCATAATATAACTGTCATCGAAAACTTAAGCGTGCGGACCCTACGGGTTCGAGAACTATGTAGACATGACCTAGAACTATTCTCGGTCAATAACCAATAGCGGGACTTGGATGCCCATATTGGCTCCTACATATTCTACAAAGATCTTTATCGGTCAAACCGCATAACAACATACGTTGTTCCCTTTGTCATCGGTATGTTACTTGCCCGAGATTCGATCGTCGGTATCCAATACCTAGTTCAATCTCGTTACCGGCAAGTCTCTTTACTCGTTACGTAATGCATCATTCCGTAACTAACTCATTAGCTACATTGCTTGCAAGGCTTATAGTGATGTGCATTACCGAGAGGGCCCAGAGATACCTCTCCGACAATCGGAGTGACAAAACCTAATCTCGAAATACGCCAACCCAACATGTACCTTTGGAGACACCTGTAGTACTCCTTTATAATCACCTAGTTACGTTGTGACGTTTGGTAGCACCCAAAGTGTTCCTCCGGCAAACGGGAGTTGCATAATCTCATAGTTACAGGAACATGTATAAGTCATGAAGAAAGCAATAGCAACATACTAAACGATCAAGTGCTAGGCTAACGGAATGGGTCATGTCAATCACATCATTCTCCTAATGATGTGATCCCATTAATCAAATGACAACACATGCCTATGGTTAGGAAACATAACCATCTTTGATTAATGAGCTAGTCAAGTAGAGGCATACTAGTGACGTTATGTTTGTCTATGTATTCACACATGTATCATGTTTCCGGTTAATACAATTCTAGCATGAATAATAAACATTTATCATGAAATAAGGAAATAAATAATAACTTTATTATTGCCTCCAGGGCATATTTCCTTTAGTCTCCCACTTGCACTAGAGTCAATAATAGAGTTCACATCGCCATGTGATTTAACACCAATATTCATATCTGTATATGATTAACACCCATAGTTCACATCATCATGTGACTAACACCCAAAGGATTTACTAGAGTCAATAATCTAGTTCACATTGCTATGTGATTAACACCCAAAGAGTACTAAGGTGTGATCATGTTTTGCTCATGAGAGAAGCTTAGTCAACGGGTCTGTCATATTCAGAGCCGTATGTATTTTGCAAATATTATATGTCTACAATGCTCTGTATGGAGCTACACTAGCTAATTGCTCCCACTTTCAATATGTATCCAGATTGAGACTTAGAGTCATCTGGATCAGTGTAAAAGCTTGCATCGTTGTAACTTTTTACGACGGGCTCTTTTATCACCTCCATAATCGAGAAACATTTCCTTAGTCCTCACTAAGGATATTCTTGACCAATGTCCAGTGATCTACTCCTAGGTCACTATTCTACTCCCTTGCCCAAATTTAGTGCAAGGTATACAATAGGTCTGGTACATAGCATAGCATACTTTATAGAACCTATGACTAACGCATAGGGAATGACTTTCATTCTCTTTTCTATTTTCTGCTGTGGTCGGGATTTGAGTCTTACTCAATTTCACACCTTTGCAACACAGGCAATAATTCTTTCTTTGACTGTTCCATTTTGAACTATTACAAAAACTTGTCAAGGTATGTGCTCATTGAAAATCTTATCAAGCATCTTGATCTATCTCAATAGATCTTGATGCTCAATATGTAAGTAGCTTTACTGAGGTCTTTCTTTTAAAGAACCCCTTTCAAACACTCCTTTATGCCTTGCAGAATAATTCTACATTATTTTTTATCAACAATATGTCATTCACATATACTTATCAGAAAAGCTGTAGTGCTCCCACTCACTTACTTGTAAATATAGGCTTCATTGTAAGTCTATACAAAACTATATGCTTTGATCCACTTATCAAAACGTATATGCCAACTCTGAGATGCTTGCACCAGTCCATAGATGGATCGCTGGAGCTTGCACATTTTATTAGCACCTTTAGGATTGACAAAACCTTCTGGTTACATCATATACAACTCTTCTTTAAGAAAACCATTTAAGGAATGCAGTTTTGATATCCATTTGCCAGATTTCATAAATTGTGGCAATTGCTAACATGATTCAGATAGACTTAAGCATCGCTACAGTTGAGAAAATCTCATTGTAGTTAACACCTTGAACTTGTCAAAAACCTTTTGCGACAAGTCGAGCTTTGTAGATAGAAACATTACTATCAACGTCCGTCTTCCTCTTGAGGATCCATTTAATCTCAATGTCTTGCCGATCATTGGGCAAGTCAATCAAAGTCCATACTTTGTTTTCATACATGGATCTTATCTCAGATCTCATGGCCTCAAGCCATTTTGCGGAATCTGGGCTCACCATCGCTTCTTCATAGTTCATAGGTTCGTCATGGTCTAGTAACATAACTTCCAGAACAGGATTACCGTACCACTCTGGTGCGGATCTTACTTTGGTTGACCTACGAGGTTCGGTAGTAACTTGATCTAAAGTTTCATGATCAATATCATTAGCTTCATCACTAATTGGTGTAGTGGTCACTGGAACTGAATTCTGTGATGAACTACTTTCCAATTCGGGAGAAGGTACAATTACCTTATCAAGCTCTACTTTCCTCCCACTCACTTCTTTCGAGAGAAACTCCTTCTCTAGAAAGGATCCGAATTTAGCAATGAAAATCTTGCCCTCAGATCTGTGATAGAAGGTGTACTGAGGGAGTTCCGGACTAGGGGGTGTCCGGATACCCGAACTATCATCATCGGCCGGACACCAAGACTATGAAGATACAAGATTGAAGACTTCGTCCCGTGTCCGAATGGGACTTTCCTTGGCGTGGAAGGCAAGCTTGGCGATACGGATATGTAGATCTCCTACAATTGTAACCGACTCTGTGTAACCCTAGCCTTCTCCGATGTCTATATAAACCGGATGGCTTTAGTCCATAGGACGAACAACAATCATACCATAGGCTAGCTTCTAGGGTTTAGCCTCCTTGATCTCGTGGTAGATCTACTCTTGTAACCCACATCATCAATATTAATCAAGCAGGACGTAGGGTTTTACCTCCATCAAGAGGGCCCGAACCTGGGTAAAAACATCGTGTCCCTCGTCTCCTGTTACCCTCCGCCTAGACGCACAGTTCGGGACCCCCTACCCGAGATCCGCCGGTTTTGACACCGACATGTACCCAATAGTCTCTTTTGGGTATCCTATGAAGACACATTTCTCCGATTTGGGTTCGAGCTTAGCTGGTTGAAGTTTCTTCACATAAGCATCGCAGCCCCAAACTTTAAGAAATGACAACTTTGGTTTCTTGCCAAACCATAGTTCATAAGGCGTTGTCTTAACGGATTTTGATGGTGCCCTATTTAAAGTGAATGCAACTGTCTCTAATGCATAACCCCAAAACGATAGTGGTAAATGATTAAGAGACATCATAGATCGCACCATATCCAATAAAGTGCGGTTACGACGTTCGGACACACCATAAAGTTGTGGTGTTCTAGGTGGCGTGAGCTGTGAAACTATTCCACATTGTTTTAATTGAAGACCAAACTCGTAACTTAAATATTCGTCTCCGCGATCAGATCGCAGAAACTTTATGTTCTTGTTACGATAATTTTTCCACTCCATTATGAAATTCTTTGAACCTTTCAACTATTTCAGACTTATGTTTCATCAAGTAGATATACCCATATCTGCTCAAATCATCTTGTGAAGGTAAAAAAATAACGATACTTGCCACAAGCATCAACACTCATTGGATCGCATACATCGGTATGTATTATTTCCAATAAGTCAGTAGCTTGTTCCATTGTTCCGGAGAACGGAGTTTTAGAAATCTTGCCCAAAAGGCACGGTTCGCAAGCATCAAATGATTCATAACCAAGTGATTCCGAAAATCCATCTTTATGGAGTTTCTTCATGCGCTTTACACCGATATGACCCAAACGGCAGTGTCACAAATAAGTTGCACTATCATTATTAACTTTGCATCTTTTGGCATCAATATTATGAATATGTGTATCACTACGATCGAGATCCAACAAACTATTTTCATTGGGTGTATGACCATTCAAGGTTTTATTCATGTAAATAGAACAATAACTATTCTCTAACTTACATGAATAACCGTATTGCAATAAACATGATCAAATCATATTCATGCTCAACGCAAACGCCAATAACATTTATTTTGGTTTAACACTAATCCCGAAAGTATAGGGAGTGTGGGATGATGATCATATCAATCTTGGAACTACTTCCAACACTCATCGTCACTTCCCCTTCAACTAGTCTCTGTTTATATCACTCCTGTTTTGAGTTACTAATCTTAGCAACTGAACAAGTATCAAATACTCAGGGGCTACTATAAACACTAGTAAGGCACACATCAATAACCTGTATATCAAATATATACCCTTGTTCACTTTGCCATCCTTCTTATCCACCATATTCAGGGCATTTCTGCTTCGAGTGACCATTTACTTTGCAGTATAATCACTCAGTTTCATGCTTTGGTCCATCTTTGGGCTTCTTCGCGGGAGTGACAACTTGCTTGCCATTCTGCTTGAAGTTCCCTTTCTTTCCCTTTTCCCTTTTCTTGAAACTAGTGGTCTTGTCAATCATTAACACTTGATGCTCTTTCTTGATTTCTACCTTCGTCGATTTCAGTCATCACGAAGAGCTCGGGAATCGTTTTTGTCATCCCTTGCATTATAGTTCATCACGAAGTTCTACTAAGTTGGTGGTGGTGACTAGAGAATTCTGTCAATCACTATCTTATCTGGAAGATTAACTCCCACTTGATTCAAGCGATTGAAGTACCCAGACAATCTGAGCACATGCTCACTAGTTGAGCGATTCTCCTCCATCTTTTAGCTATAGAACTTGTTGGAGACTTCATCTCTCTCAACTCGGGTATTTGCTTGAAATATTAACTTCAATTCCTGGAACATCTCATAAGGTCCATGACGTTCAAAACGTCTTTGAAGTCCCGATTCTAAGCCATAAAGCATGGTGCACAAAACTATTAAGTAGTCATCATATTGAGCTAGCCAAACGTTCATAACGTCTGCATCTACTCCTGCAATAGGTCCATCACCTAGCGGTGCATTAAGGACATAATTCTTCTGTGCAGCAATGAGGATAAACCTCAGATCACGGATCCAATCCGCATCATTGCTACTAACATCTTTCAACACAGTTTTCTCTAGGAACATATCAAAATAAACATATGAAAGCAAGAACGCAAGCTATTGATCTACAACATAATTTGCAAAATACTACCAGGACTAAGTTCATGATAAATTTAAGTTCAATTAATCATATTACTTAAGAACTCCCACTTATATAGACATCCCTCTAATCCTCTAAGTGATTACATGATCCATATCAACTACACCATGTCCGATCATCACGTGAGATGGAGTAGTTTCAACGGTGAACATCACTATGTTGATCATATCTACTATATGATTCACGTTCGACCTTTCGGTCTTCGTGTTCCGAGGCCATATCTGTATATGCTAGGCTCGTCAAGTTTAACCTGAGTATTCCGCGTGTGCAACTGTTTTGCACCCGTTGTATTTGAACGTAGAGCCTATCACACCCGATCATCACATGGTGTCTCAGCACGAAGAACTTTCAGAACGGTGCATACTCAGGGAGAACACTTCTTGATAATTAGTGAGATATCATCTTATAATGCTACCGTCAAACAAAACAGAATAAGATGTATAACAGATAAACATCAAATGCAATCAAAATATGTGACATGATATGGCCATGATCATCTTGCGCCTTTGATCTCCATCTCCAAAGTACTGTCATGATCTCTATCGTTACCGGCACAACACCATGATCTTCATCATCTTGATCTATATCAGTGTGTCGTCACATGGTCGTCTCGCCAACTATTGCTCTTGCAACTATTGATATCGCATAGCGATAAAGTAAAGCAATTATTTGGCACTTGCATCTTATGCAACAAAGAGACAACCATAGGGCTTCTGCCAGTTGCCGATAACTTCAACAAAACATGATCATCTCATACAACAACTTATATCTCATTATGTCATGACCATATAACATCACAACATGCCCTGCAAAAACAAGTTAGACGTCCTCTACTTTGTTGTTGCAGATTTTACGTGGCTGCTACGGGCTTATCAAGAACCGTTCTTACCTACGCATCAAAACCACAACGATAGTTTGTCAAGTTAGTGTTGTTTTAACCTTCACAAGGACCGGGCGTAGCTACACTCGGTTCAACTAAAGATGGAGAAACAGACACCCGCTAGTCACCTGTGTGCAAAGCACGGCGGTAAAACCAGTCTCGCGTAAGCGTACGCGTAATGTCGGTCCGGGCCGCTTCATCCAACAATACCGCCGAACCAAAGTGTGACATGCTGGTAAGCAGTATGACTTATATCGCCCACAACTCACTTGTGTTCTACTCGTGCATATAACATCAACGCATAAAACCTAGGCTCGGATGCCACTGTTGGGGAACGTAGTAATTTCAAAAAATTTCCTACGCACACGCAAGATCATGGTGATGGCATAGCAACGAGAGGGGAGAGTATTGTCCACGTACCCTCGTAGACCGTAAGCAGAAGCGTTATGACAACGCGGTTGATGTAGTCGTACGTCTTCATGATCCGACCGATCCAAGTACCGAACGTACGGCACCTCCGAGTTCAGCACACGTTCAGCTCGATGACGATCCCCGGACTCCGGTCCAGCAAAGTGTCGGGGATGAGTTCCGTCAGCACGACGGCGTGGTGATGATGATGATGCTCTACCGGCGCAGAGCATCGCCTAAACTCCGCGACGATATGACCGAGGTGGAATATGCTGGAGGGGGGCACCGCACATGGCTAAGGAATGATCCGTAGATCAACTTGTGTCCATGGGGTGCCCCCCTGCCCCCGTATATAAAGGAACAAGGGGGAGGGGCTAGCCAAGGGGAGGAGGTGCGCCCAAGGGGGAGAATCCTACTCCAAGTAGGATTCCCCCGCTTTCCTAGTCCAAGTAGGAGAGGGGAAGGAAGCGAAGGAGAAGGAGAAGGAAGGAGAGGGAGGGAAAGGAGGAAAGGGGGGCCGGCCCCCTAGTCCAATTCGGTTTGGGCTAGTGGGGCCGCGCGCCCTGCCTCCTCTCTTCCACCACTTGGCCCATGAGGCCCATTGCTTCTTCCTCGTATTCCCGTAACTCCCCGGTACCCCCGAAAATACCCGAATCACTCGGAACCTTTCCGAACTCCGAATATAGTCGTTCAATATATCGATCTTTACGTTTCGACCATTTCGAGACTCCTCGTCATGTCCCCAATCTCATCCGGGACTCTGAACTCCTTCGGTACATCAAAACTCATAAACTCATAATATAACTATCATCGAAACCTTAAGAGTGCGGACCCTACGGGTTCGAGAACTATGTAGACATGACCTAGAACTATTCTCGGTCCATAACCAATAGCGGGACCTGGATGCCCATATTGGCTCCTACATATTCTACGAAGATCTTTATCGGTTAAACCACATAACAACATACGTTGTTCCCTTTGTCATCGGTATGTTACTTGCCCGAGATTCGATCGTCGGTATACAATACCTAGTTCAATGTCGTTACCGGCAAGTCTCTTTACTCGTTACGTAATGCATCATTCCGTAACTAACTCATTAGCTACATTGCTTGCAAGTCTTATAGTGATGTGCATTACCGAGAGGGCCAGAGATACCTCTCCGACAATCGGAGTGACAAAACCTAATCTCGAAATACGCCAACCCAACATGTACCTTTGGAGACACCTGTAGTACTTCTTTATAATCACCTAGTTACGTTGTGACGTTTGGTAGCACCCAAAGTGTTCCTCCGGCAAATGTGAGTTGCATAATCTCATAGTTACAGGAACATGTATATGTCATGAAGAAACCAATAGCAACATACTAAACGATCAAGTGCTAGGCTAACGGAATGGGTCATGTCAATCACATCATTCTCCTAATGATGTGATCCCATTAATCAAATGACAACACATGCCTATGGTTAGGAAACATAACCATCTTTGATTAATGACCTAGCCAAGTAGAGGCACACTAGTGACGTTATGTTTGTCTATGCATTCACACATGTATCATGTTTCCGGTTAATACAATTCTAGCATGAATAATAAACATTTATCATGAAATAAGGAAATGAATAATAACTTTATTATTTTCTCTAGGGCATATTTCCTTCACTCGGCATATGGCAAGCTTTCTTCCCAACTTGTTCCATAGGTGAGGCCACATGCTCTCAGCATGTCCTCTAGAATTTGGTTTACGCGTTCAGTTTGTCCATCAGTTTGGGGGTGGTATGCTGTACTGAATGCCAGTGGAGTTCTCAGAGCTTCTTGTAATTGATCCCAAAATCTAGAGACGAATTGAGTGCCTCTGTCAGATATTATAATCTTTGGGATTCCATGCAGACAAACTATATGGGAGAGATAAAGTTTGGCAAGCTTCTGAGTGGTGTGGGTCGTCCTTACTGGGATGAAATGTGCCACCTTTGTCAATCTATCTGTGATGACCCATATGACATCATTTCCGTAACGTGACCGAGGTAGTCCGACAATAAAATCCATTCCAATTTCGTCCCATTTCCACTCAGGTATCTTGTTTGGCTATAATAGCCCTGCTAGTTTCTGGTGCTCGACTTTAATGCACTGACATGAATCACAACATGCAATGAATGTGGCTATATCCCTTTTCATACCGTGCCACCAAAATTTTTCCTGAATGTCCTTGTACATTTTGGTCCCTCCAGGATGGATTGAATATGGAGCGGTGTGGCCTTCGTCTAGAATTTAATGCTTGAGGTCTTCTATATTTGGTACGCAAAGTCTGTCTCCATACCATAATATTCCCTTATCGTCTATGACAAATTCTGAGGCCTTGCCCAAACTCACTTTTCTTTTTATGCCTTCGATGCTGGGGTGTCCATGCTGAGACTCCTTAATCTGTTCCATTAGGGTAGGCTGTATTTCCAAATTTGACACATTGCCCTCCGTGACCATCACCAAGTTGACTTTGGCGAACTCCTACTGAAATTCAGGTTTCAAGTTTGGTAGACCGTTGTTGTCGAACTAGGGTTCCGACTAAGAGCATCCGCCACTACATTTGCCTTTCCTGGATGGTAGTGAATGCCAACATCATAATCTTTCACTAATTCCAACCAGCGTCATTGTTGTAAATTGAGTTCTAGTTGTGTGAAAATATATTTGAGGCTTTTATGATCCGTATATATTTCACAATGATTCCCAAGCAAAAACTGCCTCCATTCCTTGAGTGCATGAATGACTGCTGCCAACTCCAAGTCATGAGTAGGATAATTTTCTTCATGCTTTCATAGTTGCCTGGAAGCGTATGCTACTACTTTGCCTTCTTGCATTAATACGCACCCGAGGCCCTTTCGGGATGCGTCACAATACACTTCAAAACTTTTGTGTATGTCTGGTACAACCAATACTGGTGCTGTTGTTAATTTCCTTTTGAGTTCTTGGAAACTTTTCTCGCAGGCTTCAGTCCATACAAATTTCTTATCCTTCTTGAGTAACTGTGTCATTGGTTTTGCTATGGTGGAGAACCCTTCAATAAATCTTCGGTAATATCCCGCCATTCCCAAGAAACTTCATACATCCGTTACGCTGGCCGGTGATTTCCAACCAAGTACGGCCTTGACCTTTTCCGGGTCTATGGGAACACCTTCTTGGGTTAATACATGGCCTAGAAAACCAACCTGTTTTAACCAAACTTCACATTTGCCGAACTTGGCGTATAATTGATGTTTCCTTAATTCTCCCAGTACAATCCTGAGATGTTCAGCATGCTCTTCTGGTGTCTTGGAGTATACCAGAATATCATCAATGAACACCACAACAAATTTGTCCATAAATTTCATAAATACTTTGTTCATGAGGTGGACAAAATATGCGGGGGCGTTTGTCAGTCCGAACGACATTACTGTGAATTCATATAATCCGTATCTGGAGGTGAATGCTGTCTTGGGGATATCTTCTGTCCATACTTTTAATTGATGATACCCTAACCTTAAATCATTTATCTGTGGCATCGGATTTTTATTTTTGATGGTGACCATGCTGAGTGCTCGATAGTCTATACATAATCTTAGTGTCCCATCATTTTTCTTTGCAAATAATACTGGTGAACCCCAAGGTGAGGAGCTGGCTCGTATAAATCCTTTGTCCAGTAATTATTTTATTTTCTTCTTTAAATCTACCAACTCGGAGGGTGCCATTCTATAGGGCTTCTTGTAAATGGGGGTGGCTCTAGGTGTTAGCTCAATGATGAATTCTATTTCCCGGTCTGGTGGCATGCCTGGTAGTTCTTCGGGAAATACGTCGGGGAACTCACACACTACTGGAAATTTGCTTAACTCTGAAATGTCCACCTTGTCCAACCTTGGTTGCTGTGATATTTGTCTTTCTTGAGCTGCAATTTTTATTGTCTTCCCGTGATGATGGGTAAGAATTACAGTCTGATTGAAGCAGTCGATAAATCCTTTGTTGGTGGTTAACCAGTCCATTCCTAGGATAACATCCAGTCCCTTATTTTCCAATACAATGAGGTTTGCATGAAAATTTAGTCCCTCAAACTCAATAACCACACCTTGGAAGTAATTCTGAGTAACTTTCTTAATCGCGGGGGACTTGATGATCATGGATTTTTCCAAGGGAAGCATCAAAAAATTATTTTGCAAAGCAAATTTCTTTGAAACGAACGAGTGAGAAGCTCTAGAGTCAAACAAAACTGTGGCAGGTATTGTGTTGAGAGGGAACGTACCGAGTACGATATCCGGGGCATTCTGTGCATCCTCCTTGGTCACATGGTTCAAGTGACCCTTCTTGTGATTGTTATTGGGGTTGAAGTTGTTGCGCTTGGGTGCTGAATTATTTCCACCGTTGTTTGGCTTGGGAGCTGAGTTTCTTGGCTTTGGGCACTGTTTGGCATAGTGCCCTTCCTCTCCAGAAGCGTAGCAAGTAACACCTTGGCGGTACGTAAAATCCTTGTCCCTTGCATGAAATTTTTTGTTTGGGTGTGGAACATTGGTTGTGGACTTGTTTGCTCCACTACTAGGAAAAGGGCTATAGATGGAATTGACACTAATGGCGCACCAGACATGTGGTGCGCCATTACTATATACTAATGGCGCACCATGTGTTGGTACGCCATTAGTGTCCAAATACTAATGGCGCACCACATCGCGGGTGCGCCATTAGTAAAAAAAAATTTAATTTTTTTTGTCAAAACTACTAATGGCGCACCGTGGGAGTGGTGCACCATTACTAGTTGAACTAATAATGGCGCACCATGCCACGGTGCGCCATTAGTAACTTGGCCACCACTTCCAC
>NC_041381.1:114850936-114851816 GCF_002162155.2 Triticum dicoccoides
GGATTGCCTTTTCAGTTTTAAAAAAAATAAAAGAAAATGATGAAAATGTCAAAAAAATAAAAGAAAATAAGTTTCCCATGTGATATGTGGTCTAGTTGTTGGGATAATTTGCAAATATGAATTTTGACTTCATTTGCAAAATCTCTCGAGAATTTGTAAAAATGGGCATAACTTTTGCATACTAACTCGGATGAAAAAGTTTTTATATGAAAAATCATCTACTCGAAAAGATACATCCGAATTTAACCGGAGGAACCCCGTTAAACATTTTCAAAATGCTCAAAAACCTAACAGAAAAAAGATAAGGGTCTTTTAAGATCTGGAGAGGCAAAAAATTCAAACTCACTAATGGCGCACCTGCCCATTGTGCGCCATTAGTATCTTCCCGCCTTCAACATTTAAAATAAGTCAAAAAAATAAAAAAAAGTTACTAATGGCGCACCTGCCCATGGTGCGCCATTAGTATCTTCCCGCCTTCAAAATTCAAAATAAGTCAAAAAAATAAAAAATAGTTACTAATGGCGCACCTGCCCTTGGTGCGCCATTAGTATCTTCCCGCCTTCAAAATTCAAAATAAGTCAAAAAAATAAAAAAAAAGTTACTAATGGCGCACCGGCCCATGGTGCGCCATTAGTATGTCGTATATATGGCTGGGCGCACCTCCTCCACTCCACCTCTCCTCCACTCCATCGCCTCCTCTCCTCTTCCCCACTCCATCTCCTCCTCTCCTCTCCTCCACTCCTTCTCCTCCTCTCCGGCGACCACCTTCTCCTCTCCGGCGACGTCCTCCTCCTCTCCGGCGACCTCCTCCTCCTCTCCGGGAACCTCCTCCTCTCCGGGAAACTCCTCCTCCCTCCTCTCCTCCCCTCCCCTCCCCTCA
>NC_041381.1:114852109-114861275 GCF_002162155.2 Triticum dicoccoides
CACGGTTTCTCCTCCCTCCTGTCCGGTGAGCTCCTCCTCCCTCCTCTCCTCCCATTCCCTCATGGTTTCTCCTTCCTCCTCTCCGATGCTTCGGTGAACTCCTCTCCGGCGACCTCCTCCTCCTCTCCAGCGATGTAGGCGAGCGCCTCTCCGGTGACCTCCTCCTCCTCCTCTCCGGCGAACTCCTCTCCGGCAAAAGAACACGGCAAAAGAACGTACAAGATCCAAAAATAGGAACAAAATTTGAAATAATATCGTGCCAAAAAATGAGCAAAAAAAACTAGCAAAAAATGGGCAAAAAAATCACGATCCAGATCCAAATTCAAAATTCAAAAATAGCAATGGCTCACGGTGGGGGTCAGACGGTGCGCCACTACTATTTTCCCGCCTTCAAAATTCAAAAATACTAATGGCGCACCGTGGCCTATACTAATGGCGCACCAGTGGCCTATACTAATGGCGCACTATGGCCTATACTATTGCGCACCAATGGTGCGCCATTAGTATACCAGATACTAATGGTGCATCAGTGGTGCGCCATTAGTAAAAATTACTAATGGCGTGCTAGTAATGGCGCACTAGTGATGCGCCATTAGTAGGCAAAACTGGTGCGCCGTTAGTAGGCCTTTTCCTAGTAGTGCTCCATTCTTCTGAAAATCAGTCTTGTTCCGGTTGTTGCGAGCATGAGTAGTCTGGTCCATTTTGCACTTGCGAAAATCCTACAAGCTACGCCGCTCATTTTCTAATGTAATGGCTTTGTACACAAGTGTTTTGAAATCCGGAAAGGTGTGTACGACCAGATGGCATTTAAGTGCTGGTGCCAGACCGTCCAGAAATTTTTCCATCTTTTTATTTTCAGTCATGTGTTCTTCGTTGGCATAACGAGACAATAGAGTAAATTGACTATTGTACTCAGTCACTGTCATGCTTCTCTGCCTGAGGTCATCAAATTCCCTTTTCTTGATCTTCATAATGCTTCTTGGAATGTGCGCCCCATGAAAACTCTCTTTAAATTCTTCTCAGGGTGATGTTGTTTTCATCGGGGTGCATGTGTAGGAAATTCTCCCACCATGATAAAGCTGCCCCATGAGGTAGTGAGGTGCATATAGTACCTTCTCACGGTCTGAACATTGTGCAATGATTAATTTCCTTTCAATGTCTCGAAGCCAATCATCGGCCACAAGCGGTCTATCAGTGTGAGAGAATGTTGGGGGACGTGTCTTTTGTAGTTCAGACAACCTGGAATGCTGCTGATATGTTTCACGGTGATTTCCCATATTGATAACATGATTCATCATTTCTTGATGCTGCTGCTGGCTTTGCTCATAAAGGCGGCATACTTGAGAAAATGCGGCTTCACTGCCTTGCTGACTTGACTGCCCCTGTGTGAAATTGTTACTTGTCCGCGTACCATAATTTTCTTCCGGCGGACTTGACATGGAACGAGTCCAAGGACGAGGTATTTTCAACTCTGGGGTATTTTTGTAAAATTCATGAGAAACCGAGTGGAAAAATAAATAATTTTGCAAAGGCGGAAATTTAAGAACTCCAACATTTTTTTCAAGAAAATACTTGATTGCGCATGGAGAAAGACCGCTCAGTACATATCTTACACGCAAGCCGTAATTATACAATAGCAAAAGCGTATATGATACAAGTGACCAATTCCAGGATCGCAGGGGAATGACTGGGACTCCTCTAGGCGTCGGACTCGCTATCGTACGCTTCATCCATAAGATCGCCTTCGTCAACATCTGGCCAAATCAAGAAGCCAGGTGATTACTTTGAATGTACTCGCAAGACAGTTCGGACATAAGATATATCAAATGCAAACATCATGCACATGAGCAGTTAGCAATGCACACTCAGGTAATTAATTTGCACGGCATGTTAAATAAAAAGGAAGTCAGGCGGTAGTCCTCCCGAAATCCCAAAATAACTAAAGACCGATCGGGTGTCCGAGGGACGCCTCGAAGGGTAAAAATAAATTATCATGCCGCAGTCGGGCGTCAGGGTGACACCGCATAAAGGTCTTATATTGAATGGTAAATGACAGTGCATGCCACAGTTGGACGTCTTAAGCGACATCACATAAAGGGCTTATAATGAAACTAAATAACAGGGATGCCACAGTCGGACGTCTGAGCGACATCACATAAAGGGATTATATCGAATGTAAATAACAAGAGTGCCACAATCGGACGTCTGAGTGACATCACATAAAGGGCTTATATCGTAAGTAAATAACAAGAGTGCCACAGTCGGACGTCTGAGCGACATCACATAAAGGGCTTATATCGAAAGTAAATAACAAGAGTACCACAGTCGGACGTCTGAGCGACATCACATAAAGGGCTTATATCAAAAGTAAATAACAAGAGCTCCACAGTCGGACGTCAGAGTGACATCTCATAAAGGGCTTACATTTGATCTTTCGTATTCAATAAATTCATGAATTTAAATCACTCCAAGGAAATACTCAGTACATAATAATAAACGGGTTAGTCCATCCACAGGAATAACATTCAGCCGGGGTTTATACTCATATTTAGTCACCGGAGATTGTCACTGGGACCAACACTAAGACTGACATAGATAAGTTGAACACAGTCCTTGATCATAGATACGGTTACTCGAATGGTTTTGATTCTGCAGAGTTTGTACTCTTTAACCACAACCAATGGATTTCAGTAGTCACAAGGGACTAGTTCCATTTACGGTATTTTAGAATAAAACACATCTAACCAGTACACACCCATTCCACATCCCGTTGCCAGGGATCACCCTAAGCAACGTTCAAGAAAAACATTGAGACGGGGAGGGCACAACCTCGAATAGCATGGGATCAAATTTATATCACGCGCTCTAAGGGGTGCCCCCCTCTCGGTCCCAACCGGAAACACCCATGCCCCCTGCACTACTAGGAAAAGGGCTATAGATAGGATTGATACTAATGGCTCACCATGGAAGCAGTGCGCCACTACTATATACTAATGGCGCACCAGTTGGTGATGCGCCGTTAGTGTGGAAGACACTAATGGCGCACCAGAAACAGGATGCGCCACTAGTATTCATTTTTTCCATTTTTCCATACATACTAATGGCGCATTAGGTCTAAGTGCGCCATTACTAGTTCTAACTAGTAATGGCGCACCAGGCAGACAGTGCGCCATTACTGTATTTTTTTTATTCTTTTTTTGCAAAACTACTAATGGCGCACCATTTCACAGTGCGCCATTACTAGTTTAAACTACTAATGGCGCACTGTGTCACAGTGCGCCATTAGTATATTCTTTTTACTTTTCTGCAAAAGTACTAATGGCGCACCACCTGCAGGTGCGCCATTAGTAACCAGGGTTACTAATGGTGCATTTGCGGGTGGTGCGCCATTAGTAACCTGGGACCCCAACAAGATATTTTGGACAGCCCCACACCTACTACTAGGAAAAGGGCTATAGATGGGATGGACACTAATGACACACTGTACATGTGATGCGCCATTACTAAATTCTAATGGCGCACCATGTGTTGGTGCGCCATTAGTGTGCAAATACTAATGGCGCACCACATCCCACGGTGCGCCATTAGTAAAAAAAAGTTTTTTTATTTTTTTTTCAAAACTACTAATGGCGCACCGTGGGAGTGGTGCGCCATTACTAGTTGACATAGTAATGGCGCACCCAACCCAAACTAGTAATGGCGCACTGTCCACTGGTGCGCCATTACTATGTTTTTTTCAAAAGAAATTAAAAAAAACTTTCAATTATTTTTTCAAAACTAGTAATGGCGCACCGTGGGGTGGTGCGCCATTACTAGTTATAGTTAAACTAGTAATGGCGCACCACCCCACGGTGCGCCATTACTAACTTGGCCCAACACCGAATGCACCCCCCTTGGACCGCCTTTTTCGTTTTGAAAATACTAAAAGAAAATGATGGAAATGTCAAAAAAAATAAAAGAAAATAAGTTTCCCATGTGATATGTGGTCTAGTTGGGAAAATTTACAAAATGGGCATAACTTTTGCATACGAACTCGGATTAAAAAGTTTTTTATATGAAAAATCATTTACTCGAAAAGTTACATCCGAATTTAACTGGGGGAACCCCGTTAAACATTTTCAAAATCCCCAAAAACCGAACAGAAAAAAGTTACGGGCTTTCAATATCTAGAGGTAACAAAATTGAAAAAATTTCAAACTTACTAGTGGCGCACCATGGATGTGGTGCGCCACTAGTAATAGAAAAAAAATTGGTTTTGAATTTTTTGAATTGTTTTTCAAAAAATGACGTAATATGACCGGGAAGTTTGAAATATTTTTCAATATTTCATCATAGTCATGAACATGAACAAAGTCCTAGACATCAACAAGGTATAATAGGATTGATATGCTAGATATATCAACAAGTGCCTGTGAAGCGAGCTGTTGCTGGGGTTGGATAGAACTCTGAAGTTAAGCGTGCTTGGGCTGGAGTAGTGTGAGGATGGGTGACCTTTCGGGAAGTTTGACCACGGAGTGCGATTTGACCTGAGTTTAAGCATATTGACCCGAGATTAAGCCATAGTGACCTGAGATTAAGAAAAAAACGAAAAAAATAAAAAAAAATTAAAAAAATTTAAAAAAATTCTGAAAAAAATTTGAAAAAAAATGTTACTAACGGCGCACTTCTATGTGGTGCGCCATTAGTATACCAAATACTAATGGCGTATACTAATGGCGCACCATGGGCTATACTAATGGCGCACCAGTGGTGCACCATTAGTATACCAGATACTAATGGCGCACCAGAGGTGCGCCATTAGTAAAAAATACTAGTGGCATGATACTAATGGCGCACCGGTAGTGCGCCATTAGTAGGCAAAACCGGTGCGCCATTTGTAGGCCTTTTCCTAGTAGTGACCTACCCACTCACTTTCCCCACATCATTCCGTCCACCTCCTTCTCCAAGCTTTCGGCTGCCTCCTCCTCCTCACCTCATTTCCACCATAGATTCATCAAAATTAAGTGGTGAAATTACATTTTTTTGATAGGTAAGTAAGGGGAAAATTATCTTCATGATGTAGATCAACTTTTTTTCTCCCTAGCTCGCTCCAACAACGTGCAAATGCACTATTTGTGGCCTAGCTAGATCTATGTATGTTTGTGGTGTTGCATGTGTTTGTGGTGTTGCATATATGTTTGTGTTTGCAGGTACCGGTATTTGAAATGCGATAGTTCCCAATATTTTGCCGGAATGTTGATTCATTTCCGTTTCGGCGAGAATTTTGGCACTATGCATTCTTTTTGGTCCTATTTTTAGGGAAGGTCATGCCAAATTTTTTCTTGGTTCCAAAATATCATTTTGCTCTACCCCGCAGGCGACCATGGTCCGCACGATGACCGAAGGCATCGTGAATAGGTTTTTGAGCTCCGCGAAGGCCGAGATGCTTCAAAAGAATGAGAAGGAGATAAGATGTCCGTGTCGAAGATGCAAGCTGAAGAGCCTTATTGCGGACCCGGATTCCGGGCAGGTGCGGGACCACCTGCTCTTGCGTGGTTTCATTGATGGCTGTCAGGCAAGAAATGAGGAAGGGCAACAAGACAAGTACCACCGCGACGAGGGCGGGCGAGAAGACGAGGAATCTCCAGGACATGATCACGACGATGATGCTGTACACAGTCATCATGTAGAAGATGTCATACATGATGATGAGGAAGATCAAGACGAAGGGCATGATCATGAAGATGAAGATGCCGGAGCAGACGACGATGGAGGCTGGGTATAGGACCCTCATATTCAAGAGCTGCTTCTCAAGCAGACGGATAACGCAAGAGCTGCCGCCCGAGAGAAAGCCAAGCTGGATCAACTGGAGATAGACGCGGTTACACCATTGTATGAAGGATGCAGGCCCGAGGATACCCGCCTGAAAGTAACGCTCATGGCTCTGGAGATGAAGGTAAAACACAAAATGACCGACGCATGCTTCGACGAGAACATGTCATTCTAGCACGAACGTCTTCCCAAGGGGAACAAGTGCCCGACCAGTTTCGAGGAGGCGAAGAAAATCGTGTGTCCTCTGGATTTACCACACGTGAAATACCATGTGTGCATGAACAATTGCATCATTTATTGGGACGAGCATGCGGAGTCTACCATATGTCCGGTGTGCGGCGTCACTCGATACAAGAAGAGGAAGAAAGCTCCTCGAAAATCGGTGTGGTACTTTCCGATCACTCCTCGTCTGCAGCGGTATTTCGCGGACCCTAAGGTAGCAAAGCTCCTGCGTTGGCACGCGGATAGGGAGGAGAAGAAGCGGGAAGATGACGGAAATGATCCAGAGATAAATAAAAAACACAAGATGCTAAGTCACCCTAAGGATGCGAGCCAGTGGCAAGCATTGAACTTCGAATACCCAGAATTTGGGAAGGATCCAAGGAACATCGTACTGTGCGCGAGCACCGATGGAGTCAATCCGTTTGGCAGCCAGAGAAGCACACATAGCACGTGGCCTGTGTTTGTGTGGATGTACATCCTTCACCCCTGGTTGTGCATGAAGAGGATGTACATTCACATGAGTATGCTAATTGAAGGGCCGAAACAACCAGGGAACGACATCAATCTGTATCTGGGGCTACTGAAGGAGGAGCTAGACACGCTGTGGAAAACGCCAGCCAATACGTGGGACGTCGCAGAGAAAGAATATTTCCCTATGAGAGCCGCACTGCTCACGACGGTGCACGACTATCTCGGTTACGGATATCTCGCGGGGCAGGTAGTCCACGGATTTTCTGGATGCATAAGGTGCATGGATGACACAACGTATCGCCAGCTAGATAGAGATCCCGGGTCTTCAAAAACCGTGTTCATGGGACGTCAAAGGCGGCTTCGCAACGATGACCCGTGGAGGAAATGCAAGGATCTGTTTGATGGTGAAACCGAACCCCGAAAATGCCCGTGTACGAGGAGCGGCGAGGAAATAGACAAGCTGTTGAAAAATTGGAAAGACTGCCCACTGCCGGGAAAGAAGCAAAAGGCGCCAGAGCCGGGAAAGAAGCGAAAGGCGCCAGAGCCGCTGCTGAAGGTATGGAAAACAAGGTCTGTCTTCTGGGACTTGCCGTACTGGAAGATCCACCGTGTGCCTCACAGCCTTGATGTCATGCATATCACGAAGAACGTGTGCGAGAGTCTGCTTAGTACCCTGCTCAACATACCAGAGAGGACCAAAGATGTGCCGAAAGCAAGGGCAGACTTGAAATCAATGGGCATCAGGCAGGAGCTTCACGCTAATGATGATGATGATGATGATGATGATGATGATGATGATGCGAAGCAGGACACAGAAAGTCATCGCAAAGGCAAAAAGGCCAAGAAGACCGGAAATGACTACCCTCCCGCGTGCTTCACTCTAAGTCAGGAGGAGATCGAGCAGTTTTTCACCTGCCTCCTAGGAGTAAAACTTCCTTACGGTTACGCGGGGAAGATAAGAAGATACCTAGACCCAGCGAAGCAGAAGTTCAGCGGGATGAAGTCTCACGACTGTCACATGCTGATGACGCAGATACTTCCAGTTGCAATCCGTGGGATCATGGACGCGCACGTCTGTGAAACGCTATTTGGCCTATGCAAATTTTTCGACGTCATCTTTCGGAAGTCGATTGGCATGAGGCGACTCAGAAGGCTACAGGAAGAGATCGTGGTGATACTATGCGAGCTTGAGATGTACTTCCCGCCCGCATTCTTCGACGCTATGGTGCATCTGTTGGTCCATATCATGGAGGATATCATCCAACTCGGGCCGACGTTCCTGCACAGCATGATGCCGTTCGAAAGGATGAATGATGTCATCAAAGGATACGTTCGCAACATGTCACGTCCAGAGGGAAGTATAGCCAGGGGCTTTCTGACCGAAGAGTGCATCTCCTACTGCACAAATTATCTATGCATCGAGAACCCCGTTGGTCTGCCCGTCAACAGGCACCTCGGCAGGCTCGCTGGATGGGGTCACCGTGAGGGTCGCCGCGAAATGCATGTAGACTTCGAGGGTCGACTCGCCGACTTTGAAAGAGCAAACCTAGTCGCGCTACAACACATAGACGTGGTCGATCCTTGGGTGGTAGAGCACAAACCCTTTATTGAGAAGACGTACAATGACCGAGGCCAACAGAGGACGGACGGAGATATAATCAACGAGCACAACTCATGTTTCACGCGTTGGTTCAAGCAGAAGCTTCTGTCGTACCCTTTACATGAGGATTCTTCCGCGGAAGAACAACTCATATTCGCCTTGTCACAGGGCACCGAGCACAACCTGATGACCTATGAGGCGTACGATATCAACGGCTACACATTCTACACCGAGAACAAGGACATGAAGAGCGATGGTTATCAGAACTCCGGTGTAACGATGGAATCCTACACCGGCAACGACAAGGACAGATACTACGGAAGGATCAAGGAGATCTGGGAGCTGAGCTACGCTGGAGAGAAGGTCCTGATGTTCCGTGTCAGATGGGCTAAGAGCGTCCTAAAAGAAGACCGGTATTTCACCACCATGGTTATACCCGAAGCCAAATCCAAGACCGCAGGCGCAAACGTCACCGCGAAAAATGAGCCATGGGTACTGGCTTCCCAAGTGGACCAATGCTTCTTCATTACCGACCCGTCAAAGCCCAGTCATGTTATCATGGGGAGAGGCAAAAGGAAGATCATTGGAATGGATGGAGTAGCCAATGATCAAGACTTCGACAAGTACGGCGACCCGAAGATCGAACATGACGACGACGATGAAGTAGCAGCACACACCACAAGAAGAAGCAGGACCACCCTACCTATATGACGTCTGTTCCACAGAAGAATTCCATTTGCGAAAAAGAAGGGCAAGAAGATTGTGAACTGATAGCTAGCTAAGATCCATTGTATTTAAATTGTAGCCTTCATTTCTCGGGCACTTTTTGATATCATGAATATTTTTAAATTTCATGGGCACTTTTTGAATTCATGAATATTTTTTAAAATTTGATGATATTTTTTCATATTCAATATGAAAAATATTGAATATTCATGAGGACACTCGATCTTGATCCCCCTCCCTCTCGATAGCTATCCCCCTCGCCAGATCCCCCTTGCCGCCGAGCACCCCCCGCACCCTCCCCCCACTCCACCGCCGCCGACGACTACCCGCACCCTC
>NC_041381.1:114861902-114933576 GCF_002162155.2 Triticum dicoccoides
GTCGACAACCCGCACCCTCCCCTGGCCCGCTCCATCGCCACCGCCGACACCCGCACCCTCCCCCACTTTTTGAAGATATTTTTAACTAACAAATTTGATGATATTTTCAAATAAGAAATTTGATGATCTCTTCAAATAACAAATTTGATGATATTTTCAATTAAAAATAAAAAAACAAATTTGATGATATTTAAAAAAATTGATGATATTTGATGATATCTTCTGTTCTAGTCCTCATGAAAATAACAAATTTGATAAAAAACAAATTATTAGATGCAACAAGAAATAATGAAAAAAATGTTACTAATGGCGCACCAGAGGAGGGTGCGCCATTGCTGTCAAAAAAAAAGTTACTAATGGCGCACCACAGGGTGGTGCGCCACTGCTATAGCTGGATACCCCTTCGCCCGATCCCCCCTTCCCTCTCCCTCGCCAGATCCCCCTTCCCTCCCCATCCACACCCGCTCCGACGACCCCTGGCCCGCTCCAACGACCCCCGCGCCCGCTCCACACCCTAGTACCTCCCCACTTCCCCTCCCCTCGCGCTGCTTCACCCGACTAGGTCGTCCCCGTCGACACCACATCGTCCCCACGACCACCGTCGTCCCTGCACCCCACCAAGGAGTCCAGGAGCTCTGCAGTGTTCTTCTACGTCATCTACAGCCAGCCGTTCGAGCTCGACGACTCTGCATCATGCGGATCGAGGTCTTCTTCCACCTCCGGCCATCGCGGCCTCACCGTCGAACCGCGTCACCTTGTCAACCCCGACCACGCACGAGCTCGCCATCGTCTTCTTCTCGGTGAGCTGCACCAGTTCCCCTCCCCCCCCTTCGATTTCGTCACCGTAGACTGTCGCACCACCACGCCCCAGCTCCTGGTTGCCGCCCCCCGTGGCCGTGCTCCCCTCTGCCCCTGGCCGCGCCCTGGCCCTGCCCAGGCGCGCTCACCGCACCGTGACCGCGCCTCCACTACGCTCGGGCCGCGCCCTGGCCCCGCCCAGGCGCGCTCACAGTACCGTTTTATATGCTCTTTATCTCATTTTTTTACATGCTCTCAATTTTTACATGCTCTCATTTTTTTGTGTGGGTAATGTTTTATATGCTCTTTATCTCTTCCCTTGACAGACATTCGACGAATCAGTGGGCGATATAGATTTCTAGCTCCTTAGGGGGGTTGTTCCTCTTTACAGGTGTGTTAAAAAGGGTTTTATGTGGTCATATGGAGTTTATTAGGTAGAGAAAGTACCTTGTGATTTTTCTAATTTTGTACATATATCAAGTCTCACCAAGACATCTTCATTACAACACTCAGCTTATCCAAGACATCTTCATTACATTCTAGACAGGATAGAAGCCTACTTTGTTTAGAAATAGAGTCAGAATTTGAAAAGGAAAACCCTTAAGACAAACATACAATAAGCATTGAAAACATAAGTGGAGACACTAATTTTCACTAACTTGTGGAGGCTCTAATCCTCAAGGATCATGGCTAAAATAATGTTCCATGCCTGATATGTGATTATCTGAATCAGTTAGTAAACTGTAGAGGTGGTTAGGCTCTGGTTAAAAATAAAAACAATAATAGAAGTTTTGTATTTTCTAAGTAAAAAAACCCCACATATGCACCAAGATGTGATTGTCAGAACCAAAGAAGACCTAGCTCTGCATTAGTTGTTTTGTGCTTCAAGTGTCCCCATCAAGGACAAATTGAAGGGTTGCAAAATAATATTATGTGGTCAATGTGGATTTACTATTTTCTGGTGATAGTTCTGAACTGTTAAATAAGTTAACATGCGTAAGTGAGACTTGGAATTTTAAAGCTTAGGGTCTTCAACTTCAACTATGAATTGCGATGATAATTTTATTTTGCCTTCTTAACAGAATGGTGTCATAATCAGAACAAAGCTGCTGCAAATGCATACCTTTTTTTACAAGTGCATCTGCACCTTCTGATCCATTTAGAGTTATCATAAATATATTTCCAAGGTTTTTTTCATTTCACTGTAGAGTCTTTGCTACATTTGTCATCATCATAGTAAAAACAATGCCATGATCTGTAAAATACATTTGTCATGCTCCATGAAAGTAAATTGCCATTGTCCAAATGTCGCAGAAGTTTCAAGTAGTGTTTTGTTTCTGTGTTTGAATAGGCAGCAAACTTTCTATTCTTTCTGTGTTTGTATAGACTTGCTAAACTATTGATGATTTTTTGTTGGATGACCTATTATATCTGTAATGGAAGCTCACATAAGTTGAGCTGATTTTTGTCCATATGAAAGCAGAGGACCATATGGTCTGTGGCTGGGTTTTGTCTCCGACCATTGTGTCATGATGATTTTGAAGGTACCCCGAGAGGCCCTTGAGTTTGCCGGAATGTCGATTAACTTCCGTTCCGGTAAATTCGGGTACTCCATATTATTTTCAACAAAGGTCATGCTTAAATTTTCCGTGAATTTTAGCATGACTTTGCTAAAAATAGGACATATGGGTACTTGCGACTAATGCACATGGCCCGGGGTATCTTAGTACTTAGTTAAGTAGGATTAACTGCCCTGCCATTCTTGCTGCATTAAACCATAGGTGGCAATAGAGCCAAGTGATTGGGCCCAACTTAGAATTCTCCTTAGCATCGATAAACCCTAGATGATAAACCCAACATAGGTGGCAATAGAGCCAAGTGATTAGTGCCAAGTGATTAGGCCCAACCTAGGGTGCCTCGGCATCGATAAACCCTAAATGATGAAAACTTAACTTGGCTGCCCCAGATGCCTCGGTGTCGATGAGAACCTAAATGATGTACGCTTAGGCTTTTAGGGTGCCTCGGCGTCGACAAACCCTAAATCATAAAAGCTTAGATTTTAGGATGCCTCGGTGTCGACAAACCCTAAATGATGAGACCATGATCTTGTTCCTTGACAATAACCAACTTTTTGACCAAACTTTTTTCCTATTTAGAGCGAAACATGGCCCACAATGATGAGGCCGGTGGTTCGGGCGGCAAGCAATTCTAGGAGCTGTCCCAGGAGATGGAGGAACAACCTCACCGCTATGAGGACGCCGCGGAAGACACGATCCTGACTACACAACCCCTAGTGGCATCGGGGATGACACCACTGATGGTGCCGCCGAGGATGCCACCACTAATGATGGCGGCACACACACAGATGGCAGCCAACCGAAGAAGCAAAGGAAGGACCGGTGCCCGAATGCGCTCCGCACCCTCAAGCAGGAATTCACTCAAGTGGACTCCGACGGGAATCCAACGGATCCCAAACATATAGTCAAGCGGTACTCGCTTCAGCTCGGGTGCATTCTCCGTAGCACCGTCTCGATCAACACCGATAACCTTAGGAATAAGGACCACGGGAATTTGCGCAACCTCCTCTTCACGAAGCTGCACGAACGATACAAGTTCCCCGCCGAATTTGAAAACACATGCCTCTCAGAGAATAAAGTGAACAGTGTCGCCCTCACGAAGATGAGCACGACCTTGTCTACTTGGAGAAGCGCGGTGAAGAGAATGATTGATAAAGGTGATAGTTATGAGAAGATCAAGGCGAAATATCCTTTGATGAGCGAAGATGAGTACAAGGAGTTCAAGATCAAGTGCGAGAGCAGCACAACCTCCGAATCAAGTCAGTGGGGGAAAGAAATGCGGGAGTTGAACTTAGGGGAACACAAACTCGGTCCTGGCGGTTACAGAGTGGCGGAGCCTATATGGGACAAGGAGGACGCGGAGCATGCCGAGCAAGGCCTACCACCCCGCTTCAAGAAATATAGCAGTGATAAGCAGACCAGGAACTATGTCAGGGCCCGGTACAAGGAGGACCCGATAACAAAGGACCTTACCACGGATCCGAAGGCCAGGGCGCTTGAGCTTGTTCTGGTAAGGAATACACCCCCGCGTAATTAGCTCCATATGGTTGCACTCTAATTAATCCCCAATATTTCTAAATGGTTCACGTTCCTTTCGCAGGACACTGAAAGCAGTAGCGCGGGGTCGTCTCAGAGCTCCCCTTTCGACACCCCTTTCGCAGGACACTGAAAACAAGGATAAGCTCACTAAGCCGACGTCAGCTGGTCGTGTGGCCGACAAAGGCTTTTCCACAAAATGGGGGTCATACTATAACTGCTGGTGTGCGGAAGGAGAAAAAGACCAGCTCGGAAAGCCAGACGCGCGAGGTTGAAGCACTCAAGGCACAAGTGGCGCGGATTCCGGAGCTTGTCCAAGAGCAAGTGGAATAACAACTGGGAACGAAGCTCAACGCCATGGTGCCTACGTTGATTCATGGGCTGACGACGTGGATTGTGGGCGGCCAACAGGGGCCTCCCCTGGTTCCCAGCTTCACGGCTAGCAACTCGCACAGCGGGCAGGCGGCGCCATTGGTTTCTCCGGCGGCGGCGCCATTGGTGTCTCCGGTGGAGGCGGTATTCGTGTCTCCGGCGCCGGCACGTGCATTGGAGCTTAATGCACCCGGGTGTACGCCGGCCGGCACCTCGCCAGCAAGCGCCCCCTCCGTTAGTTGCACGCCCGCCGTTGGCGGTGCCTTGACATTAGCCGAGCTCGACGGCATCACGGTAACTAAGGCTCTCGGCTGATGACTTCATCTCCTTGCCTTTGATTGGGCATCCCTGACACCCTGTACATGTTTTTGCAGGGCACCGCCGACGTTCCTTGCACTCTTCTGCACTTCGTGGGCGCCGAGTTGGTCGATGTCGCCAAGGGCAGAATCGTTCAACCGGGCAACCCCATGTTCCACGGTAATCCGATGCCACCCACAGTGTATAGGGTTGAAGTGGTTCGGGTGCTGCCAGGCTGCGACAAACTATTACCTTCGATTCGACCCGCTGGGGCCGACGAAGAAGATGAGATGACCCTCAGCGCCTATGTAAACTGGCCACTGCTTTGGCCGAAGATCCAGATTCATTTGGGGGCGGGGGACACCACCCCGCAGACAAGATCGCCAGTCGTGCCGGTGCCAAGCCATGGCAAGAACGCCGCAACGCTACCGGACCTGCCGGACATCCCTATGGCACAGGATCCGGACAACCCTATGGCACAGGATCCGGATGACGACGACAACGATGACGGTACATTTACCAAAGTCAATAAGTACTTTGCCGAACATGGGTACGCTGACGAGTTTTGCAGGCCTCTTTCTCAAGAACCCAACCAAGACCACCGCAATCAAGCTGGTACGATGGAGAAATCCAATTGCAACAGGCGTCTTCTGGCGTTCAGTTCTCAGGAGACGCCTCCAGCTCCCGCCTTCACCGAGCCTCAGATAGCTGAGGTGCGAAATATTATCAGCCCCAACACGCTCAAGAAGGCGGTCTGTGAGCAGAACTCGGTCCCATGACAGGAGATCAAGAAGAAGGGACAGAAACGAAAGACTAACAAGGGCGCCGGTGCGAGCTAGCCGGCACCGAGTTCGATCTGTGCTCAGGACGGGCCACCTTCACCTAAGGATATCTCGAGGAGGGTGCATGTGGCGGGTAGGGCGATGCTACCGCCAAATATGCTGAATGCTGCAACCGGTGCTATACGGAGTCTGCACGACAGTGTTCTTTCTTTGGAGAAGCGGCGTCTCAGAGAGAATGATGTGGCATACCCGGTTTTCGTTGCCAAGGTGCCAGAGGGCAAGGGCTTTATGGATGGCGACATCGGGGGTACGATCGTCCTGCGGTTTGGTGACATCTTTGCTATGTTTAACCTTCATCCGCTGCACTACACCTTCGTTCGGCTGTTTTGGCTGAGTATGGAGATGCGGATCATGAGAGACAAGACCCCGGACATCGTGATAGTCGAGCCCTTCTACATACGTGCGAAGCACTTGAGCAGCGCTGGGGACCGCCAAGTTGCGAGTTCACACCTCGAAGGCGTTATTCTGGCAAACCCAGATAAGGATAACTTCCTTGTGGCTTACTTTCCCGAGTAAGTCATCCCTTAACCGCCCCGTAACATATGATTTCTTACATTTCGATCGTTCTTTTTTTTTCTAACATTCCGTGTTCTCTGCAGTGACACACATTGTACACTCATCCTCTTAAGCCCAAAATATTCCATGGCCATGTATTTCGACCCGAACCATAACTCCAAGATAGACTACACAAATGTCAAGAAAGTTCTTGATGATGTTCTCCCCGGCTACGCCAAATCTGGAGGCACCTTCACTAGGGCAGTTCGTAAGTACGGCAAGCACATGTTCTCACACAATACGAAGTTCTGCTGCGTCAAGCAGCCGCCTGGCGGTCAGAAGGATGCCTACTACGCCCTCCATCACATGCGAGCGATCTTAAGGGACCATCATCAACTTCTGCTACCAGATAATCTCAAAGATTGGGCCGCGGACTTGTCGGCAATCCAGGACGCGGACCTCCGACAAGAATTCTTTCGCATCCAGTCGGAGTTTGCGGACATCATCCATCAAGATGTCCTTCATACCTCGGCGAAGTTCTTCCTCAGATATCAACCGTCCAACAATGTGATAGATGGAATGCTACAAATACAGGGTGACAACAACCGCGATTTCATGACCATCACGACAGACGGCGGCTTCATCCATGCTCATGTCCGATGAGTCGAGTCGAAAGTAGTGATGTGTAGTTCTGAAACATTGATTGGCTCATGTTGTAATTAAACTTTAATGAATTCGTATGTCTCTTTGGTTTGGCCAGTCGTTCAACTTAGATTTAATCGATGCTATTTATTAGTAGGACCATGAATTGTGCTATTAATGTCTTGCTTTTCTCTTCCGATCCTTTTGTTGCATACTTACATATTGCTTATGTATTGTCTGTTGTTTGGCTTGTGCATAGAGATGCCGTCGTATGTCGTGTACAAGCGTAGGGTTCCCAGAGTCTACGACAACTGGGAGGAGTGTCGGAGACAGGTTCACCGTTTCAGCGGTAACAGTTACAAAGGGTATACCACTAGGGCGGAGGCCGAATCTAGATACGCCCGCTATCTAGCGGGAGAGAGGAGGGAGCATTGGAGGAACCGGATGAAGACCAGTTTGATCACGATGATGCTCATCGTGATGACCACAACTCTCTTCTATGTGATGGTAGTTTAGATGATCGATATCGACTTGTAATGTGAAGACAAACTCGATACTCGCGGTCTTGAGACTTGTAATGTTTTATCTTTGTTCGGTCTTTTGAATTCGGAGACTAATATGATGAATTGTATTCTGAGACTAATCTTCTATTGTATTCGATGAATCTGATGTTGCTGTATGCTGCTGTCTATATTCTGTCCAATAATATATTTTGTAACCTGTGCAAAAAACAGAAAAGTAAAAAAACAAATATTCATACTAATGGCGCATCACCACCAAGTGCGCCATTAGTATGCCAAAGGATACTAATGGCGCATCAACACAGAATGCGCCATTAGTATGACAAAGCACATGCTTACGTATGGCCCCCCGGGAGGCACACTAATGGCGCATGGTGTTACATACTAATGGCGAACTGCTTGATGTGCCATTAGTATACCAGATAATAATGGCTCACGAGTGGTGCGCCATTAGTAAAAAATACTAGTGGCGTGCTATTAATGGCGCACTAGTAATGCGCCATTAGTAGGCAAAACCAGTGCGCCATTAGTAGGCGTTTTCCTAGTAGTGCTGACCGGATGACTGGCTTTAATCCAGGGCCATGGAACCCTCATCATGGCCCCTCTATTTGGTGTGTATGTGGAAAGAGGTTTGCAACTTACTAAACCGTATTCTTTGCAGAAAACATGTGGCGGCACAAAAAGGGGACGGACGGTAATGTGACTTGATCCACGTTAACACTGGAGTTAAACGGTTGACATAAGACTGGCATGCTTCAACAATACGATCTGACCACCTTTCATGTCACCACATGATCATGTTATCTCTCATCAAATGACACATCAAGTTTCGAAGCTCACTTGTAGTTGTCTTGCATGCAATATAACACTTACTGATGCTTATATAAACATGCCATAAAGTAATTACTCAAGCAAACATGCAAAACACTCATCATATCAAAGGTTCAAACATGCTTTCCTGGTTCGGAGTAGTCGGAGTCTAGCTCGGTGAAGTTTGCATCTCCGTTACCTCCGTCGGTATCTACGGTATAAAAGAAAGTCGGATACTACGTAAATACCATTCGTGCACAAAAAGTGTTCCAAATATTTTTCAAATGAATATGATAAAAACTAGACAGAAAAATAAAGATGACAGAAAAAGAATCAATTCAAAATCACCTTTTGTTTAAAATTTATTAAGATTTTAGTCCAGGGACTCATCTGTAATGAAACAGAAAGTTTCCAGGGGGTAGTTTATAAAAAGGCAGAAAAACGTTTCAGTTAGAAAGCGTATTTTGCCCGAAGGTGTTTTCAGAAAACGGTTCAAAAAAAAAAGAAAAAGCTGACGAGGGGGTCCGACCCGTCAGGTTTGAATCTTCAAAACAGAGTCAACGGTGCCCGAGGGCTGCGGTGGTCGTCGGCGGCGATCCACGGCGAGGTAGGGGAAAGGAGGGTACCTACGGGTTCACTGAGTCCTTCCGCACCTGTGGGTGGTGGAGTTGGTCGTCGGCGACCACCACGTCGACGACGGCCTCTACTCCGGCGGACGGCAGTTCGGGTGGTGACGGGTCTCGTCGAGGAGGGCTGCAACCTTCGAATTGAAGCTTGGGTTAGAAGTGTGGGTGCACTAGGAGGTTGTTGACGAGGTACGGGAGGCGGGGTTGCTGTCACCGGAGCGGATCTTACCGGAGCCCCAAGTGGATCGGGGCGGCCGGAGTCGGGGAAGAAGGCCTACCTGAGGTCTTCCTAATAGCTAGGCGTGGCTCTGGTGAGGTGGAGGGGTGATGCCTGGTCGAGATCGAGCTCAAGGCCCCCTTTTATGGCCGGCCCGAGGTAGTTGCCGCGATCGGGATTACTCCAGCGTGATTACAACGAGGCAGTGGTTGAATGGGAGGTTTAGGGGTCGGGGCAGCTGCGGAGAGGTTCACTGGTTCCATCCCGAGGCTAAGTTTGGCAAAACTTGGGCGCCACTCCACGCTCTCGACGGAACGGCCTCACGGGGCTCGGCGGCGGCAGAGAGCGCGCCCTGTGCTGCTCTGGCCACGGCAATGGTGCCGCAGCGTGCACAGGCAAGCAGACAGCCACGCGGAGGTTGCTGGTGGTTTGTGCGGTGCTGGACGGTGCCGAAAGGCAGGGCCGGCCCCTGCTGACCGCCACGGGTGGCTCTGCCACCGCAGAAGACGCCGGCGATGAGGTGCCACGTCGCCACCGACACTTGCGCCCATCCAAATGATCGTGCGGTGCTCTGGATAAGAAGAAGGAGCAGTGCACAATGATCCAAGGTGGCTACTGGTGAGATTGAGTCGTGCTCTGAAGAAACGACACTGACGACTGAAACTGAAACACTGAAACTCTGAATTTTACTGAATTTTGCCAGGAACAGTGCATGACAGGTGTTCGATGAAATGTTTTTGGCATGTGGAAAAGCTTTCTGGAGTTGATCTTTGGTGAGATGACCTCTTAATGCACCTGGGGGCTGCCTGATTTATCTCAGAATTTTTGGAGAAGAAAAATAATGTATTTCACCAAAAATGGCAAATCTGGTCCAAACTTGCAGCAAGCAAAATTTGAAAATTTTGAATTGTGGACATGTGGATCATGATGGATCTAGGTTGAGGGTACTAAGGACTAGCCAGGGGAGTTTGTTTGGGACCAAAAATCAAAAGGAAACGGGTACTTCCTTTGTAAATCACCTACGTCCAAAATAAATGACAGAAATTGTTTTGAGGGTAAAATAAATAGAATAAAAATCAAAAATGGGTTGAGCTTGCTGGGATTGGATACTTGACTTGACCCAAAGTGGAAGGAGGGGTGTTGGAAGAAAATTTTAACATGTGACAAGGCAAAAGAGAAATCTTTAAAAGATAAAAGAAATAAAACCAAAAATCCCTAGGATTTCTTTGTAATAGAAATCATTGCAAAACCCTCCAATATTATTTGTGTTGAGCCAAGACAATTCTGAAAAACCCTTTAGACTAAAGATCAAGGTTGAGAAGGACCTTTCTTAGAAAAGAAAAATATTTGCCATAAAAAGAAAAGATTTGAGAAGAAGAGCCCCTCTAAAAAAATTCAAATACCCTCCTTTAATTTAAATAAAGATTTTAATGAAAACCAAATCAAAAATTTTGTTGTGTTACACAAGGGCAGAGGTTTGTACGACAGTAGAAAATTTCCCTCAAGTGGATGACCTAAGGTTTATCAATCTGTACGAGGCGTAGGATGAAGATGGTCTCTCTCAAACAACCCTGCAACCAAATAACAAAGAGTCTCTTGTGTCCCCAACACACCCAATACAATGGTAAATTGTATAGGTGCACTAGTTCGGCGAAGAGATGGTGATACAAGTGCAATATGGATAGTAGATATAGGTTTTTGTAATCTGAAAATATAAAAACAGCAAGGTAACTAATGATAAAAGTGAGTGTAAACGGTATTGCAATGGTAGGAAACAAGGCATAGGGTTCATACTTTCACTAGTGCAAGTTCTCTCAACAATAATAACATAATTGGATCATGTAACTATCCCTCAACATGCAACAAAGATTCACTCCAAAGCCACTAATAGCGGAGAACAAACGAAGAGATTATGGTAGGGTACGAAACCACCTCAAAGTTATCCTTTGTGTTCTATCTATTCAAGAGTCTGTACTAAAATAACATGAATCTATTCTTTCTGTTCAATCTATCATAGAGTACATACTAGAATAACACCTTAAGACACAAATCAACCAAAACCCTAATGTCACATAGATACTCCATTGTCACCTCAAGTATCCGAGGGCATGATTATACAATATGCATCACACAATCTCAAATTCATCTATTCAACCAACACAAAGTACTTCAAAGAGTGCCCCAAAGTTTCTACCAGAGAGTCAAGACGAAAACGTGTGCCAACCCCTATGCATAGGTTCATGGGCGGAACCTGCAAGTTGATCACCAAAGCATACATCAAGTGGCACGTGATATCCCATTGTCACCACAGATAAGCACGACAAGACATACAACAAGTGTTCTCAAATCCTTAAAGACTCAATCTGACAAGATAACTTCAAAGGGAAAACTCAATTCATCACAAGAGAGTAGAGGGGGAGAAACATCATAAGATCCAACTGTAATAGCAAAGCTCGCGATACATCAAGATCGTGAGATAGAGAGAACACGAGAGAGAGAGATCAAACACATAGCTAATGGTACATACCCTCAGCCCCGAGGGTGAGCTACTCCCTCCTCGTCATGGAGAGCGCCGGGATGATTAAGATGGCCACCGGTGATGGGTTCCCCCTCTGGCAGGCTGCCGGAACGGGCTCCCGAGAGGTTTTTGGTGGCTACAGAGGCTTGCGGCGGCGGAACTCCCGATCTATCTTCGTTTTTGATGTTTTTAGGGTACGTAGGCTTATATAGGCGAAACAAGTCAGTCGGGGAGCCTCGAGGGGCCCACGAGAGTGGAGGGCGCGGCCCCCTATATCATGGCTTCCTCGACGCTTCCTTTACTTCAACTCCAAGTCTCCTGGGTCATAATTTTCCCAAAAATCACGTTGCCGAAGGTTTCATTCCGTTTGGACTCCGTTTGATATTCCTTTCCTTCAAAATACTGAAACAGGCAATAAAACAGCAATATGGGCTGGGCCTCCAGTTAATAGGTTAGTTCCAAAAGTAATATAAAAGTGTATAATAAAGCCCGTAATCATTCAAAACAGATAATAAAATAGCATGAATGCTTCATAAATTATAGATACGTTGGCGACATATCACAACCAAGTTATCGAGGCCCACCGCAATGCGTAGAGGCAAGCTGGTGCTGTGATCGCGCCGGACGCTTGCCGGACGCTCAAGGAGTAGCTCCTGGCCATCCAAGCCCGTCTTCAGACGGCTCACTGCATGCTCCGCCGTCTTCAGTGCATTGGAGCCCAAGTGTTGTCTGCCCTCTGGCCCGGCGAAGTGATTCCTTGCACCCCCAGCCGGACTGCCGACTGGCTGGAGGTGGCAGCTGGCCGCTTCGAGGCCTGGAAGGCTTCTGCAGCTCGGGCAGGCCCCCGGCGGGCGCTCGAGTTTGTCTGGGCGTGGTACCCCAGGCTGAACTTGACCCAGCTAGCCATGTGGCGGCCGTAGGCCAACGAGGAGCCGGAGGCGGTGCGGCCGGTTATCAACCAGCGCGCCTCGGCGATCGCCGAGTACACCGACACAAGCGCATTTGTCCTCGAGCTGAACGATGACGGCGTCGCTCTGCCGGAGGAGTGGTTCGGGATGAACCCGACAGATGGTGAAGAGTCGGCGGAGGAGATCGACTCCAGCGACGAGGGTGGGGAGGAGGAAGAGGACGGTCAATTTGCTGCGCCGGATGGTGGAGCAGCCGACCAAGCTCAACTTGACCGTGCCTCCAGCAACGAGGCACATGCGAGCACGCCGGTTGCCACTGGCAATGATCACGCTGAAACTCGCCAGCCGGCCACTCCTCCAGCCAGCACTGCGATCTCCATATTCCTGGCCAGCTCGCCCATTGCACCCTTGGCCTGAGTCGCCATCTTTGTCTTAGCTTTCCTGTTCGTTTACTTTTTGAACAATATTCGTTAAATTCGTGCAGTTCCACCTAGTGGGGGTGTATTCGGACTAAGTTGAATGTCAGCCCTTCGAAGGCCTTTTGTGTAAATATAATATTGTGTGTGTTCGACTTCCGACTGTGCTTGCTTTTCATCTTTTTCGGCTGTTTCCTTTGCCGCCCTCCCTCCGGTCACCGCCTTCCCAACCGGACAGCTGCTCTGCAGTCTGTGGCTGGGAAATTACTTGGCCATGCAGGAGGGTAAGTACTTTAGCTTTCTTAGATTGTAGCAAGGTTACTGGGAAGCGGGCCAGCCGTCTGCTTAACAGTCGGTTGGCACGGTGGGAAGCTGGCTTGTGTTATGTAAGCCTATTAGTCCTTAGCCGTTTTTCATGTGGACATCTTTTCCTGCCTTTAACTCTTTCCAGTCGGATAGTCGATTCTGTGAGCTGCGGCTTTTGGAAAGAGAGGGCTTAGATGTCGGCACACAACTTGTCTGACTTTAGGCAGAACTTAGCAAAATTCAAGGTGGCAAGTCCCCGGGCCGACTGGTCGAACCCGGTGCCGGACAGAAAAACAAATGTAGTAACACATTCATAGACATGATACTCGTCATATAGATAAAAGAGGGTAGTCCCCGAGTTCTCCTCGAGGAGCCCGATGTCTTGTACTTAATACAAAAGATAGCGTGGTACATATTGCATTTTACTGTAAAATCTTCGGAGGAGATTGGCGTTCCATGGTCATTCCGACTCCTTGCCGGAATCATCTCTCTTGCGCGCCTTGGGCTTCTGTGCGTCAATCAGACAGTAGGAGTCGTTGCCCAAGGCCTTGCTGATGACGAAGGGGCCTTCCCAAGGGGCCGAGAGCTTGTGTTGACTGGCTGTTCGCTGAATTAGCCGGAGCACAAGATCGCCCTATTAGAAGGATCTTGGCTTGACCTTCTGACTGTGGTTAAGGCGCAAACCCTGCTGGTAGATGGCAGACCAGCTGAGTGCTAATAGCCGGCCCTCTTCCAGCAGGTCAATGCCGCCTTCTCGCGCTTCCTTGGCCTCCGCTTCCGTTTACATGGTGACTCGAGGTGAGTCGAACTCGATGTCAGTTGGGATGATGGCCTCGGCACCATATACAAGGAAGAAATGAGTGAAGCTGGTTGATTTGTTTTGGGTGGTACGTAAGCTCCAGAGGACGGCCGGCAGCTCCTGCAGCCAGCAGCCCGCCGATCGCTCAAGTGGTACGACCATTCGGGGCTTGATGCCGGACAAGATGAGGCCATTTGACTGCTCGACTTGGCGTTTGACTGCGGATGGGCAACGGACGCTAAGTCCAGTCGGATGCCCTGCGTGGCGCTGAAACATGCCAATGCTCCTTTGGCAAAATTTGTGCCGTTGTCGGTGATGATGTTGTGTGGTATGCCATACCGGGTGGTTTTGTCGGCGATGAATGTCACGGCAGTCGGCCCATTCAACTTCTTAATTCGCTTCGCTTCAATCCACTTGGTGAACTTGTCCAAGGCGACGAGCAGGTGTGTCATGCCCACCATATCCAGCCCCCAGACGGCATAAGGCCAGGTGAGGGGGATGGTCTTGAGTGCAGAAGTCGGGAGGTGTTGCTTGGACCTGAAAACTTGGCACCCTTTGCAGTGTTTGACAAAGTCTTTGGCGTCTTCCAAAGCAGTCGGCAAGAAGAAACCATGTTTGAAAGCTTTGGCGACGAGTGATCTTGAGGCCGCGTGGTGGCCGCATTCTCCTTGGTGGATATCCTCGAGGATTGCAATGCCCTTCTCTGGCTTGACGCAGCGCTAGAAGACTCTAGTGACACTGCGCCTAACGAGTTCTCTGTTCACTATTGTGTATGCTCCAGCTCGGCATTGAACTTGTCTTGCTGATATCTCGTTAGTCGGCAGCTCTCTGTTTACCAGAATGTTTAGGATGGGCTGGGCCCATCATGGAGCTGCGGCCTCTTCTATTGCCAACATGGCTACTGCAACCAGGGCGGGTGGGTTGGGTGGTGAAGAGTTGGAGTCGGCCACCGCCTGTTGTGTCGTTGTAGTCCCCGGGCCGACTGCTGCAGCCCCCGGGCCGGGTTTTGAAGTCCCCTAGCTGGGTGCGACTACAGTAGTCCCCAAGCCGCCTGCCGAAGTCCCAAAGAAGCCTGCCAAAGTCCCCGAGCCGCCTGCCGAAGTCCCCGAGCCACCTGCGTCGGGGTCAGGCGGCACGAAGATGGAGTCTGATTCTGGAGACGGCTTGACAGACGGCTTGAGGAGGCGTTGGAGGGAGACGCCGGTTGGTATAGCTTGTCGGGTGGAGCCGATTCGTGCTAGGGCATCTGCTTGCTCGTTATCGGCCCGTGGCACGTGGAGAAACTCGCACCCTTCAAAGTATCAGCTGAGCTGCTGAATGAGGAAGCGGTAGCTCGCCATGTTTGCTTCCTTGGCAACCTAGTCGCCAGATGATTGCTGGATTACCAAGTCCGAGTCGCCATAACACAGGATCCGGCAGATGCCGAGTTCTTTGGCCAGCCGGAGCCCATGTATGAGCGCCTGATAACCCACAAGTGCAGGGGATCGCAACAGCTTTTGAGGGTAGAGTATTCAACCCAAATTTATTGATTCGACACAAGGGGAGCCAAAGAATATTCTCAAGTATTAGCAGTTGAGTTGTCAATTCAACCACACTTGGATAACTTAGTATCTGTAGCAAAGTATTTAGTAGCAAAGTAGTATGATAATAAAGGCAAAAGTGGCAAAAGTAAAGATAGTAGTTTTGTAGTGATTGTAACAGTAGCAACGGAAAAGTAAATAAGCGAAGCACAATATGTGAAAAGCTCATAGTCATTGGATGAGTGATGGATAATTATGTCGGATGCGATTCCTCATGTAATAGCTATAACATAGGGTGACACAGAACTAGCTCCAGTTCATCAATGTAATGTAGGCATGAATTCTGAATATAGTCATACGTGCTTATGGAAAAGAACTTGCATGATATCTTTTGTCCTACCCTCCCGTGGCAGCGGGGTCCTCGTGGAAACTAAGGGACATTAAGGCCTCCTTTTAATAGAGAACCGGAACAAAGCATTAGCACTTAGTGAATACATGAACTCCTCAAACTATGGTCATCACCGAGAAGTATCCTGATTATTGTCACTTCGGGGTTGTCGGATCAAAACACATAATAGGTGACTATGGACTTGCAAGATAGGATCAAGAACTTACATATATTCATGAAAACATAATAGGTTTAGATCTGAAATCATGGCACTCGGGCCATAGAGACAAGCATTAAGCATATCAAATTCATAGCAACATCAATCTCAGAACATAGTGGATACTAGGGATCAAACCCTAACAAAACTAACTTGATTACATGGTAAATCTCATCCAACACATCACCGTCCAGCAAGCCTACGATGGAATTACTCACGCACGGCGGTGAGCATCATGAAATTGGTGATGGAGGATGGTTGATGATGACGACGGCGATGAATCCCCCTCTCCAAAGCCCTGAACGGACTCCAGATCAGCCCTCCCGAGAGAGATTAGGGCTTGGCGGCGGCTCCGTATCGTAAAACATGATGAAACTTTCTCTCTGATTTTTTTCTCAGCGAAACAGAATATATAGAGTTGGAGTTGAGGTCGGTGGAGCATCAGGAGGCCCACGAGACAGGGGGGAACACCCAGGGGGAGAAGGTGCGCCCCCACCATCGTGGATAGGGTGTGGGCCCCCTGGCCTTGATTCTTTCGCTAGTATTTTTTATATTTTCCAAAAGTTATCTCTGTGGATTTTCAGGTCATTCCGAGAACTTATGTTTTCTGCCCAATAAACAACACCATGGTAGTTCTGCTGAAAACAACGTCAGTCCAGGTAAGTTTCATTCAAATCATGCAAGTTAGAGTCCAAAACAAGGGCAAAAGTGTTTGGAAAGTAGATACGTTGGAGACGTATCAACTCCCCCAAGCATAAACCTTTGCTTGTCCTCAAGCAATTCAGTTGATAAACTGAAAGTGATACGGAAAAACTTTTACAAACTCTATTTGCTCTTGTTGTTGTAAATATGTAAAGCCAGCATTCAAGATTTCAGCAAAGATTATGGACTAACAATATTCACAATAACACTTAAGTCTCATATTTACTCATATCAATGGCATAATCAGCTAGCGAGCAATAATAATAAAACTCGGATGACAACACTTTCTGAAAACAATCATAACATGATATAACAAGATGGTATCTCGCTAGCCCTTTCTGAGACCGCAAAAATTAAATGCAGAGCACCTTTAAAGATCAAGGACTGACTAAACATTGTAATTCATGGTAAAAGAGATCCAGTCAAGTCATATCCAATATAAACTAATAATAATAAATGCAAATGACAGTGTGCTCTCTAGCGGGTGCTTTTTAATAAGAAGGATGATGACTCAACATAAAATTAAATAGATAGGCCCTTTGTAGAGGGAAGCAGGGATTTGTAGAGGTGCCAGAGCTGGATTTTAAAATAGAGATGAATAATTATTTTCAGCGGCATACTTTCACTGTCAAAGAAACAACTAAGAGAAGGCAATATCTTCCATGCTACATACATTATAGGAGGTTCCCAAACAGAATGGTAAAATTTTATACTCCCCCACCACCAACAAGCATCAATCCATGGCTTGCTCAAAACAACGAGTGCCTCCAACTAACAACAGCCCTGGGGGAGTTTTTTTAATTATTTTTATTTTCTTTGATCTTTTCTGATCATGGGACTCGGAATCCCGGTTACCAGCTCTTTTCTTGTGAATGAGGAACGTAGTCCACTCCTCTTGAGAATAGCCCACCTAGCATGGAAGATACAGACAACCCTAGATGAAACATGAGCTGCTCGAGCATACAAAACAGAATTTCATTTGAAGGTTTGGAGTTTGGCACATACAAATCTACTTGGAACGGCAGGTAGATACCGCATATAGGAAGGTATGGTGGACTCATATGGAATAACTTTGGGGTTTATGGAGTTTGGATGCACAAGCGGTATTCCCGCTTAGTACAGCTGAAGGCTAGCAAAAGACTGGGAAGCGACCAACTGAGAGAGTGACAACACTCATGAACATGCATTAAAATTAATTTACACCAAGTAGAAGCATGAGTAGGATATAATCCACCATGAACATAAATATCGCTAAGGCTATGTTGATTTGTTTCAACTACATGCGTGAACATGTGGCAAGTCGAGTCACTCAATTTATTCAAAGGAGGATACCATCCCATCTTGTCACATCACAATCATTTTAATAGCATGTTGGCACACAAGTTAAACCATTATAACTCATAGCTAATTAAGCATGGCACAAGCAACTATAATCTCGAAATGTCATTGCAAATATGTTTACTTCATAATAGGCTGAATCAGGAACGATGAACTCATCATATTTACAAAAACAAAAGAGGTCGAGTTCATACCGGCTTTTCTCATCTCAATTAGTCCATCATATATCATCATTATTGCCTTTCAATTGCACGACTCAACGGTGTGTATAATAATAATAGTGCACGTGCCTTGGACTAAGCTAGAATCTGCAAGCATTCAACTCAAGAGAGAAGACAAAGTAATATGGGCTCTAAGTTAAATAAACAATCATGCATATGACAGCCACTAAACATTTTCAATATGGTCTTCTACTCTCGACCCCAAAAGGAAAGAAAAGAAAATAAAAGTATTTACACAGGAAAGCTCCCAAGAAGCAAGAAGAAGAACGAGAAATATTTTTGGGTTTTCAATTAATTACTACTACAAGCATGGAAATTAAACTAACTAATTCTTTTGGTTTTCCTAAGGTTTATCAAACACACAAGAAGAAAGCTCGAAAAAGAAATTAAACTAGCATGGACGTCGGTGTTAAAACCGGTGGATCTCGGGTAGGGGGTCCCGAACTATGCGTCTAAGGCTAATGGTAACAGGAGGCAGGGGACACGATGTATTACCCAGGTTCGGGCCCTCTCGATGGAGGTAATACCCTACTTCCTGCTTGATTGATCTTGATGATATGAGTATTACAAGAGTTAATATACCACAAGATCGTAGAGGCTAAACCCTAGAAGATAGCCTATGATTATGATTGTTGTTGTCCTACGTACTAAACCCTCCGGTTTATATAGACACCAGAGGGGGCTAGGGTCACACATGCTCGGTTACAGAGAAGGAAATCTACACATCCGAATATCCAAACTTGCCTTCCACGCAAAGGAGAGTCCCATCCGGACACGGGACGAAGTCTTCAATCTTGTATCTTCACAGTCCAATAGTCCGGCAAAAGTATATAGTCCGGCTGTCCGAGGACCCCTTAATCCATGACTCCCTCAGTAGCCCCTGAACCAGGCTTCAATGACGATGAGTCCGACGCGCATATTGTCTTCGGCATTGCAAGGCGGGTTCCTTCTCCGAATACTCCACAAGAGATTAAGAATACAAGGATCGTGTCCGGCTCTGCAAAACAAATTCCACATACCACCGTAGAGAGTATAATATTCCACGAATCTGATTTGCTGACATCTTTTCATAGCATGACATCACGCCATGGTTTAGCCTTTATTTGAACCATTTTCATGGCCAGCCACCACACGCGCTGTGAGGCGGTTTTACTGGCACGTCTTATTGAAGCAGAGATCGTGTTCCCCCTTATTACGGGATTGTGTGGGTAACCCTACCATGTTTGTTTTAATATGACTCCTCAATTTTAGGCAAGTCCCAAATGGTCACGCGGGGGATGCTTGATATTCGTCCTCTTTATAAAGGGGGCCAAGGCCTGTCCTTTTCTTTCCACGCTCGATCCTTCCCCTCCCGCACCTCGAGTTCCAACACCCAAGCACTACTAGGGAAAATCCTAGCAGCAACGCGGGTTTTGGGCCTCTCAGTAGCGTGGGTACCGACACTACAGCTAACGTATAGCAGTAGCGCCTGTTGTCCCACGCTAATGCTATACATGAATAGCTGTAGCGCTCTTTAGAAAAGGGCGCTACTGATATTATCTGTAGCGCTGTTTACAGGGAAGCGCTACTGGTACGGCGGCGCTACTGCTAAATTCCCCCCCCCCCTCGCTACTACTAGTTTTATTAGTTTTTTTCCTGCATATTTGTTTTGTATTTGAATAGGCTTTATACAATAATCTTTAGCATATCATCCACATACAAATGTAATCATAGCATATACATACAATTAGGCTCATCAAATCATGTCATCATCATAATCATCATCCAACACAAAGTGGTCTCTCATCATCAATCTCGAAAATAGCGATATAAGTCTCGATTACTTGCAAATACATCATCATCCATCTAAACAATGTTATACGCGAGAAGAGCTATCACTTTGAGTACATGAGTTCGTAGGGTTCCCCGTCGTTGATCTTTGCTTTCACTCGATTTTTCCAGGCGGCCAACGCGTTGGTAAACTTGGTCATGGCGTGTTTGTTTATCTTCTTCATTGCTGGGTCCTTGTCTGGATCTTCATAATCCTTCTCATTCCGGCCCGGGAAAAAGAATATCTGGTGAAACTTCTTTAGGAGGGAGCTCCTCATATTTTCTATCTTCTGTAGTTTCTCATCATTGATGGTGGCAGTTGTCTGTACGATGCAGCCTATTTGATTGTCGTAGCACGCGCTCGCTTCCTCGGGAGCCTTTGGCTCAAAATTGCCGTCGTCCACCTCCGTGACCACCAGTCTAGTAGTCCTGAGTTTGTTAGGAACCCGTTGCCTCTTTGCTTTCGGTTCTACACCAGCTCCACTCCCCGAGGCAGCACCGGTCTTAGCGCCGGTCTCGATGCCGGTCTGAATCTCAGCATCGGTCTCAGTCTCATCACCGGTATGCGTGTCGGTCTCAGTCCTCGATGCCACCGGTGGGCCCAGTAACAACATCGGTTGATCATCGATAAGGCTAAAAAGTTTGTCTGCCGCCCGATAGACGTCGTCGCAATCACCAGAACCCTGTCCGTCATCGTTGCTAGCCATGTTTCCTATGATTAAATCTAGTCAATTAATAGACCTAATAAAATGAATAATGATACAAAAAAGGACTATTGTTTTGCAGGAATGTTGACTCCTTCCTTGTGCGGCAAATCCTGGGCACTCGATATGTCCTAGTTTGTAGCACAAGTCATGCCGAAATTCACGGAAAATTTTGGCATGACCTTTGCTAAAAAGTGGACAAATCAAGAACCTGAAATTTGCCGGAACAGAAATGAATCAACATTCCGGCAAAACATAGGCCACTCAGCACCATTCCCTGCAAACAACAGAGCCACTTGGGCACAATCGAACAGCATCAATGAAAAGATATAACATGACCAGTTCAATGAAAAATAAAATTTGCCTAAATTCTTTTCCTTGAAAAATAGTGGCCTTTTCAAAAATCTAAAACCTTTGCAAAATGACCTCACTAAAAACTTCTCTGCCCAGGACAGAACCCAAATTATGTTGATCTAGCTATTCCTCTCTCTCACACAAACACACATTATTATCTCTAACCCTTCTCTGCCTAGGACAGAACCCAATTAAATTGCAAAGGAACTCCATTTCTCTAACCCTTCTGACCTAATGCTCTAAAATAAAATTTTCCTCTAACCTAGCCAACCTACTTAACCTAGCTAGTTAATCCAATGAACCTAATTAACCTACCTATTTAACCTAGTTAGTTAATCTAGTTTACCTAGATAATTAACCCTAATTAAACTAGTTAACGCAGCTAGTTCTCTGTCAAAGCGCAAAATAAATTTTTGCACTAATTAAACTAGATAATTAACCTAATTAAACTAGTTAACCTGACTAGTTCTCTGTCAAAGCCCTAACTAAATTTTTGCACTAACCTACATAATTAAACTAGTTAACCTAACTACTTCCCTGTCAAAGCCCTAACTAAATTTTATCCTAACCTAGATAATTAACCTAATTAAACTAGCTAACCTATGCATGAGAGAGAGGAGGGGTGGGGGCTTACAGAGGATGGCTCCGGTGGTGGCGACGGAGACAGTGGTGGCGAGGGAGGTAGGGGCGTCTCCGGTGACGGTGAGGGAGGCAGGGGCGTCTCCGGTGACGGTGAGGGAGGCAGGGGCGTCTCCGGTGACGGCGAGGGAGGCAGTTGTGGTGAGGAAGGATCCGGTGGCGTCGACGGCGGCTCCGGTGGCGTGGACGAGGCCGCGCGGCTCCGTGGCGTTGGGGGCGGCTCCGGTGGCATCAACGGCGCACGGCTCTGGTGGCGTCGACGTCGGCAGGAGACAGCGGCGAAGTGGGGCGACGGCGAATCGGGGAGACGGCGGCACGTGGGGTGGGTTGAGGGATTTGGGGGAGAAGTGGTGGCCGGGGGGAAACGGTTTTTTGGTTAAGTCAAACTTAGCGGTAGCATGTTTAGTAAAACGCGCTATAGCTAAGATAGCTATAACGGTTTTTACAAAACGCGCTGCTGCTATAGCTATGTAATTTTCTTCCATTTTTTAATTTCCTTTTCTGTTTCTATAGCGGGGGTCTAGGACACGCGCTGCAGCTACGTTAGCTATAGCGCCTCTTACAAACACACGCTGCTTCTATGCCTTCCTCCGTTTTTTCGCTTTTCATTTATTTTGCTTTACATTTTATTTTTTCCTTTCTCCTTTTTCTATTTCTTTCATTTTCATTTACTTTTCTATTTATTTTTCATCTAATTTTATTTCCGTTAGTAGTAGCGCTCTTCTTAGGAAACGCGCTGCTACTTATTCCGTAGCGGTAGCGCGTTTCTTCCAAGTTACTAGTAGCGCTGGGAATATTACTAGTAGCGCTTTTGCCACTACACGCGCTACTGCTAAGGTTGTATCTGTAGCATGGTTTTTCGCCAATCGCTGCTGCTATCTAGCACTAGCGCCCTTTTTTGACCTGCGCTGTTGCTAAATTTCGGTGTATAAGGTTTTCCCTAGTAGTGAAGGCTCAAGCTAAAGCACCTCGGTCTTTCGACCATGTCTGGATCCAATCAAGGCCGGTGGATGGCCTCCTCCGTCATAGAGGAGGACATCCGGAAGCTTAGGGAGGCCAGGTATCTCACCGCCGAGATTCCGCACAGGCTACTTGCTCCCGGGCAGGTCGTCCCCATTCGCAAGCCCAACGAGAGTTTTGTCTTTATCTCGCACTTTCTCCGAGGGCCCCTAGATTTCAACGATCTAACTCTAGATTCCGTTCTCCAAATCTCGTCGTTTATCGTCGTGTGTGAAGCCTTCCTCCGCATCACCCCCCACTTCGGCCTATGGCTCAAGACCTTCAATGTGAGGCCGAGGGTGATCGACACGGGCGTCACGCGGAGTACGAAGGCGCCATAATAAGCAAAGGCGCCGACACCCCATGGGTAAAGGGCTCTTTCGTGGAGACTTCTGGATTATGGCAGTGGGAGTGGTTTTACATCACCGCTCCCCGAGGTACAAAGTGGGCGGCTGCCCCAGCATTCCGCCCGGGCCCTCCACCACAACTGGCGTCATGGGTCAATAAAGGGCTGGACTAGGGGCCGGCAAATGACGTGCCGGCATTACAGAGCCTCATCCGAGACCTTCTCCAGGGGGATATCAGTCTTGCCAGGGTAATGAAAGTGACGCTGGTTCATCGAGTCCTGCCCTGCCAACGTCGTCCTCTCTGTATGTGGGAGTTCAACCCGGAAGGACCGTGAACTGTTCAACAATTCTTTGGCATGATGCTCAAAGAGATGTACGAGTTATTCTTCGGATCATGAATAAAGTGTCCGAACACCACCGAGGAGATGGGTCTCAATTGTAACCGCCCGGATACCCCGGTAAATACTTGTGCTGCCGAACACACCATCCTTTATACTTATTATAACATCATTCTAAAAAATGTTCTCTTCCAGGACTGGCTGAAGAAGGCTGAGAGGATTAGGTGTCCGGCCCCTCTTCCCGAAGGCTCTCCGAATCCTTTGTTGACCAGGATGCTTGACCGCGCGCCGTATCAGGTGCCACCAGGCGAAGACGAGGGGAGGAATAGAGAAGCCACATAGGAGCCTCATTTTTTACACATCTAGATTGGAGGAGTAGGCGCCTCCGCGAAGGAGGATAATTGGGGAGGGGAATCTAAAATCCCCTCTCCCCAAGGTAAGAAGAGGGGCGCCTCCTAGGATTTGGAAACGGAAGCTTCTAAACGAGGGAAGAAAACCTCGCAAGGGGGCCGGTCCTCCACCGAACCGTAAGTGAAAGAGTACTTTGATAAGCATATCCTGTTTTGTTCTTTGAGAATAATGACCAAAACATATTCGTTGCAGTCCGGCTCGTAGCCTTTCTTCACAGAATTCATCCTCGGGGGATCTTCCTCCGGAGATGATGGAGAGCGAGTCGCCTCCCCCTGCCTCCCCGTCACATGGGGCGGACGACCCCGAAGTGTCGTTGTCGGTGTCAAAACCGGCGGATCTCGGGTAGGGGGTCCCGATCTGTGCATCTTAGGCTAATGGTAACAGGAGGCAAGGGACACAATGTTTACCCAGGTTCGGGCCCTCTCGATGGAGGTAAAACCCTACTTCCTGCTTGATTGATATTGATGATATGAGTAGTACAAGAGTTGATCTACCACGAGATCGTATAGGCTAAACCCTAGAAGCTAGCCTATGATGATTATGATTCTGACCCTAAGGACTAAAACCCTTCAGTTTATATAGACACCGGAGAGGGCTAGGGTTTACATGGAGTCGGTTACAAGGAAGGAAATATAATATCCGGATCGCCAAGCTTGTCTTCCACGCAAAGGAGAGTCCCATCTGGGCACGGGACGGAGTCTTGAGTCTTGTATCTTCATGCTCCAACAGTCCGAACAAAGTATATAGTCCGGCTGTCCGGATACTCACTAATCCAGGACTCCCTCAGTCCTCACGGAGAATTTCTCAGGATCCACCAAGGCCAGAAGTTGACACTTCGGCTGCCCAGAGTCTGAAGTATCCAGCTCCCAAGGAGAGCTTCAGGAGGAGTCCGGGATTGTCCAGCGCACAACCGGACACACTAATGGGCCTTCTGGAGCGAGCGGCAATCTCCGAGACGTGTCGTGCTCTAATCGGCACGGTAGTTGAGAGGATTTCATCCGCGAAAAGTGGTTTGAATGAAGCTTTTACAAGTCTACTGAGAGGCTTTGAGGTACGCAAAAAGTGTATTTTTGATGCTTCTGCACATGCTAAGTGTGCTCTATATAGATAGTAGCCTCTGAGACTCTGGTTGCATCAACATGGTGTACAGAAGATCATAATCTCTGTTAATAATTGCGCTGCTTTATGTGCAGGTGGCTGAGGGTTCGGCAGCCGACCAATCTGCTGATTTTGTGGAACTAAAGCGGCAACTAGACGTGGTCGATGCCGACATCTCACTTGTTAGCAAGCGGCTTGACGAGGCCCAGGGTATGTATATTTGGCTTGTCAGCAAATCCTTTAAGAGGAGCATGATTATAATATGTTATTACTGCAGATGGAGCTGATGCCGTGGAGACCCTTTGGGCGGAGCTTTCCCGAGCCAAGGAGCAAGCCCGAATAAGTGATGCGGCCGCTCTGAAGGAGGCCGAGGAGTTAAAAGCCGAACAGGCTGCTCGTCGCCGGAGCGAAGAAAAGATAGCTCAGATGGCTACCGAGCTGGAAGGTGCCACCAACTGCCCCGAGCTCCATGAAAAGGAAAATCAACTAAAAGCAGCTGACCTGAAGAAGGCCCTAGAGGCAGCCAAGGATACTCGCTCTTAAATGAGGGGGATGAGGGAGGAGCTTCGTGAAGCCGGAGATATCGTGGCTGGGAAGCCCTATCTGTTGAGGATGAAATTCGGAGATCCGAAATATGCCCCTCTGGATCAGTTGTGGAGTGCGATGGACGCATATGCGGACCTGGCAAAGAGTGCTGCTGATGCATCCGAGTTTTACAAAGATCAGAAGGACCATAAGGCTAAGAGGTTATTCTGGTCGCAGTTCAGTGCCCCGACGCGTCCGCTGCCATTAAATGAAAAGATGGACGCATGGGCCGAACTCCAGAGGTTGTCCGGGCTTGCGATGAGGTCTGTCGTGGATCATCTCTGGCCTCAAGGGCCATGGCCGGACATCTATTTTGGATTAGTGCAACAATTCCTTGGTGCTGTGTCACATATCGACGCTGTGAAGAGGTCGGCATGCATAGAGGGTGCGCGGATGGCTCTTGCCCGTGTTAAAATATACTGGTCTAGGATGGAAGCCACCGCTATTGCAACCCGCCGAGCACTATTTTGAAGAAGTCTTAGGAGGCGCCCGTTTAACAGAGGATCAGTGCTCGAAGAGTGCCATGTTCGAATGACATGTATCGCAATTGTAAAGACAATGCTATTTTTATTATAAAGGCTATTTTTTATACTTTTGGCCGAAAGTATTATAATGCCTCCTGTGCGTCCGTTTATGTATATATATACCCTGAAAGTTTTCAGTCGTCGGCTTCAGTCCCCACGCACATAATGCGGGGGTGTTCGAAAAAACGCGTAGTCACACTTGATCCAACGTCTTGGTCCGTTAAGGAGGTGATAGCGCGGCGAACCAGCAATCTGACTATATAGTTTTAACACTTTCACTTAGCCATAGGAGTTTGACGGTGGGGCTACTATATAGCCCCTTGTACTTTCGCGTTCAGCCGGATATGGTGCGCGTATGTATGTGACCGGGAAACCGGTCCTTCATTAATGCGGCGGAATTGCGAAGATTCCGCTGGGTCATCGAATGGTTGACCAGACTTGCGCTGTATCATGACAGTCAGTTTTCGGCTTTCTCTACTGAGGTACTCGTCCAGGTTAACCGGGGCACAATTACAGTAGTTCTCCCAGTGCCGCCTTAGCCGATAGAACGGAACGTAAGGTAGCATAACACGGGAGCCGGGCAAACCCAACAATTGACCAAAGACATGATTCGGAGCTGATGCATATAAGGCGAAACTCGCGATGCCGAACACTACCTAAGGTATTCGGACTTTATAGTGTGTATTGGGCTGAATAACACCCTTAACAATAAGCCATGATTTTCCAGGTATGAGCAGTAGTCTGGTGTGACAAAAGTGCCGAAACGCCAGTATCCCTCCTGGTTGTATGAAGTTTCCGGAGGGGAAGAAGCAACAAGAGATGTTAAAAAGGTTTACGGAGGGTCTTAATCTAAAAAGAAACCTTTGTGCGGGTCCCTGCTGCACGTCTACGCCTTTATCTCTGTTGTGCCATATCCTGGAAGGGTGTAGCATGATGGTCGTCTGTAAAACAAGAAACCCAGGTGAAAGACTTTGTTCGAGGTGTTCGTTAGTCTAAATAAATCATGAAAATGCAATATGCTATTTTTATTGATAGGGTCGAGCCGAACTACGGGCTCCTTTTGCGAGCATCCCCTAGCATCTAGTGTCGGGAAGTCCCCACTAGGCTGTTACGTTAGGTGGAGTGCCGGACTCGTCTAACCGTGTCCGTGGTCTTGACGACCGGCCATTAGTCCTGGTTGGAGGGACCGCTCAGTGTTCGGCTGCTAGAGCGGCCACATATTCTTCTGTGTGTAAGGAATGCTCCATGTTTCCGATAACTGTGATGACACTGCATGGACCGAGCATCTCAAGTTTGAGGTAGGCGTAGTGCGGTACTGCATTAAAACGAGCGAAGGCCGTTTGTCCGAGTAGTGCGTGATAGCCACTCCGGAATGGAGCAATGTCGAAGGTTAATTCCTCACTTCTGAAGTTGTCGGGGGAACCAAATACAACCTCTAGTACTAGAGAGCCCATACAGTGGGCCTCCACGTCTGTTATTACTCCTTTAAAGGTAGTGTTACTTAGGCTGATCCTTGAAGGGTCTATCCCCATTTTGCTGACAGTGTCCTGATATATCAGGTGTAGACTACCGCCGCCGTCCATGAGGACTCATGTGAGATGGAATCCGTCAATTATTGGGTCGAGCACCAAGGCAGCCGATCCTCCGCGCCGGACACTAGTTGGATGGTCCCTATGATCGAAGGTGATCGGGCAGGCCGACTAGGGATTAAATTTGGGGGTAACGGGCTCAACAGCGTATACGTCTCTTAGTGCGCGTTTGTGCGCTCTCTTTGGAATGTGAGTTGCGTAAATCATGTTTACTATTTTGACTTCTGGTGGGAATTTTGTTGTCCTCCAGTGTTTGGCTGACGAGGCTCATCCTCATCCTCACTTGGCGTCTCCCTCCCCTTTTGTTCGGCGTTCAGCTTGCCGGCCTGTTTGAAAACCAACACTCTATGGGTGTGGTTTGCAGGCTTTTCGGGGGTGTCGTGAATCTGACACAATTTGTCTAGAATCTTGTTTAGGCTGGACGGTCCATCTCTATTGCCTTTAAATGGCTTCTTCCGTTGACCAGGGTGAGAGCCCCTGAATCGGGCATTGACTGTCGTATTCTCTGGGATGTCATTGTTTTTTCGATGCTTGTTTTTGTTGCGTCGCGGCTTCCCATTGCCATCCCTGACTTCGGATGTGCTTGGGTCGTTGGTGCCACTACGGGCCAACAGCTGTCCTTGCCTGCGCAAAAGCGGGTCATAAGGCTTGTTAAGGCTGCCATATTCCTCGGTTTTTCTTGGCCAAGGTGTCTAGCAAGCCATTCATCCCGGATACTGTGTTTGAAAGCCGCTAAAGCCTCGGTGTCTGGGTAGTCGACTATTTGATTTTTCTTAGTAAGAAACCTATTCCAGAGCTTTCGGGCTGACTTTCTGGGCTGTTGAATTATATGACTTAGGTCGTCAGCGTCCGGAGGCCGGACATAAGTCCCTTGAAAAATGGCCCTAAAAGCATCCTCGAGATCTTCCCAACTTCCAATTGAGTTTTCGGGAAGGCTTTTCAACCAGTGCCGAGCTGGTCCGTTTAATTTGAGGGGTAGATATTTGATGGTGTGGAGATCGTCTCCGTGAGCCATATGGATATGAAGGATAAATTCCTCGATCCAGACCCCAGGATCTGTAGTTCCATCGTATGACTCTATATTCACGGTTTTAAATCCTTCCAGAAATTCATGATCCAGTACCTCATCGGTGAAGCACAGGGGGTGCGCGGCACCCTGTATCTGGTTGTGTCATGGCATGCTGTTGACGGTTTGTTGTGTTCGGTTCTGATTCCAAGCTGGTATTCGATCGATGTGGTCATTTCGGTAGTTCTGATCCTGCGTCGGAGCGCGCTTCCTAGATCCGCAGATGGATCTGGCCATACCAGACTTTCTGTCCAGGAGCTCACGTAAATCGTGTCCTGACTTGTGGGCGGCATCATTAGCTGTCTTCTCACGGCCACTGGGCGGTCGGTCTGGTTGATCGGTCATTTTCGGCTGGGTGGTCTCTACGGCCTCGTCATCAAATTCGGGCAGCAGCTTGCGCTTTGGATAGCTCTTTGTGTGGCGATCGTTGCCGTATTTTTCTCCAGTGTCGAGCACTTTGTTCCTCCTGTGGTTCAGTGTATCCTGCGCGGCCTTAAGCCTTTGCTTCTGCTTCTTTAGGCTCCTCGCGATGGCGATAAGCCTTCTATGGAGGTTCTCTTGGTCCAAGAGTTTTTCTCGGATGATGAGTGCATGATTTTCCGGGTTGTTCTCCTCTCTAGAGACAGGTTGTTGAATTTTACCCTCGGGATCGGCGTTGTCTTACGTTGGCTCCGGACTGTTTTCACCGTCCCCTAGACCATCCTGCTCCATCGCTGGGTTCATGGGGTCGTCGTTTCCTTTGGAATCAACCGGGGTATTATTATTTTTTGCGCTGTTGTTGCTGTTTTTACTGTGGCGGGATTTAGAGCGGCGTCTACGACACCGCTTTGGTGGCTTATCGAGGGGATTATCCTTCATGGTATCATCACCATCGCCTTCTTTTGGTGTGTCCACCATGTATATATCGTATGATGAGGTGGCAGTCCAACGCCTAGTGGGATGTGGTTCCTGTTCTTCTCCTGTGTTGTCGTAGATACCGTCGACGTCTTCGGAGTCGAAATCAAGCGTGTCGGTTAAGTTATCGACAATGGCTATGAAGTGGGTGGTGGGTGGGGAACGAATTTATTTGCCGTCCGCTTCCCACTCGAGCCAGACATAGTTCGGCCAAGAATCTTCTGACAAGGACAGAGACCTTAATGAGTTCAGCACATCAACCAGGGATGAGTGGTCAAAAATATCCGCGACGGTGAACTCCATGATGGGTGCCCAATTTGATTCGATAGGCACGGACGCACGTGGTTCGGATCCTGTAATCGGGGCAGAGTCCGGGGGTCCGATGTCACCAACCTTCCAGGAGGTGGGATCAGTGTTCTGCTCCGACGCTGATGGGTGTGCGGCCTCCGTGGTGGGGTTCATCCGCTCATCCTCGGAAGGCACGATCTGCTCCGGATTGATTCCTGGCGCCAACACGGGTGCGATCTCCTGAATACTGTCCGATGGCACATCAAAGTCATGCCGGTCGTGACTGTTTGGCACACCTGTCATGTGCTCGAATCCATCAAAGATCAAGTCTCTGCGGATGTTGGCAGTATAGTTTAAGCTTCCAAGCCTAACCTGACGCCCAGGGGCGTAGCTGTCGATCTGCTCCAGATGGCCAACCGAATACGAAGATCTGTCCAAGAAGAAAAACCTCCCCCTGTACCGCATGGTTGCAGATGATCGAAGGGGCCATTGAGCCTTATCGTGATGGCACAATGGAACTCTCAATGAAAGCACCAATGTCGGTTTCAAAACCGGCGGATCTCGGGTAGGGGGTCCCGAACTATGCGTCTAAGGCTAATGGTAACAGGAGGCAGGGGACAGGATGTTTTACCCAGGTTCGGGCCCTCTCGATGGAGGTAATACCTTACTTCCTTCTTGATTGATCTTGATGATATGAGTATTACAAGAGTTGATCTACCACGAGATCGTAGAGGCTAAACCCTAGAAGTTAGGCTATGATTATGATTGTTGTTGTCCTACAGACTAAACCCTCCGATTTATATAGACACCGGAGGGGGCTAGGGTTACACAAAGTCGGTTACAGAGAAGGAAATCTACACATTCGAATATCCAAGCTTGCCTTCCATGCAAAGGAGAGTCCCATCCGGACACGGGACGAAGTCTTCAATCTTGTATCTTCACAGTCCAACAGTCCGGCTGTCTGAGGACCCCTTAATCTAGGACTCCCTCAATGGATAATACAATGAAAGAGTATGAGCACCGATAACTAGAATAGGTGTGTAAACATGAATGTAAAGTCGGTGAGAAATACGTACTCCCCCAAGCTCAAGCTTTTGGCCTAAGTTGGTTTATTGCCAAGGACCGCTGCTACTCTCCCCGATGTACTGAGGAGTGTAATTAGCGTACGACTGACTAGTGATCTCCTCTGGATCCCACTGATAAGATGATGGACGATAAGGGTCCAGTCGGGGTTCCGGCTCAGGCTCTGGAGCGGATGCCTGGCCTCTATGAGTGTACACCGCTTCCGTCGAGACAAGATAATTAACTGTAGTCAATTCAAACAACAGAGGCGCAGGCAGGGTAATAATCTCATTTTGTTTCTTATTAAATCTCAGGTTATACAGGAGCATCTTATCATCATTGCGAATAATAAACTCATGTGCTACCATGCTCCATTAATCTAAAAGGTAAGAAGGCAATATTGTCTCCTCTTTCTCATAGTGTCAAATAGGTATCTCAAAATGTTTAGCAAGGCGTGCAACATAGATACCTCCAAGGATGGGGCCCTTTGTATGGTTCAGGCTTAGCCGTTTAGCAATAACGACACCCATACAAAAACTGTTATCACCAAACAAGGCATGGAATAGAATAATAATAATAGGAACACTGAAGTTTCCACTATTTCCACGACCAATTAAGCATCGACTAGCAAATATGGCAAAGTAGTGTAAAATAGGAAAGTGTATGCTAGCGATTCTCACATCGGAACCCTTCTTCGGATTGCCTACAGTAATGGTGTTAACGAAACCATCCACATCTTTACGATGTGGTTCCTCTAATCTTCCCTCAAAGGGTATTCTACATACCGCACAAAAATTACGTAAAGACATTTCCTGGAATTCATCATATAAATGAAATGATAATGAAGGAGGTGAATTCTTAGGATAGTAATAAAAGTTTTGCACGAAAGTATTGGTGAGTAAGAGAAACTAATCGATCCGGTCATGGAGGAAGTCGGTTAGGCCCGCATTTTCAATCAAGGAATAAAAGTCTTCATAAATCCCAGCTTCTCTCAAGAAATTATCACAAGGCCATTCACATGGCCATACTTCCACTATGCAAGGAAGATTATACTTGGCCTTCTCCTTCTCTTTAGCTTGTTTATCCTTGGAGCCTTGGCTAGAAGAGCCCCTCAAAAGTCTCCTTACCATTTTCTGAAAATTTCTGAAATTTTAGTAACTTTAAAATAAAAGTGAGTAAAACTAAACAAGATTGGTAGCAACTACTCCTCCAAATGCCTAGAGCATGTATCATGCATTAGAATTACTTGGGACCTCATAAATTTGACATGCAAGCTCAAGAACAGGGTCACCTATGTAGCAAAATTTTGCAATGAATTAAACTAATTGGACCAATGGAGGAGTCACATACCAAGCAACCATCAGCCAAAGCAGTTTTGTGAATGGAGCTTTGAGCAAGGAGATCGGAAATCGCAACAAAATGAACTAGAACTTGTGCCTTAGCTGGATGGGGATTTTTTGGGAAGAAGACGGAGTGTGTGGGTGCAGGAATAAGTGGAGGGGGCCTACTGTGGGCCCATGAGACATGGGGGCGCACCCAAGGGGTGTGGGCGCGCCCTCCACCCTCGTGGCCAGGTGCTTGCCCCGCTGTAGTGTTTTCAGTGCCTAAAATCCTCAAATATTCCATAAAAAATCATACTAAATTTCCAGGGCATTTGGAGCACTTTTATTTTCGGGATATTTTTTTATTGCACGGATAATTCAGAAAACGGACATATAATACTATTTTGTCTTTATTTATTCTAAATAACAGAAAGTAAAAAGAGGGTACAGAAGGTTCTGCCTTCTAGTTTCATCCATCTCATGATCATCAAAATGAATCCACTAACAAGGTTGATCAAGTCTTGGTAACAAACTCATTCCGAGTAACACAGAACTGGAGAAATTTTAAATAACACTAGGTTACCTCAACGGGGATATGAACATCTCCAACAATAAGAATATCATACCTTTTCTTGATAGTAGGAAGAGGAAATTCAAAACCTCCAATAATGACAGTTGGAATTTTTCCAATAGATTTGATGCTATGAACTTGAGGTTGTTTCCTCGGAAAGTGTACCGTATGCTCATTACCATTAACATGAAAAGTGACATTGCCTTTGTTGCAATTAATAACAGCCCCTGCAGTATTCAAAAAGGGTCTACCAAGGATAATCGACATACTATCGTCCTTGGGAATATCAAGAATAACAAAGTCCGTTAAGATAGTGACATTTGCAACCACAATAGGCACATCCTCACAAATATCGACTGGTATAGAAGTTGATTTATCGGCCATTTGCAAAGATATTTCAGTAGATGTCAACTTATTCAATTCAAGTCTACGATATAAAGAGAGAGGCATAACACTAACACTGGCTCCAAGATCACATAAAGCAGTTTTAACATAATTTCTTTTAATGGAGCATGGCATAGTTGGTACCCCTGGATCTCCAAGTTTCTTTGGTATTCCACACTTAAAAGTATAATTAGCAAGCATGCTGGAAATTACAGCTTCCGGTATCTTTCTTTTATTCGTAATGATATCCTTCATATACTTAGCATAAGGATTTAATTTAAGCATATCAGTTAAGCGCATACGTAAGAAGATTGGTCTAATCATTTCGGCAAAGCGCTCAAAATCCTCATCATCATTTGTGGATGGTTTAGGAGGAAAAGGCATGGGTTTTTGAACCCATGGTTCTCTCTCTCTACCGTGCTTCCTAGCAACAAAATCTCTCTTATCATAACGTTGATTCTTTGATTGTGGGTTATCAAGATCAACAGCAGGTTCAACCTCTACATCATTATTATTGCTAGGTTGAGCATCAACATGAACATTATCATTAACATTATCATTAGGCTCATGTTCATCACCTGATTGTGTTTCAACATTAGAAATAGAAACATCATTGAGATTCTCAGGTGTGTCTATAACATGTTCACTAGAAGCATGCAAAGTCCTATCATTTTTCTTTTTCTTCTTAGAAGAACTAGGTGCCTCTAATTATTTCTCTGAGAATCCTGCTCGATTCTCTTAGGGTGGCCTTCAGGATACAAAGGTTCTTGAGTCATTCTACCAGTTCTAGTTGCAACTCTAACAGCAAAATCATGTTTATTATTTAATTCACCGACAAATCACTTTGAGCTTTATGTACTTGCTCAGCTTGAGTGGTAACCAAGGAAGCATATTTGCTAATGAGTTTAAGTTCACCTTTTACTCTATCCATATAATCACTCAAGCATCCTATCTCGAAAGCATTATTCTTTAATTTTCTACCAACATAAGCATTAAAACTTTCTTGTCTAGCTGTAAAGTCATCAAATTCATCTAAGCATGAGCTATGAAATTTAGTAGATGGATTTCAAATTTATTATATCTATAGAGAGAATTTACCTTTACAACCTATGTCGGGTTATCAAGATGATGTATTTCTTCAACATGCGGTATATTAAGACCATGTATTTCTTCAATAGGAGGTAAATTCTTAACATCTTCAGCTTTTATACCTTTTTCTTTCATTGATTTCTTTGCCTCTTGAATATCTTCAGGACTGTGAAATAGAACACCCCTCTTCTTCGGAGTTGGTTTAGGAATAGGCTCAGGAGTTGGCTCAATTGGCTCAGGAATTACCTTAGGAATTGGCTCCGGAAGAGTCCAATTATTTTCATTAGTCAACATATTATTCAATAGTAATTCAGCTTGGTCGACTCTTCTTTCCCTGAAAACACAACCAGCACAACTATCCAAGTAGTCCTTGGAAGCATCGGTTAGTCCATTATAAAACATATCAAGTATTTCACTTTTCTTAATAGGATGATTAGGCAAAGCATTAAGTAATCGGAGAAGCCTCCCCCAAGCTTGTGGGAGACTCTCTTCTTTGATTTGAACAAAATTATATATTTCCCGCAAGGCACCTTGTTTCTTATGAGTAGGAAAATATTTAGCAGAGAAGTAATAAATCATATACTGCGCACAACCAGGATCAAGAGAATTAAACCAAGTTTTAGCATCACCCTTTAATGAGAACAGAAATATCTTAAGGATATAATAATAGCGAGACTTCTCATCATTAGTAAACAAGGTGGCTATATCGTTTAACTTGGTAAGAGGTGGCACAACATTTTAAATTTCATAGCCATAAAAAGGATCATATTCAACCAAAGTAATAATCTCAGGATCAACAGAGAATTCATAATCCTTATCAGTAACACAGATAGGTGAAGTAGCAAACGTGGGGTCAGGTTTCATTCTAGCATTAAGAGATTGCTACTTCCATTTAGCTAATAACTTCTTAAGATCATATCTATCCTTGCAAGCAAAAATAGCTCTAGCAGCTTCTTCATCCATAACATAACCCTCAGGAACAACAGTCAATTCATAATCAGGGGGAGAACTTTCATCATCACTATCATCAATAATATCATCATTAATAATTTCATTCTCTCTAACCCTAGCAAGTTGTTCATCAAGAAATTCACCTAATGGCGAAGTAGTATCACGCACAGAAGTAGTTTCATCATAAGTATCATGCATAGCAGAAGTGGCATCGTCATTAACATGCGACATATCAGAATTCCTAGCAGTAGCAGGTTTAGGTGTCCCAAGCTTACTCAAAACAGAAGGAGAATCTAATGCAGAGCTAGATGGCAGTTCCTTACCTCCCCTCGTAGTTGAGGGAAAAATCTTAGTTCTTTCGTCTTTCAAGTTCCTCATAGTGATCAGCAGATATAAATCCCAAGTGACTCAAAGAATAGAGCTATGCTCCCCGGCAATGACTCAAAGAATAGTGTAGGGGATCGCAACAGCTTTCGAGGGTAGAGTATTCAACCCAAAATTATTGATTCGACACAAGGGGAGCCAAAGAATATTCTCAAGTATTAGCAGTTGAGTTGTCAATTGAACCACACCTGGACAACTTAGTATCTGCAGCAAAGTATTTAGTATCAAAGTAGTATGATAATAAAGGTAATAGTGGAAAAAGTAAAGATAGCAGTTTTGTAGTGATTGTAACAGTAGCAACGGAAAAGTAAATAAGCGAAGCACAATATGTGAAAAGCTCATAGGCATTGGATCAGTGATGGATAATTATGTCAGATACGATTCCTCATGTAATAGCTATAACATAGGGTGACATAGAACTAGCTCTGGTTCATCAATGTAATGTAGGCATGTATTCCGAATATAGTCATACATGCTTATGGAAAAGAACTTGCATGACATCTTTTGACCTACCCTCCGGTGGCAGCGGGGTCCTAGTGGAAACTAAGGGATATTAAGGCCTACTTTTAATAGAGAACTGGAACAAAGCATTAGCACTTAGTGAATACATTAACTCCTCAAACTATGGTCATCACCGAGAAGTATCTGGATTATTGTCACTTCGGGGTTGTCAGATCATAAGACATAATAGGTGGCTATAGACTTGCAAGATAGGATCAAGAACTCACATATATTCATGAAAATATAATAGGTTCAGATCTGAAATCATGGCACTCGGGCCCTAGTGACAGGCATTAAGCATAGCAAAGTCATAGAACCATCAATCTCAGAACATACTGGATACTATGGATCAAACCCTAACAAAACTAACTTGATTACATGGTAAATCTCATCCAACCCATCACCATCCAGCAAGCCTACGATGGAATTACTCACGCACGGCGGTGAGCATCATGAAATTGGTGATGGAGGATGGTTGATGATCACGACGGCGACGAATCCCCCCTCTCCGAAGCCCCGAACGGACTCCAGATCAGCCCTCCTGAGAGAGATTAGGGCGGCTCCATATTGTAAAATGTGATGAAACTTTCTCTGTGATCTTTTTCTCCGCGAAACAGAATATATAGAGTTGGAGTTGAGGTCGGTGGAGCATCAAGGGGCCCACGAGATAGGGGGCACGCCCAGGGGGAGAGGGCGCGCCCCCACCCTTGTGGACAGGGTGTGGGCCCCCTGGCCTTGATTCTTTCGCCAGTATTTTTTATATTTTCCAAAAGTTATCTCCGTGGATTTTCAGGTCATTCCGAAAACTTTTGTTTTCTGCACAATAAACAACACCATGGCAGTTCTGCTGAAAGTAGCGCCAGTCCGGGTTAGTTTCATTCAAATCATGCAAGTTAGAGTCCAAAACAAGGGGAACAGTGTTTGGAAAAGTAGATACATTGGAGACATATCAACTTCCCCAAGCTTAAAACTTTGCTCGTCTTCAAGCAATTCAGTTGATAAACTGAAAGTGATAAAGAAAAAAATTTATGAACTCCATTTGCTCTTGTTGTTGTAAATATGTAAAGCCAGCATTCAAGTTTTCAGCAAAGATTATGAACTAACCATATTCACAATAACACTTAGGTCTCATATTTACTCATATAAATGGCATAATCAGCTAGCGAGCAATAATAATAAAACTCATATGACAATACTTTCTCAAAACAATCATAATGTGATATAACAAGATGGTATCTCGCTAGCCCTTTCTGAGACCGCAAAACATAAATGCAGAGCACCTTTAAAGATCAAGGAGTGACTAAACATTGTAATTCATGGTAAAAGAGATCCAGTCAAGTCATGCCAAATATAAACTTATAATAATGAATGCAAATGACAGTGTGCTCTCTAGCGGGTGCTTTTTAATAAGAAGGATGATGACTCAACATAAAAGTAAATAGATAGGCCCTTCGCAGAGGGAAGCTGGGATTTGTAGAGGTGCTAGAGCTTGATTTTAAAATAGAGATGAATAATCATTTTGAGCCGCATACTTTCACTATCAACACAACAACTATGAGAAGGCTATATTTTCATGCTACATACATTATAGGCGGTTCCCAAACAGAATGGTAAAAGTTTATACTCCCGCACCACCAACAAGCAACAATCCATGGCTTGCTCGAAACAACGAGTGCCTCCACCTAACAACAGCCCTGGGGGAGTTTTGTTTAATTATTTTGATTTGCTTTGATGTTTTTTAATCATGGGACTGGGCATCCCGATTACCAGCCCTTTTCTCGTGAATGAGGAGCGGAGTCCACTCCTCTTGAGAATAACCCACCTAGCATGGAAGATACAGACAACCCTAGTTGAAACATGAGCTGCTCGAGCATACAAAACAGAATTCCCGCTTATGGAGTTTGGATGCACAATAAGTATTCCCGCTTAGTATAGGTGAAGGCTAGCAAAAGACTGGGAAATGACCAACTGAGGGAGCGACAACAGTTATCAACATGCATTAAAATTAATTTACACCAAGTACAAGCATGAGTAGGATATAATCCACCATGAATATAAATATCGCAAGGCTATGTTGATTTGTTTCAACTACATGCGTGAATATGTGCCAAGTCGAGTCACTCAATTTATTCAAAGTAGGATACCATCCCATCATAATCATTTTAATAGCATGTTGGCACGCAAGGTAAACCATTATAACTCATAGCTAATTAAGCATGGCACAGGCAACTATAATCTGTAAATGTCATTGCAAATATGTTTACTTCATAATAGGCTGAATCAGGAACGATGAACTCATCATATTTACAAAAACAAAAGAGGTTGAGTTCATACCAGCTTTTCTCATCTCAATCAGTCCATAATATATCATCATTATTTCCTTTCACTTGCACGACCGAACAGTGTGTAGAATAATAATAGTGCACGTGCCTTGGACTAAGCTGGAATCTGCAAGCATTCAACTCAAAAGAGAAGACAAAGTAATATGGGCTCTAAGTTAAATAAACAATCATGCATATGAGAGCCACTAAACATTTTCAATATGGTCTTCTACTATCGACTCCCAAAGGAAAGAAAAGAAAATGGATTTGCAATGTGTATCTGAGCTTGTCGCTCTTGGGAGAGGTGAGGACGATGCCAGCTCCCAAGCCGGTTGCTACCTCTTGAGCACTGCGTTCGGTTTCCCCGAAGAGGAGAGGATGATGCAGTAAAGTAGCGTAAGTATTTCCCTCAGTTTTTGAGAACCAAGGTATCAATCCAGAAGGAGGTCACGCGCAAGTCCCTCGTACCTGCACAACACGATAGCAACTCGCAACCAACGCTTAGGGGTTGTCAATCCCTTCACGGTCACTTACGAGAGTGAGATCTGATAGAGATAATATTTTTGGTATTTTTGATATAAAGATGCAAAGTAAAAAGTAAAGGCAAAGTAAAAACAAAGCAAGTAAATAAAGTGATATAGATTGATATGATGAGAATAGACCCGGGGGCCATAGGTTTCACTAGTGGCTTCTCTCAAGAGCATAAGTATTCTACGGTGGGTGAACAAATTACTGTTGAGCAATTGACAGAATTGAGCATAGTTATGAGTATATCTAGGCAATGATCATGTATATAGGCATCACGTCCGTGACAAGTAGATCGAAACGATTCTGCATCTACTACTATTACTCCACTCATCGACCGCTATCCAGCATGCATCTAGAGTATTAAGTTAAAAACAGAGTAACGCCTTAAGCAAATTGACATGATGTAGAGGAATAAATTCATGCAATATGATAAATACCCCATCTTGTTATCCTCGATGGCAACAGTACAATACGTGCCTTGCAACTCCTTCTGTCACTGAGTAAGGACACCGCAAGATTGAACCCAAAGCCATGCACTTCTCCCATTGCAAGAACTACCAATCTAGTTGGCCAAACCAAACGGATAATTCGAAGAGACTTGCAAAGATAACTCAATCATACATAAAAGAATTCAGAGAAGAATCAAATATTTTCCATAGATAAGTTGGATCATAAACCCACAATTCATCGGTCTCAACAAACACACCGAAAAAAGAAGATTACATCGAATAGATCTCCACAAGAGAGGGGGAGAACATTGTATTGAGATCCAAAAAGAGAGAAGAAGCCATCTAGCTACTAGCTATGGACCCGAAGGTCTGAAGTATTCTACGGTGGGTGAACAAATTACTGTTGAGCAATTGACACAATTGAGCATAGTTATGAGTATATTTAGGCAATGATCATGTATATAGGCATCACGTCCGTGACAAGTAGATTGAAACGATTCTGCATCTACTACTATTACTCCACTCATCGACCGCTATCCAGCATGCATCTAGAGTATTAAGTTAAAAACAGAGTAACGCCTTAAGCAAGATGACATGATGTAGAGGAATAAATTCATGCAATATGATAAATACCCCACCTTGTTATCCTCGATGGAAAAAATACAATACGTGCCTTGCAACTCCTTCTGTCACTAAGTAAGGACACCGGAAGATTGAACCCAAAGCCATGCACTTCTGCCATTGCAAGAACTACCAATCTAGTTGGCCAAACCAAACAGATAATTCGAAGAGACTTGCAAAGATAACTCAATCATACACAAAAGAATTCAGAGAAGAATCAAATATTTTCCATAGATAAGTTGGATCATAAACCCACAATTCATCGGTCTCAACAAACACACCGCAAAAAGAAGATTACATCGAATAGATCTCCACAAGAAAGGGGGAGAACATTGTATTGAGATCCAAAAAGAGAGAATAAGCCATCTAGCTACTAGCTATGGACCCGAAGGTCTGAAATAAACTACTCACACTTCATCGGAGGGGCTATGGTGTTGATGTAGAAGCCCTCCATGGTGGATGCCCTCTCCGGCGGAGCTCCGGAACAGGCCCCGAGATGGGATCTCGTGGATACAGAAGGTTGTGGCGGTGGAATTAGGTTTTGGCTCCGTTTCTGTTCTAATGGGGGTACGTAGGTATATATAGGAGGAAGGAGTACGTCGGTGGAGCTTCGAGGGGCCCACGAGGCAGTGGGCGCACCCAGGGGGGAGGGCGCGCCCTCCACCCTCGTGACAGCCTCGTGGCTTTCTTGATGGAGGGTCCAAGTCTCCTGGATCTTATCTGATGAGAAAATCACGCTCCTGAAGGTTTCATGCCGTTTGGACTCCGTTTCATATTCCGTTTCTTCGAAATACTGAAATAGGCAAAAAACAGCAATTCTGGGCTGGGCATCCGGTTAATAGGTTAGTCCCAAAAGTAATATAAAAGTGGAAAATAAAGCCCAATATAGTCCAAAATAGTAGATAAAGTAGCATGGAGCAATCAAAAATTATAGATACGTTGGAGACGTATCAAGCATCCCCAAGCTTAATTCCTACTCGTCCTCGAGTAGGTAAATGATAAAAAAGAATTTTTGATGCGGAGTGATACTTTGGCATAATTTCAATGTAAATCTTCTTAGTCATGGTATGAATATTCAGATCCAAAAGATTCAAGACAAAAGTTCATATTGACACAAAAAATAATAATACTTCAAGCATACTAATCAAAGAAATCATGTCTTCTCAAAATAACACGGCAAAAGAAAGTTCATCCCTACAAAATCATATAGTTAGGCTATGCTTCATTTTCGTCACACAAAGATGTTCCCAACTTCTATACCCCAGATGACAAGCCAAGCAATTGTTTCATACTTAAATAATATCAAACTTTTTCAACCTTCACGCAATACATGAGCGTGAGCCATGGATATAGCACTATGGGTGGAATAGAATATGATGATGGGGATTGTGTGGAGAAGACAAAAAAGGAGAAAGTCTCACATCAACTAGGCGTATCAATGGGTTATGGAGATGCCCATCAAGAGATATCGATGTGAGCGAGTAGAGATTGCCATGCAACGGATGCACTAGAGCTATGAAAGCTCAACAAAAGAAAACTAGTGGGTGTGCATCCAACTTGCTTGCTCATGAAGACCTAGGGCATTTTGAGGAAGCCCATCGTAGGAATATACAAGCCAAGTTCTATAATGAAAAATTCCCACTAGTATAAACAAGACTACTTATGAGACTCACTATATGAAAAACATGGTGCTACTTTGAAGCACAATATATGAGACTGACTACATGAAGAACAAGGTGCTACTTTGAAGCAAAAGTGTGGAAAAAGAGATAGTAGCATTGCCATTTTTTATTTTTTTTTATTTTTTGGGGCCTTTTTTTTGGCCTTTCTCTCTCTTTTTTTGGGCAATGCTCTAATAATGATGATCATCACACTTCTATTGATTACAACATAAGGATTACAACTCAAAACTTAGAACAAGATATGACTCTATATGAATGCCTCCGGCGGTGTACCGTGATGGTGCAATGAATCAAGAGTGACATGTATGGAAAATAATGCATGGTGGCTTTGCCACAAATACGATGTCAACTACAAGATCATGCAACGGCAATATGACAAAAGTAATGCATGTCACGATGATGATGGTGGAAGTTGCATGGCAATATATCTCGGAATATCTATGGAAATGCCATGATAGGTAGGTATGGTGGCTATTTTGAGGAAGATATAAGGAGGTTTATGTGTGATAGAGCGTATCGTATCACGGGGTTTGGATGCACCGGTGAAGTTTGCACCAACTCTCAAGGTGAGAAAGGGCAATGCATGGTACCGAAGGGTCTAGCAATGGCGGAAAGGTGAGAGTGCGTATAATCCATGGAGTCAACATTAGTCAAAAGAACTCATATACTTATTGCAAAAATTTAGAAGTCATCAAAAATCAAGTACTACGCGCATGCTCCTAGGGGGATAGATTGGTAGGAAAAGACCATCGCTCGTCCCCGACCGCCACTCATATGGATGCACAAGCCAGGTACACTTCATGTTTCAAATTTGTTACACAACTTTAACCATACGTGCATGCTACGGGATTTGCTAACTTCAACACAAGTATTTCTCAAATTCATAATCACCCAACTAGCACGACTATGATATTATTACCTCCATATCTCAAAACAATTATCAAGCACCAAACTTATCTTTGTATTCAACGCACTCAAAAGAAAGTTTCACATATCTTGAACACCAAGTATATTAACATTAAGCAAATTACCATGCTATTAAAGACTCTCAAAATAATCTAAGTGAAGCATGAGAGATCAAGTTTCTTTAAAAAAAATCCACCACCGTGCTCTAAAAGATCTAAGTGAAGCACTTGAGCAAAAATTATCACGCTCTAAAGATATAAGTGAAGCACATAGAGCAAAGCTATCAAGCTCAAAAGATATAAGTGTAGCACATAGAGTATTCTAACAAATTTCAATCCATGTATGGATCTCTCAAAAGGTGTGTACAGAAAGGATGATTGTGGTAAACTAACAAGCAAAGACACAAATAATACAAGACGCTCCAAGCAAAACACATATCATGTTGGTGAATAAAAATATAGCTCCAAGTAAATTACCGATGGAAGTGGACGAAAGAGGGGATGCCTTCCGGGGCATACCCAAGCTTTGAATTTTTGGTGTCCTTGGATTATCTTGGGGGTGCCATGGGCATCCCCAAGCTTAGGCTCTTTCCACTCCTTGTTCCATAATCCATCAAAAGAATTCACCCAAAACATGAAAACTTCACAACACAAAACTCAACAGAAATCTCGTGAGCTCCGTTAGAGAAAGAAAACAGAAGACTACTTCAAGGTACTGTAATGAACTCATTATTTATTTATATTGGTGTTAAACCTACTGTATTCCAACTTCTCTATGGTTTATAAACTAATTTACTAGCCATAGATTCATCAAAATAAGCAAACAACACACGAAAAACAGAATCTGTCAAAAATAGAACAGTCTGTAGTAATCTGTAACTAACAAAAACTTATGGAACTCTAAAAATTCTACGAAAATAGGAAGTACTGGAAAATTTGTTTATTGATCATCAGAAAAAAGAATCGACGCAAAATCACGTTCTTGTGATTTATCATAACTAAATTTGTGCGCGCAGAGTTTCTATTTTTCAGCAGAATCAAATCAACTATCATCGTAGGTTATCCTATAGGTCTTACTTGGCACAAACACTAATTAAAACATAAAACCGCATCCAAACAGAAGGTAGATGGATTATTTATTCCTAAACAGAAGCAAAAACAAAAAAAACAAAAAATAAAATTGGGTTGCCTCCCAACAAGCGCTATCGTTTAACGCCCCTAGCTAGGCATAAAAGCAAGGATTGATCTAGGTATTGCCATCTTTGGTAGGCAATCCATAAGTGGCTCTCATGATAGATTCATATGGTAATTTTATTTTATTTCTAGGAAAGTGTTCCATGCCCTTCTTTAATGGAAATTGGAATCTAATATTCCCTTCCTTCATATCAATAATTGCACCAACCGTTCTAAGGAAAGGTCTACCAAGAATAATAGGACATGAAGGATTGCAATCTATATCAAGAACGATAAAGTCTACGGGCACATAATTCCTATTTTCAACAATAAGAACATCATTAATTCTTCCCATAGGCTTTTTAATAGTGGAATCCGCAAGATGCAAGTTTAGAGAGCAATCATCAAAATCACAGAAATCTAGCAAATCACATAAAGTTTTGGGAATAGTAGAGACACTAGCACCCAAATCACATAAAGCATAAAACTCAAAATCCTTAATTTTAATTTTAATAGTAGGTTCCCACTCATCATAGAGTTTTCTAGGGATAGAAACTTTCATCTCAAGTTTTTCTTCATAAGATTCCATCAAAGCATCAACAATATGTTGGGTAAAGGCCTTATTTTGACTATAAGCATGAGGAGATTCTAGCACAGATTGCAACAAGGAAATACAACCAATCAAAGAGAAAATTTCATAATTAAATTCCTTGAGATCCAAAATAGTAGGTTTATCAATATCACGGTTTCTATTTATTTCAATCCTACTTTCATCAATTTCATCATCATGATCTAGAAACTCCGAATTCTTAGAATGCCTTCTAGGTAAAGGAAGATAATCTTCAGATTCATTAAGATTCATACTGCAAAACAAAGATTTAATGGGGGATGCATCAATAAATTTTAGATCTTCATCTTGATTATCACAGGGATTAGAAGAACACGCTTTAATAAAGGCATCTTTGGAAGCACGCATCCTAGCGGTTCTTTCTTTGCACTCATCGGAAATTCTCATGGCTTTGAGAGACTCATTGATATCATGCTTAGGAGGAATAGATCTAACCTTTAAAGAATCAATTTCAAGAGAAATTCTATCAACATTCCTAGCCAAATCATCAACTTTAAGCAATTTCTCTTCAAGCAAAGCATTAAAATTCTTTTGTGAGTTCATAAACTCTTTAACACTACTCTCAAATTAAGAGGGCATCTTATTAAAATTTCCATAAGAGTTGTTGTAGGAATTTCCATAATTGTTAGAAGGATTGCTAGGATAAGGCCTAGGATTAAAATTCCCTCTATAAGCGTTGTTACCAAAACTATTCCTACCAACAAAATTCACATCCATAGATTTATTATTACTTCCAAGCAAAGTAGATAAAGGCATATCATTAGGATAAAGAGGAGTATTTTTAGGAGCAAACATCTTCATAAGTTCATCCATCTTTTCACTCAAAACATTGATTTCTTCTATAGCATGCACTTTTTTACTAGAAGATCTTTCGGTATGCCATTGGGAATAATTAGCCATAATATTATCAAGCAATGTTGTAGCATCCCCTAACGTAATTTCCTTAAATGTTCCTCCCGCGGCCGAATCTAAAAGATTTCTAGAAGCAAAATTCAATCCGGCATAAAAAATTTGTATGATCATCCATAAATTCAAACCATGAGTAGGGCAATTTCGAAGCATTAATGTCATTCTTTCCCAAGATTGGGCAACATGCTCATGATCAAGTTGTTTAAAATTCATGATATCATTCCTAAGAGTGATAATCTTAGCGGGAGGAAAATACTTAGAGATAAAACCATCTTTGCACTTGTTCCAAGAATCAATACTATTTTTAGGCAAAGATGAAAACCAAATTTTAGCACGATCTCTAAGTGAAAACGGAAATAACTTTAATTTGACAATATTGTTATCAGTATCTTTCTTCTTTTGCATAGCACACAAGTCAACAAAATTGTTTAGATGAGTAGCGGCGTCTTCACTAGGAAGGCCGGCGAATTGATCTTTCATAACAAGATTCAGCAAAGCGGTATTGATTTCACAAGACTCATCATTATTAAGAGGAGCAATCAGAGTACTAAGGAAATCATTATATTGGTATTCGAGAAATCACACAATTTGGTATTATCTTGCGCCATGGCAACAAGTAATCCAACACACAAGCAAACAGAAAGGCAAAGGGAAAAGGCAAACGGGAAAGAGAGGAGGAGATTGGGAAAGAGAAGGCGAATAAAATGGCAAGGGTGAAGTGAAGGAGAGGAAAACGAGAGGCAAATGGCAAATAATGTAATTCGAGAGATAGGGATTGTGATGGGTACTTGGTATGTTGACTTTTGCGTAAGCCTCCCCGGCAACGGCGCCAGAAATTCTTCTTGCTACCTCTTGAGCACTGCGTTGGATTTCCCCGAAGAGGAGAGGATGATGCAGTAAAGTAGCGTAAGTATTTCCCTCAGTTTTTGAGAACCAAGGTATCAATCCAGTATGAGGTCACGCGAAAGTCCCTCGTACCTGCACAACACGATAGCAACTCGCAACCCACTCTTAGGAGTTGTCAATCCCTTCATGGTCACTTACAAGAGTGAGATCTGATAGAGATAATTTTTTTGGTATTTTTGATATAAAGATGCAAAGTAAAAAGTAAAGGCAATGTAAAAACAAAGCAAGTAAATAAAGTGATATAGATTGATATGATGAGAATAGACCCGGGGGCCATAGGTTTCACTAGTGGCTTCTCTCGAGAGCATAAGTATTCTACGGTGGGTGAACAAATTACTGTTGAGCAATTGACAGAATTGAGCATAGTTATGAGTATATCTAGGCAATGATCATGTATATAGGCATCACGTCCGTGACAAGTAGATCGAAACGATTCTGCATCTACTACTATTACTCCACTCATCGACCGCTATCCAGCATGCATCTAGAGTATTAAGTTAAAAACAGAGTAACGCCTTAAGCAAGATGACATGATGTAGAGGAATAAATTCATGCAATATGATAAATACCCCATCTTGTTATCCTCGATGGCAACAGTACAATACGTGCCTTGCAACTCCTTCTGTCACTGAGTAAGGACACCGCAAGATTGAACCCAAAGCCATGCACTTCTCCCATTGCAAGAACTACCAATCTAGTTGGCCAAACCAAACGGATAATTCGAAGAGACTTGCAAATATAACTCAATCATACATAAAAGAATTCAGAGAAGAATCAAATATTTTCCATAGATAAGTTGGATCATAAACCCACAATTCATCGGTCTCAACAAACACACCGAAAAAAGAAGATTACATCGAATAGATCTCCACAAGAGAGGGGGAGAACATTGTATTGAGATCCAAAAAGAGAGAAGAAGCCATCTAGCTACTAGCTATGGACCCGAAGGTCTGAAGTAAACTACTCACACTTCATCGGAGGGGCTATGGTGTTGATGTAGAAGCCCTCCGTGGTGGATGCCCTCTCCGGTGGAGCTCCGGAATAGGCCCCAAGATGGGATCTCGTGGATACAGAAGGTTGCGGCGTTGGAATTAGGTTTTTGGCTCCGTTTCTGGTCTAGTGGGGGTATGTAGGTATATATAGGAGGAAGGAGTATGTCGGTGGAGCTTCGAGGGGCCCACGAGGCAGGAGGCGCGCCCAAGGGGGGAGGGCGCGCCCTCCACCCTCGTGACAGCCTCGTGGCTTTCTTGACGTAGGGTTCAAGTCTCCTGGATCTTATCTGATGAGAAAATCACGCTCCCGAAGGTTTCGTTCCGTTTGGACTCCGTTTGATATTCCGTTTCTTCGAAATACTGAAATAGGCAAAAAATAGCAATTCTGGGCTGGGCCTCCGGTTAATAGGTTAGTCCCAAAAATAATATAAAAGTGGAAAATAAAGCCCAATATAGTCCAAATCAGTAGATAAAGTAGCATGGAGCAATCAAAAATTATAGATACGTTGGAGACGTATCACCGGTATGCATCTTGGAGCCGTCGAAGTTCATCCGCCAATGGGTGGAGTCGGGTGCCGGCGGCAGGTACTGGGTCTCGGCCCAGTCGACAAGGAAGTCGGCCAACACTTGGGACTTGATGGCGGTGCATGGCTGGTAGAAGATGGTGTAAGGAGCCAGCGCAATGGCCCACTTGGCCACCCGGCGAGATGCATCTCGGTTGCTTATGATCTCGGCGAGCGGGGCAGTGCAAACGACCGTGATGGGGTGCTCTTGAAAGTAGGGCTTGAGCTTCTTGGCGGCAAAGTACACGCCATAGCATATATTCTAGTAGTGGGGATAATTCTTCTTTGGGGTTGACAGCACTTCGCTCAAATAATACACCGGCCTCTGGACCATCTGAACACGGCCTTCTTCTGGGCGCTGAATCATGATGATAGTGCCGACCACCCGGCTGGTGGCGGCAATGTAAAGGAGCATGGGCCCTTTCTTAGTTGGTGCCGCCAGGACAGGCGGCGTGGCCAACATTTTCTTCAACTTGTGAAAAGCTTTGTCCACATGGTCATTCCACTCGAAATGAGTGGATTTCCTCATGAGCTGATACAAGGGGAGAGCCTTCTCCCCTAGGCGACTGATGAAGTGGTTGAGGGGAGCTAGGCACCCGGTGAACTTTTGGACATCTCGAAGCCGGGTGGGAATCTCCATCCTTTCTATGGCCTTGATCTTCACTGGGTTGCACTCAATGCCGCATTCAGAGACCAGGAAGCCTAGGAGCTGGCTGGCTGGCACTGCGAACACGCATTTCTCAGGGTTGAGCTTGATCTAAAATCGGCACAAGTTGTCAAATGTTTCTCTGAGATCTTCCAGCATGGTGCCGTGCTTCTCCGTCTTCACCATAATATCGTCTACGTAGACGTGTGCATTTCTGTCGAGTTGCTTGAGGAGGCATTTCTGCATGCAATGCTAAAAAGTGGCACCGGCATTTCTCAAGCCGAATGTCATAGTCAGGTAGCAGAAAGCTCTCACTCATGCGATGAAGGCGGTCTTCAGGCGGTCGGCTGGATCCAACTTGATCTCATGGTAACCCAAGTAGGCATCCAAGAAACTCAACAGCTCGCATCCGGCAGTGGAGTCTATCACTTGGTCAATCCGGGGTAAAGCAAACGGATCTTTGGGGGAAGCTTTGTTGAGGCTAGTATAGTCTATGCACATGCGCCACTTCTTGTTCTTCTTCAACACAAGGACCCGACTGGCAAGCAATTCCGGAAAGAACACTTCCATAATGAAGTCGGCTACCAAAAGTTGGGCTATCTCTTCACGAACAATTCTTCTCTTCTCCTCCGACAGTCACCGGAGGGGCTGCTTGACTGGTTTTGCATCTGCTCGGACATGTAGCTTGTGCTCGGCGAAATCCGTCGGGACACCAGGCATGTCCTTGGGGGATCATGCAAAGATATCCCGATTCTCACGGAAGAAATCGACGATCTCGCTTTCCTATTTGCTGTCCAGGTTTGCTCCTACAACAGCAAACCTCTCCGGGTGCTCTGGGTCCAGAGGTATCTTCTTTGTTTCCTTGGCTGGCTAGAAGGAGCCATGAGCTTCCGACTCCTTGGGGTCAGGTGACAGGTCCGGCTGCTTGCCGGCCATGGCCATAACTCGGTCAAGGATCTTCTTCTAAGCAGTGATTATGAGGGACTCGGCTAGCTGACTGCTAGGTGCAGCAGAAGCAGAGGATTTCTTGTAGTCTCCGACTATGGTGATGATGCCCTTGGAGCTCGGCATCTTCATCTTGAAGTAAGCATAGTGGGGCACAACCATGAACTTGGCCAAAGCAGGTTGGCCAAGTAAAGCATGGTAAGGGCTCTCTAGATCCACCAGTTCAAACCAGACTACTTCACGCCGGAAATGATCCTTGTCTCCGAAGAGGACATCTATCTTGATCTTGCCGATTGGTGAGCAGGACAAGCAGGGTACAATGCCATGGAACATGGTCCGACTGGGCAAAAGTTGCTTCATCTTGATGTTCAGCTTTTCCATGGTGTCACGGTACAAGATGTTGATGCTGCTTCCACCATCAATCAGAACTCAAGAGAAGCGAGCAGCTCGCCTCACGGTGGCGAAGGTGGCATCCAACACCAACGCGTAAGAGCCTGGAGACGGCATCACCACTGGGTGATCAGCCTAGCTCCAGCTAATAGGATTTTCAGACCAATGCATAAATTCTGGATCCTTGGAGGCAACTGCATTGACTTCTTGGTGTTGTTGGCGCCGGCTGCGCCTGTCCTCAGCTTGGCTCGTGAACACGATGTAGGTTGCATGCTCGTCAGGGAACTCGTCCTGAATGGCTTCGACTGCTGGGCAAGCGGCCGGCTGCTCAGGAGCCGGAGGCGGCTGGCCTGCAGGCGGAGGGGGAATAGTCCTTCGCCCTTGGAGAACCGTGTGAGCCAATGAAATTTCCGGGTTATGTGGTTGGACGGCTTCGCGCTGTTGTGGAACTTGCAGGGGGCATCAAGGTTTTGTTCGTAGGAGAAAGCCGACTGCCAAGCTGGCCTGCCACCTTTCGAGCGCTTGGGCGTGGGCTGCCCTCCAGGTTGCTCGCCTTCGACTGTGGCCACCTGCCGACTGGTGGAAGGCGGCATACGAGCCTTGATCTTGTTGTCGTTCTGGTGTGGGAGTCGATCAGAGTCTCCAGCCGGCGTCCTTGGAGCCGGAGGAAGCACCTTTCCAGAGGCATCCACTCGGAGCTCGGTCTCCATCGAGGAGTCGGACATGGCGTACTTGTCTGCTATGATCAACAGTTCGTCGAGTGTAGCCGGCTCATCATAGAGAAGTCGGTGCTTGAGGAGGGTGCCCTCTCGGCACCCTGCGGTGAAGTACTCTATTTCTTGTACCGCATGAACGCCCTCGCAAGAGTTCGGGAGCTCGGCCCAACGCGTGAGGTAGTCGCGAGTCAATTCGCTAGGGCCTTGGACGCACAAGGAGAGCTGGCGGGGCTTGGGAGGCCGCTTGTATGTGCTGGTGAAGTTGCGAATGAAGACTTCCGTGAAGTCTAGCCAGCTGTTGAAGCTGTAAAGCTTGAGGCTTTTCAGCCAGGTGCGTGTCGTGCCTTGAAGCATGAGGGGGACGTACTTCACGGCAACGTGCCTGTTTGCCGTTCGCTATGCTGACTGCAGTGGAGTAGTCGATCAACTAGTCTTCCAGCTTCACCGAGCCGTTGTATTTTGGCGTGTCTCTTGGGAGCGAGAACTCTTTGGGAAGGGCATGTCGTGGATGTGGTGGCCGAAACAGGGCGGGCTGACATCGTCTTCTTCTTCTAGCGCCAGGGATCGCGCTAGGCGGTCGTTACGATGGGGAACGTCATTCTCGCCGATTCCCTCGCCGTGGCCCAGTCGGCCGCTGAGCGTCGGGTGCGTGACAGGCGGCGGGGTGGGATATCTCTCCTCGCGAGGCGGAGGAGGAGGCGGGTTGCCTTGTCGCTCCACGGCACGGGGGCGGCCTTCTATGTCACGCTTGATGGAGAGGCGAGTTCGACTGCGGCTAGCAGTCGGCCACTTGTCTTTTAGCTCGCGGGTGCCGCCTGTAGTCGGCGTCCGGGATGTCGCACCATGCTCTCGACGTGGGGGAGGACTTTCAGCCCGGGTGCCGGCTTCATGCCGCTCTATGGCTGGGTGGATCAGCTGTTGAACGCGCCTGGTCATGCACTGAAGCTCATCGCCCTATGCTATGTCTTGAGCTTGCGTTGGCTTTCCTTGAAGAGGAAAAGGTGATGCAGCAATAGTAGCGTAAGTATTTCCCTCAATTTTTGAGAGCCAAGGTATCAATCAGTTGGAGGCTCCTCAAAAGTCCCACGCACCTACACAAACAAACAAAGAACTCGCAACCAACACAATAAAGGGGTTGTCAATCCCTTCATGGCCACTTGCAAAAGTGAGATCTGATAGAGATAGTATGATAAGATAAATATATTTTTGGTATTATATAATATAGATGCTAAAAGTAAAGATGCAAATAAAAGTAGATTGAAAGCTTATATGATAAAAGATAGACCCGGGATCCATAGTTTCACTAGTGGCTTCTCTCAAGATAGCGTAAGTATTACGGTGGGTGAACAAATTACTGTCGAGCAATTGATAGAAAAGCGAATAATTATGAGATTATCTAGGCATGATCATGTATATAGGCATCACGTCCACAACAAGTAGACCGACTCCTGCCTGCATTTACTACTATTACTCCACACATCGACCGCTATCCAGCATGCATCTAGAGTATTAAGTTCATAAGAACAGAGTAACACATAAAGAAATATGACATGATGTAGAGGGATAAACTCAAGCAATATGATATAAACCCCATCTTTTTATCCTCGATGGCAAAAATACAATACGTGCCTGGCAACCCTTTCTGTCACTGGGTAAGGACACTGCAAGATTGAACCCAAAGCTAAGCACTTCTCCCATGGCAAGAAAGATCAATCTAGTAGGACAAACCAAACTGATAATTCGAAGAGACTTTCAAAGATAACTCAATCATACATAAAAGAATTCAGAGGAGATTCAAATATTTCTCATAGATAAACTTTATCATAAACCCACAATTCATCGGATCTCGATAAACACATCGCAAAAAGAGTTTACATCGAATAGATCTCCACAAGAGAGGGGGAGAACATGATATTGAGATCCAAAAAGAGAGAACAAGCCATCTAGCTAATGACTATGGACCCGAAGGTCTGTGGTAAACTACTCACAACTCATCGGAGGGGCTACGGTGTTGATGTAGAAGCCCTTAGTGTTCCATTCCCCCTCCAACGGAGCACCGGCGAAGGCTCCAAGATGGGATCTCGCGGATGCAGAAGGTTACGGCGTGGAAATTGTTCTTCGTTGGCTCCCTGGATGTTTTTGGTGTACGTAGGTATATATAGGAGGAAGAATTATGTTGGTGGCCGCCTGAGGGGCCTAGGAGACAGGGGGCGCGCCAAGGAGGGGTGGGCGTGCCCTCCTATCTCCTGGCCGCCTCGATTGCTTCTTGACTTGCACTCCAAGTCCTCTGGATCATGCTCGTTCCAAAAATCACGCTGCCGAAGATTTCATTCCGTTTGGACTTCGTTTGATATTCCTTTTCTTCGAAATACTAAAATAGGCAAAAAAAAAACAATACGGGCTGGGCATAAACATCCCAAAGGGGTAATATAATAGCATGGAACATCAAAAATTATAGATATGTTGGAGACGTATCAAGCATCCCCAAGCTTAATTCCTGCTCGTCCTCGAGTAGGTAAATGATAAAAACAGAATTTTTGATGTGGAATGCTACCTACCATCATTCTCAATGTAATTTTCTTTATTGTGGCATGAATGTTCAGATCCAAATGATTCAAAATAAAAGTTCATATTGATAAAAGAAATAGTAACACTTCAAGCATACTAATCAAAGAAATCATGTCTTCTCAAAATAACATGGCTAAAGAAAGTTCATCTCTACAAAATCATATAGTTAGGCTATGCTTCATTTTCGTCACAAAAAGATGTTCCCAAATTCTACACCCCCGATGACAAGCCAAGCAATTGTTTCATACTTAAATAATCTCATACTTTTTCAACCTTCACGCAATACATGAGCGTGAGCCATGGATATAGCACTATGGGTGGAATAGAATATGATGATGGGGATTGTGTGGAGAAGACAAAAAAGGAGGAAGTCTCACATTGACGAGGATAATGGACGGGCTATGGAGATGCCCATCAATTGATGTCAACATGAGGAGTAGGGATTGCCATGCAATGGATGCACTAGAGCTATGAATGAATGAAAGCTCAACAAAAGAAACTAGTGGGTGTGCATCCAGCTTGCATGCTCACGAAGACCTGGGGCATTTGAGGAAGCCCATCGTAGGAATATACAAGCCAAGTTCTATAATGAAAAATTCCCACTAGTATATGAAAGTGACAACATATGAGACTCACTATATGAAAAACATGGTGCTACTTTGAAGCACAATATATGAGACTCGCTGTATGAAGAACATGGTGCTACTTTGAAGCATAAGTGTGGAAAAAGAGATAGTAACATTGCCCTTTTTTATTTTTTTTATTTTTTTATTTTTTTCTTTTTTTTCATCCTTTTTTTCTTTGGCCCCTTTTTTTCTTTTTTTCTTTTTGGCCTTTTTTTATTTTTTCTTTGGGACAATGCTCTAATAATGATGATCATCACACTTTTATTGATTACAACATAAGGATTACAACTCGAAACTAGAACAAGATATGACTCTATATGAATGCCTCCAACGGTGTACTAGGATGGTGCAATGAATCAAGAGTGACATGTATGAAAAATTACGCATGGTGGCTTTGCCACAAATAAGATGTCAACTACATGATCATGCAATGGCAAAATGACAAAAGTAATGTATGTCATGATGATAAACGGAACGGTGGAAAGTTGCACGGCAATATATCTCGAAATGTCTATGGAAATGCCCTAATAGGTAGGTATGGTGGCTGTTTTGAGGATGATATAAGGAGGTTTATGTGTGATAGCGTATCGTATCACAGGGTTTGGATGCACCGGCGAAGTTTGCACCAACTCTCAAGGTAAGAAAGGGCAATGCACGGTACCGAAGAGGCTAGCAATGGTGGAAAGGTAAAAGTGCGTATGATCGATGGACACAACATTAGTCAAAAGAACTCATATACTTATTGCAAAAATTTAGAAGTCATCAAAAATCAAGCACTACATGCATGCTCCTAGAGGGATATATTGTTAAGAAAAGACCATCGCTCATCCCCGACCGCCACTCATAAGGATGCACAATCTAAGTACACTTCATGTTTCAAATTTGTTACACAATTTTAACCATACGTGCATGCTACGGGGCTTGCTAACTTCAACACAAGCATTCTTTAAATTCATAATCACCCAACTAGCATGACTTTAATATCACTACCTCCATATCTCAAAACAATTATCAAGTATCAAATTGATCATAGCATCCAATTCACTTCCTATGATAGTTTTTATTATACCCAACTTGGATGCCTACCATTCTAGGACCAATTTTATAACCATAAAAAATACCATGCTGTTCTAAAAGACTCTCAAAATAATATAAGATAAGCATGAGAGACTAGCAATTTCTACAAAATTAAGCCACCGCCGTGCTCTAAAAGATATATGTGAAGCACTAGAGCAATAACTATCAAGCTCAAAAGATATAAATGAAGCACATAGAGTATTCTAATAAATTTCAATCAAGTGTGCTTCTCCCAAAAGTAGTTGACAGAAAGGATTATTGTGGAAAACTAAAAAGCAAAGACTAATATAATACACGACGCTCCAAGCAAAACACATATCATGTGGCGAATAAAAATATAGCTCTAAGAAAAGTTACCAATGAACGAAGACGAAAGAGGGGATGCCTTCCCGGGGCATCCCCAAGCTTAGGCTTTTGGATACTCTTGAATATCTTGGGGTGCCATGGGCATCCACAATCTTAGGCTTTTGCCACTCCTTATTCCATAGTCCATCAAATCTTTACCCAAAACTTGAAAACTTCACAACACAAAACTCAACAGGAAATCTCATAAGCTCCGTTAGTGAAAGAAAACAAAACCACCACATAAGGTACTGTAATGAACTCATTCTTTATTTTTTTGGTGTTAAACCTATTGTATTCCAAGTTGTCTATGGTTTATAAACAATTTTAATAGCCATAGATGCATCAAAATAAGCAAACAACACACGGAAGGCGGAATCTGTCAAAAACAGAACAGTCTGTAGCAATCTGTAACTAACGCAAACTTATGAAACTCTAAATATCCTACAAAAATAGAAAGTCCTGGTCAATTTGTCAATTGATCAAAAGCAAAAATAACCAACGCAAAAGCACGTTTCTGTGATTTAACAAAACTAATTTCATGCGCGCAAAGTTTCTATTTTTCGGCAGAATCAAATTAACTATCACCATAGGTTAGCCTATAGGTTTTATTTGGCACAAACACTAATTAAAACATAAAAACACATCTTAATAGAAGGTAGATGCAAAAAATTATTACTAAACAGAAACAAAAAAAACACAAATAAAATTGGGTTGCCTCCCAACTAGCGCTATCGTTTAACGCCCCTAGCTAGGCATAAAAGCGAAGATAGATCTAAGTAGTGCCATTTTTGGCACTGAATTCATAAGTAGCCCGCATGATAGATGCATAAGATAATTTAACTTTCTTGCTTGGAAAGTTCTCCATGCCTTTCCTTAATGGAAATTGGAATCTAATTCCCTTCCTTCATATCAATGATCGCGCCAATCGTTCTAAGGAAAGGTCTACCAAGAATAATAGGGCAAGAAAGATTGCAATCTATATCAAGAACGATAAAATCTATGGGCACCAAATTTCTATTTGCAACAATGAGAACATCATTGATCCTTCCCATTGGCTTTTTAATGTTGGAATCCTCAAGGTGCAAATTTAAAGAGCAATCATCAAGATCATGGAAACCTAGAATATCACATAAAGTTTTCAGAATCGTGTAAACACTGGCACCCAAATCACACAAAGAAAAACACTCATGATCTTTAATTTTAATCTTTATAGTAGGTTCCCACTCATCATTAAGTTTTCTAGGTATAGAAACTTCCAAATTAAGTTTTTCATCATAAGACTGCATCAAGGCATCAACGATATGTTTGGTAAAAGCTTTATTTTGACTATAAGCATGAGGAGAATTAACAACGGATTCCAAACAGGAAATACAACCTTCTAAAGAACAATTATCATAATCAAATTCCTTGAAATCCGAGATAATGGGTTCAATACTATTTAAAGTCATGACCTCTCTAATCCCACTTTTACTAAATTTAGCATCAAGATCTAAAAACTCTGAATTATTGGGACGCCTTCTAACTAAACTTGACTCATCTCCAGTCCCATTATTATTAAGATTAATATTGTGATACAAAGATCTAATAGGAGACACATCAATAACTTTAAGATCTTCATTATTATTTTCACAGAAACTAGAAGAACACGCCTTTACAAAGCAATCTTTCTTAGCATGCAATCTAGCGGTTCTTTCCTTGCACTCATCAATGGAAATTCTCCTGGATTTGAGAGACTCATTGATATCATCCTTAGGAGGAGTAGATATAAGTTTAAGAGAATCAACATCAAGCGAAAGTCTATCAATGTTCTTAGCCAAATCATCAACTTTGAGCAATTTTTCTTCAAGCAAAGCATTAAATTTTTTTTGAGAAATCATAAATTCTTTCACACTATTCACAAAATCGGAGGGCATCTTATTAAAATTACCATAATAATTATTGTAGGAATTTCCATAATTATTAATGGAATTACTAGGGAACGGTCTAGAATTAAAGTTTCCTCTATACGCATTGTTTCCAAAACTATTCCTACCAACAAAATTCACATCCATAGATTCATTATTATTCTCAATCAAAGTAGACAAAGGAATATCATTGGGATCAAGAGGAGTATTTTTAGTAGCAAACAACTTCATAAGTTGATCCATCTTTCCACTCAAAACATTGATTTCTTCTATAGCATGCAATTTTTTACTAGTAGATATATTGGTGTGCCATTGAGAATAATTAGTCATAATATTATCAAGAAGTTTTGTAGCATCTCCTAACGTGATTTCCATAAACGTGCCTCCCACGGCCGAATCTAAAAGATTTCTAGAAGCAAAGTTCAAACCGGCATAAACTTTTTGTATGATCATCATAAATTCAAACCATGAGTAGGGCAATTGTGAATCATCAATTTCATTCTTTTCCAAGATTGGGCAACATGCTCACGATCAAGTTGTTTAAAATCCATAATATCGTTCCTAAGAGTGATAATCTTAGCGGGAGGAAAATACTTAGAGATAAAAGCATCTTTGCACTTGTTCCAAGAATCAATATTATTTTTATGCAAGGATGAAAACCAAACTTTAGCACGATCTCTAAGTGAAAACGGAAATAACTCAATGTAACAATATCATTATCCGTATCTTTCTTCTTTTGCATATCACACAAATCAGCAAAGTTCTTTAGATGAGTAGCGGCATCTTCACTAAGAAGGCCGGCGAATTGATCTTTCCTAAAAAGATTCAGCAAAGCAGTATTGATTTCACAAGACTCAACATCATTAAGCGGAGCAATCGGAGTACTAGGAAATCATTATTATTGGTATTGGAGAAATCACACAATTTGGTATTATCTTGCGCCCTGGCAACAAGTAATCCAACACAAAAGCAAACAGAAAAAGGCAAGCGAAAGAGAGAGAGAGAGATTGGGAAAGAGAGGGCAAATAAAACGGGAAGGGTGAAGTGGGGGAGAGGAAAACGAGAGGCAAATGGCAAATAATGTAAATGCGAGGGATATGAGTTTGTGATGGGTACTTGGTATGTCTTGACTTGAGCGAAGACCTCCCCGGCAACGGCGCCAGAAATCCTTCTTGCTACGTCTTGAGCTTGCGTTGGTTTTCCTTGAAGAGGAAAGTGTGATCCAGCAATAGTAGCATAAGTATTTCCCTCAGTTTTTTGAGACCAAGGTATCAATCTAGTAGGAGGCTCCTCAAAAGTCCCACGCACCTACACAAACAAACAAAGAACTTGCAACCAATGCAATAAAGGGGTTGTCAATCCGTTCACGGCCACTTGCGAAAGTGAGATCTGATAGAGATAGCATGATAAGATAAATATATTTTTGGTATTTTATAATATAGATGCGAAAAGTAAAGATGCAAATAAATGTAGATTGAAAGCTTATATGCTAAAAGATAGACCCGGGAGCCATAGGTTTCACTAGTGGCTTCTCTCAAGATAGCATAAGTATTATGGTGGGTGAACAAATTACTGTCGAGCAATTGATAGAAAAGCGAATAATTATGAGATTATCTAGGCATGATCATGTATATAGGCATCACGTCCGCAACAAGTAGACCGACTCCTGCCTGCATCTACTACTATTACTCCACACATCGACCGCTATCCAGCATGCATCTAGAGTATTAAGTTCATAAGAACAGAGTAACACATTAAGAAAGATGACATGATGTAGAGAGATAAACTCAAGGAATTTGATACAAACCCCATATTTTTATCCTCGATGACAACAATACAATTCGTGCCTTGCATCCATTTCTGTCACTGGGTAAGGACACCGCAAGATTGACCCCAAAGCTAAGCACTTCTCCCATGGCAAGAAAGATCAATCTAGTAGGCCAAACCAAACTGATAATTCGAAGAGACTTGCAAAGATAACTCAATCATACATAAAAGAATTCAGAGGAGATTCAAATATTTCTCATAGATAAACTTGATCATAAACCCACAATTCATTGGATCTCAACAAACACACCGCAAAAAGAGTTTACATCGAATAGATCTCCACAAGAGAGGGGGAGAACATGGTATTGAGATCCAAAAAGAGAGAGGAAGCCATCTAGATAATAACTATGGACCAGAAGGTCCATGGTAAACTACTCACAACTCATCAGAGGGGCTATGGTGTTGATGTAGAAGCCCTCTGATTCCCCCTCCGGTGGAGCACCGACGAAGGCTCCAAGATGGGATCTCGTGGATGCAGAAGGTTACGGCAGTGGAAATTGTTATTCGTTGGCTCCATGGATGTTTTCGGGGTACGTAGGTATATATAGGAGGAAGAAATACGTCGGTGGCCGCCTGAGGGGCCTAGGAGACAGGGGCGCGCCCAGGAGGGGTGGGCGCGCTCTCCTATCTCCTGGCCGCCTCGATTGCTTCTTGACTTGCACTCCAAGTCCTCTGGATCATGTTCGTTCCAAAAATCACGCTCCTGAAGGTTTCATTCCATTTGGAGTCCATTTGATATTCCTTTTCTTCGAAATACTGAAATAGGCAAAAAAACAGAAATACGGGCTGGGCCTCCGGTTATTAGGTTAGTCCCAAAAATGATATAAATATGTAAAATATAGCCCATAAACATCCAAAAGGGGTAATATAATAGCATGGAACAATCAAAAATTATAGATACGTTGGAGACGTATCACCCTCCAGCCCGTCCAGCTCGTCTACGCCCGCCTGTACGACGCACAGGTTCTTGTGTGGCATGGCGTAGACAGGGCAGTGAGCACCCAGCCTGCTGGCGATGGTCGCGCCACACTTCTTGATAGCGCCAATCCGGCTAGGTCCGCTAGCATGCGGCGTGCCCGAGGCGGCACGATCAACCTCGCGTTTGTAAGTTCGGTGAGGCGTCTCATCGAGGCTATCTTCTTGCCGTTCTCGATGAGGGCAAGGCGGCGGGCCTCAAGTGTGTCGGCGTCGGCATCTGCCGGGATGGGGGCAGACAAGTCATGCAGCGCCGTCTGCAGGGTGTCGTGGATGTTCTCACTGGAGCCGGCATCGTGACTGATGACCAGCACCTCAGTGACGGTGCTGTCGCAACTGTCAGCTCGAGGAAGAGGGTCGTCGATGACCACCACATTGGTGGGGAAGGCATCAAGTGATGCCGTGTCGGAGTTGAGCAGCATCGGGTCGGTGGAGCCGACCGACTCCAAGTCCACAGCAGACTCACTGGCGACGTGGAGCTGGTCCAGGAGGCTGATGAGGCGGCTCTCAAGGCCGTCTGTGCCCACGTCGGACGCAGGCTCGTCGGAGAGGCGAACCTCGCCGGGAAGATCGGGGAGGCATCTCGCTGCACAGGCGTTGTCGATGCCATGCAGCATGTCGTGGTAAGCGCATCGGGCATGCCAGGCTGGCTACGCTCGCTGGGGAGGAAAAGGGTTCCCTTCCAAAGCAGGTCTCCGGACGACGGTGCACCTGGCCCCATGGTGGGCGCCAAATGTCGGGTGGTAGGTGCGACATATGCCAACGGGTTGCTTATCATTTTGGGAGCCAGTAAGACATCGTCGGTGCCTGGAAATGGGATAAGGCGAAGACATGCATGCCGACGAATCTTACCCATGTTTGTGGCTCTCCTAGGAGAGAACACCCATACTCCTGCTCTGCGGGGTCTCCGCATGATCACTATATCAAAACAAGTAGCTACAAGAGGCTCCTTCAGCTGTTCAGCTTGAGGAAGAAGAACGGCAAGGCTCGCTCTCCTCTTCTCTCTATGTGGTGTCTAAAACTCTAAGAGATCAACCCTTTGCATGGGTGCCCTGGAGGGTTTATATAGGCCTAACCCCTAGGGGTACAATGGTAATCCGGCTAGATGTGGGTCCAGGCCGTCAGTGTCTGTAGTCGCCGGCTTCTCCGCCGGCCGCTTGGGCCCACCGACCGGTGGGTCCCGCCGGCTGCCGGCCTCTTGGGCGATAGGCTGAGCCCACCGCTTGGGGGTCTTGTCGGCTGCTGGTTACTATAGTGTTGCTCCTGATGACGATGGCTTTGTCGTGGTAAGCAGGGCTACAGTGCCGCCGCCTGGCGGGCTTTCACTGTAGCCTTACCCGATCTTATCTGTTTAATGGCGCACAAACTTCGAAGGCGGGGTGAGCTGACTGTTCGGAGCCGGCTGCTCCCCAGGCCGACTGGAAAAGCTTGGACGCCTTCTGGTATCTCTCTGGCGGGAGGGGACCGCCGCCAGCGGGCCGTACTGACAGGCTGTCCTGGGTGATGTCATGGTCAACATGGCAACAGTGTCGCGCCGGACGGGGAGTGGCTGCCCCGTACGGTGCACTGTGGCCACGCTTGCTCCAGGATTCAGGGGTGGCAGGCTTCATTGTTGCCACGTCCCGTCCTTTCGCCGTTATGTGGATGCAAACTTTGAGGGTGTGAGCCAGGCCACCTGCTAGGAGCCGGCCCTTTGATGGCCGGCTGCTAGGAGTCGGCCCTCGCCGAGAGGGCTTGCAGAGCCTTGCCGCCTTCTGGCAGCCGGCCGGTGGAACACCCGGCCAGGAGAAGGCGGCCCTACGTCTTCGATGTTTGAGTGCGCAGTCGGCCCGATATTTTTTTTGAAGAGCCAAGGGGAGCCGGTTAGGCTACCCGTGGTCATTTACTCCAACAACGCCACACCCCTCCTGATCAACAGGACCCTGTTTCGACCGTAGGAGGTCCAACACAATTTCGTTTCCTCCGTTTTGCGGTACGCCAGACCCCTCTCGATGAATAGGACCCTGTTTCGAACGTGGCCGGTCGAACACAAGGCCGTTTCCTCCGTTCTGCGGTACGCCAGGCCTCGTTTCCATCGCTTGTTTTGTCCAAGCCCTCCCGATGAACACGATGACGCATTCTGTTCCGACCCAGCCGGCTAGCTCCCCATTAACATGATGACGACGCTTTTTCTGCGTTCCGACCCAGCCATGTACACGAGCCCTGACCGTACGTATGTGCGAGTAGGCGTTTGAGACCCCGCTGTATGTACGTACGTGGCCGTATTTACTTTCTTGCACCCTGGCCGTTGTACGTATGCTTACATGCTATGTGTGCGCCTCTACTACGATACATGCGCCCCTCTAAATCGACAAGTATGTACGTACACGTTCGTGAGCAGAATGACAACGCTATGTACGCTTCAACCAGGTGGGTCCAAACTGTCAGGCACTTCCTTGCGTGCGAAGATGTAGCTGGTGGTTCCCAGCAGTCAGGGAGCGAATGATTTTTTTAGGACGCACTTCCTTGCATGCGAAGATGTAGCTGGTGGGTCCCAGCAGTCAGGGGGAAACTTTTTTTCACGAAATACGGTGGCCCGTCCGGTGGGTCCCAGCTGTCATGTGGAGGAATAATTATTTTGCACGTAATAAGGAGGCACTTCCTTGTGGCCGCCGTGGACCCAGCTGTCAGTCTCTCCACGTACAGTACTCTTCCGATGGAAGTCGTTCCTTGACCACGTTGACCACATCGCGCCGAGAGCACCAGCACGGCGGACGAAGGTGAGGCCTATGAAGGGGACGGCGCGGCACCGGGGAAGACGTGACAATGGGTGCCACTACTAGGAAAATGCTTATAGGTAGACATTTAGCAGTAGCATTGGTTATATACCCCTCGCTACTGCTATTTAGTAGTAGCGCCGGCCAGCACCCGCGCTACAAGCACACGTTAGCAGTAGCGCTGGATTTCACGGCCAGCGCTACTGCTAATGGGCCACGCTCTCGGCCCCCCGTTGGAGCTTTAGCTATAGCGCTGGGCCTCCTCCCCTGCGCTGCCGCTAAGCCCACCTCTTCCTCCCGCACCGGCTCGCGCACCACCCCTCTCCCCTCACTCACACTCACACGCTCACACCACCAGATCAAATCCCTCAGCCATCCCCCGATCCGGCCGCCGCCCACGCGTCCTACTCCGGCCGCCCTCCCCCGCGCCGGCCCTCCTCCCCTGCTGCCCCCCCAGCACCGGCCCTCCTCCCCTGCCGGCAGGCCTCCCGCACCGGCCCTCCTCCCCTGCCGGCCACCCCCTCGCACTGGCCACCTCCCCCGCCGGTCGCCCCCCCCACGCCGACCCTCCTCCACCGTGAGGTACTCCTCCCTCCTTCCTCCTTCTCCCTCCCTCCCTAGATATAGTTATTAGAGAGTAGTTAATTATTTTGAACCCTAGTTGAAAAAATGTAGGTTCTTAGAATAATGTAGGTGTTTTAGTTGAATTTTTAGGTGTTTTAGTTAAATCTGTAGGTGTTTTAGTTAAAAATGTATGTTCTTAGAATAATGTAGGTGTTCTTAGAATAATGTTGAATTTGTTTTAAGTGTATTTAAAAGAGTTTTAGGTGTTTTAGTTGTTTTACGTGTAGTTAACAGAATTTTAGGTGGTTTAGTTGTTTTAGGTGTGGTTAAAAGAATTTTAGGTGTTTTAGTTGTTTTAGGTGTAGTTAACAGAATTCTAGGTATTTTTTTAGTTAAAGCAATTGTTGTTATTTTTTTAGTTAAAGCAATTTTTCCTGTTATCTGCAAATTTGCAATGGACATGTCATATTTTGAACATGTCACATTTTGGACATGTCATATTTTTTCGAGTGGCGTATGTTTTGCCAGAAATGTCGATTCGTTTACCTTTTGGCAAATTTCAGGCGCTCGATTGGTCTGTTTTTAGCAAAGGTCATGCCAAATTTTGTTAAGTGTTTATTAATTTTGTTTTCATAATTAAGCATTTTGTTCGCGATGTCGACGATGCCTATCCCGCATCCTTGTCGTCGACTCGGAGCTACTTCTGGTGTGCCGAGGGGCCATGTCTGTGACTGGACTCCGCCGGGCTGGTACTGGGGTGTGCTACCTTCTGTTGAGCGCAGCTTAGCGAGGAGCCAGCCCGTCGTCGACCCGGAGCTTCTTTGGTGGCGGTCGCGTGGGCCTGCATCGGTGGAGAGGATTGAGTCCCCCGCACAGGTGGTGTAACACCATGTCATGGAGGAGAACGCGCACGTCCAGCGCTACTTGGTTGAGTTGGTGAACGGCCGGTTCCCCAATACCTGGCAGTTTCTTTGGGGATCTCACCGGAGTTACGATCCGGTGATGGTTCCTTCTCTTTGGGTGTCCACCGCGGCACACTGAACATAGAGGAGCTATTATTCGAGATGTATTAGTGATATTATCTGATGATCTCTTTGCTACAAACTACTATATATGTATTCGATGATGGATTATTAATTACCTATCAGTTATTTGCTTATTGAATGCAAAAGATATGTAATCATGATGGATTATATGATGATCTTTGCTACAAACTACTACAAACTACAAATTTTAGGTGTTTTAGTTGTTATATGATGATCTTTGCTACAAACTACTATATATGTATTTGATGATGGATTATTAATTACCTATTAGGAAATGCGTGACAACGAAAGGGAATTCGGTATGTGCGTTTACTACAAAGATAGGCGCGGTATGTGCGACAGGCCTCACCTGGTAGAAGGTCGGCCCTTCAGCATCAAGCTCCAAGAGACCTTTGATGTTGATACGGTATGCAACGATGACAAGTGTTTTTTGTTATTTTTGCACGACTTCTATGCTTCTTCAACGTGTAATTTCCGTCTTTTACAATTCGACTAGCTTATCCCATGCCATTCAAGACGCTATGTCTTGGAGAAGATTTGGTTTGAAGATCATGAAAGCACGGAGATAAAGATAATTCAACTAAGGACCCATGTGGGTTATGATTTTATGGTTATGATTTTGCTGTAAACAATTCTGTGAACTCATCCAATTTTGTTTGCCCTAATTGGGAAGCCCTTTCCAAGGCGTATGATTTTCATGAGGGTATACTTCTCACCTTCGATCTTGGTGATCCTGACATCGACGAAAATGATATGACCATGTGGGTCCTTGTTGACACGCTTCCAGTTCTACCGCTGTGTGAGTTTCTTAAACATATTTACTAGGTAATTTATATTGGTTATATCAAAATATTTGATAGCTTATTTCCATTGACAGCTTATTTTCATTCTTCAAAAAATGTACGGAAGATGGTAGACAGAACCTACTACTACAATGATGAAGCACAATTAACTTATAAGGAGAAAGATGGTCTGATCACATTTTTTACTGATCTTGAGAATTACAATAGCTATTATCGAATTCCTCAAAATTATGGTCCATATGTGCCACTAGTGCACGCGGTGTGCTACGGTAACATCAATGGAGATATCATGGTAAGATTTTGTACTATTATGACATCCGTGCATCTTTTGCATAATTTTTCTAAAACTAAACTACATTGCTAACGACAAAGTTATTACTATGTTTATGAACAGAAAATCCTGATGGATTGTGTGCCTCATCTGATGTTGCCAAGAGGCCGCGTTGATGTTATGAGCTTACGGCCACCATGGCTAGGTCAGCAACAGTATCTACATCACTCCTTCCCATACCGGATTTCTAAAAGCGAGGAAGCCATAACAATAAAAGATTGGAAAAAATGTTTCAACCATTGTAGAGAGCTACTTGGAAGCAACATTGTGCGTAGGCAAGACTTGGAGACAGGATGATCGCCGTTCTTCATTATGGAGAGTCCAGTTTCCTTAATGAAGTGTCAATGCCTATCTTGTTTTATGATATTTTACCTAAGAGAGGGTAGAGTAGGTCCTATGAGAGGAGTAGGTCCTAGGTAGAATGTGTTATTATGTGCTATAATGTTTTAGAGTTGATGAGGAGGATGAGGAGTTGTGATTATGACTAGTGACCAACTTGTTATAAATATGATGTCTCATTGACGAACATTGTTAGGTGGTGATGACTAGTGGTAATGAATATGCTATTTAAACATACTAGTTCATGATGAGTTGTTATTGTATAAAAGATATATCTGTTTAAACATGTACAACGCCAAAATATTTTAAAAAAAGACATAAATGTTAGCAGTAGCGCTGTCCTAAAAACACGCTACTAGTACTTGAACTTACCAGTAGCGCTGGTCCAGAAAACGCGCTACTGCTACGAAATAGCTGTAGCGCCGTAGCAGTAGCGCTGGTCCCCGTGCTACTGGTAGCAAAAAAACCAGCGCTACTGGTAAGCTTTTCTCTAGTAGTGTGCCCACACGTAGAGCAGTATGAGGGTTCACTGGTTTGGCTGCGGTGTGAGGCTGCCGTCGCCGCAGAATAATAGGGGGTGTGGGTGAGTAGAGGGATGGCCTGGCCAGCGGTGGGAGTAGTAGGGGGCAGTGAGGCCTCCACGGCATCACAGCCGGCCACGGGAGGCAGGAGCATGCGGCACGACCACTAGTAGAAAAAGGACGTATAGTCCTAGTTCGTTAGGGCCATTAGTCCCGGTTTTTGAACCGGGACTAAAGTGTCGGTACTAATGCCCTACACCTTTAGTCCAGATTCTTGTATAAAGCGGGACAGATGGGCCTCCACGTGGCCGGTGCGGCGAGCCCAGGCAGGAGGCCCTTGGGTCCTGGTTGGTGGCACCAACCGGGACCAATAGTCATCAACGCGCCAGCATTCCAGGTGCTGGGGTTTTTGTATTTTTTTAAAGGGGGGGGGTTATGGGGTTTGGGGGGGTTAATTTACATGTTTCATATATGAGTGTCCTCTCTTATCTTCTTGCTTGGTCGACGCTACGTACTATACGTATAGAGAGGACTAGACTGGATATCTAGTAAGCAAATGAAGGAAACAAAAGATAGCCATGAACATATGCATATAGAGAGAAGTGATATCGACCACCTCTCCTTCTCTCAGAGATTGGTCGAATAACAAGTTCTCGTATATCTATCCGACGCTACGTACTGGCTACATATATACAATATAATTATCTCTTACAATATAATCTCCTAATTCCAAATGAACTCAGGGTCCTCATGGTATTCTCTGTCTTTAGCGATCACATGGTCAAGAAAGAATGCCGCCAATTCCTCTTGAATTCCTCGCATACGATCTGGTGGTAGGAGTTCATCCCGCATCCGAAATATCTAATTTGAAGAAGGGGGTCAATACATATATATGAATAAATGAAACTGAACACATATTATGGTAATAAAATAAAATTGTGAATATTATTATTTACGCACTTCATATTGTTTGTCAGAGTAGCCCCGCTCACAGGTTGTATGTCGGATGGATCGCAAATGTAGTATCCACAGTAATCATTCCCTTGTTCCTGCCACAACCACTTTACAAGAAATAGAGGTCAATCGAACTGATAATTAGCAAGCATGCTAAATGGTATCAATGAAACTAGTGCTTGAATCACTAGGAGATGCGTGGAACATGCTACTATAGTACTTACTTTCGGGTGTCTAAATTGCAGCTTCTTCGGCAGTCCTGGAGTTTTTGAGGTGATTTTTTTCCAAACCGTGCCAGCAGACAAAGAAAACAATTACTTGATATTAGGAAATGAACAAAGTTGCTGATATCACTACAAAAAAAATACACTTCCGTGATGATAGGTGTTTGTCACAGTAGGTCGCGTCTTTTGTCATGCATGTACATCCATGATGATTTTATGACAGAATCAAGATAGTCATGCATGTGCTATCGTAGAAGTGTTCCATGACATTACCAAAATTATCATCATGGAAGTGTCCACTTCCATGATGATAAATCGCGCATCACAGAAGTGCTTTCGTCAAGGGTGACTGACACGTGGCATCCACCGTAACGGAACGTCGTTAAGCTATCGGGTCGGGTTTTGGATCTGATAACCCGTTAACAGCCCCGACCAATGGGGATTTTCCACGTGTAAAATCATCATTGGCTAGAGGAAACACGTGTCGGCTCATCGTTGGGACAGATGTCATCCACTCATTGGACAGAAGGTGCCTATGATATGTCGACACGTGGCACGGCCCAACAGAGGCCCATTCCTGTGAAAAGGCCGGCCCGTTTGACTTGGTCAAAAGATGGCGGGCCGGCCCATGGAAAGCCTGTTAACGGCCTGTTCGCATATAGCCCATTTACATCCCGCTAACCCAAGGCCCGTTACGCCCTATCCGAATTAGGCCCAGTAGCGTCATCTGGGCCATCCAATATGATTCCAGCCCATTTTCTCTTTTGGCCCATGTATGGCCCATGACGTCTTTCGGCCCATATGAGGCCCTATGTAACTCTTGGCCTATTAACGGCCCGTGGTGAAACTGGCCTGCAATGAACAGTGTATCACTTTACACCCATATTAACGGTCTGTGGTGAAACTGTCCCGTAATGAATAGTGTATCACTTTATACCCATTAAGGGCCCGTTATTTAGTTTGGCTGTTTCTTGCCCATGTTATCTTTCGGCCTTCTCAGAGCCCATTTATTCTTGGGCTCATTTCTAGCATTCGTTTACTTATGGCCCGTTACTGTCATTTTTTGCTTGTGGGCCAAATTCAGCCTGTGGTTACAGTCGGCCCGTTTGTGGTCTGTTAATACGTTGGGCCGTTTTCATAGCGTCATCAAATACGGCCTATTAAGGATGCCCCATTATGGTCGGCTCATGAACGGACGATTCCAACTCTATCCCGTTTACGGCCATAATGCGGCCTATTATTAGCCCATGTTTGGCTAATCGATCATGCTGTCAGGACCCCGACTCGATGTCACATCGATCTAGCCGGTAACACCTCATATCACTTTGCGGCCTCACGCACGGTATCCCCACGGGTGTCGCCTTACCTTTGCCCGAGACCGTTTGCGCCTTTTGGCTCACGTATATGATAGTGTCGCTAGCATCCATATGATAAGGAGCCCGGGCTGACATGACTAGTCGTAAACCCAAAGTGGCACAGACTTACAGGGACAGGCATCCATGACCCAGCTTCGAACGTGTCGGTCATCAGCAAGTGGGTCCGGGCTGTAGCACTGGGCTAGCAGGACTCCGGTAAACCGGGCTGTAGCGGGCTAACAGGACTCCGGTACTCAATGCATGACATTTCCCCGAAGGGACAGACACAGGAACGAAGAAGGACACATTCCGGCCAGCCTAAGTGTTCCAGAGCAGTAGCAAGCTACCATGGCTCAGCGGTAACACTAGGAGACATTTCCCGGTAAGAGAGGCTACTAAAGATAAACAACTAGATAGTCAGATCCCACACATACCAAGCATTTCAATCATACACACAATATGCTCGATATGTGCAAATACAACGAAGCATCACAACATGACTCTACGACACAAGTACTTTATTTAAGGATCAGGGAGCCATACATAACATACACAAAGGTACGGGTCTCACGACCCAGCATTCAAGTCATACAGTCATACAAACCAGCAGCGGAAGTAACTTGTCTGAGTATAGACAACTAGTAAAATAAAAGAGGCTTGGAAAGCCTAGCTATACTACGTGGTCCTTCACAAGCTCAGGATCACCACCTGGGCCTTAGCCTACTCATTGATGTCAACGTCTACGTAGAACCCATCAGAAGGGGTTGCAGCGTCTTCTATAAAAATGTAAATTATAGCAACATGAGTACAAAGGTACCCAGCAAGACTTACATCAGATCCTACATACATGCATATTATCAAGAAGGGTTGGTGGAGTTATTGCAGCAAGCCAGCTTTGACTCTTGGCTAGGCTAACCTACGAGACTCCAACTTGAAATGGTTTTGCGTACACGAGTCCACTACTCACCACTTCAATACACTACCGAGGATCCGCCTCCGTCTTCCTACGGAAGAGCCATCCTCGGCACTCACACTTATCTTGAGGCTTTTAGTAGTTTCCATTTACTTGTCTATGAACTGTATAGGCAACCAAGTAGTCCTTTACCGCGGACGCGGCTATTCGAATAGATCATGTTAACCCTGCAGGGGTGTACTCCTTCATACACACTCTCACCACTTACCGTCGTTTACACGACATGTACTTGGCAACATTCAAGCGGAAGCCCAACGTGGGTGTCGGCCACGACCTACCTAATCACCTAAGCCTCCAGTCCAGGTTTATCGCCTATCCAGGTTCCATCCGCAGGGAGTCCGGCCGAGGTTTCCCATACGGCCCCGAACGATGTGAACAGGGTTCCCGAGATACCTAACGCGTATTCGGTACACCCGACCATGTACCTACCGCCTCACAGCCCACCCCTACGGTCAGCGCTGTCCACGGCCTCCAGTAGGCTACAAACACCAGAAACTACTTGCAACTCCTGGACAGAGAACTAGGGTGAATAAGAAGCCGAGAGGGTCCATTGGTTTCGGGCCCAATGCATGGTGGTAGCTGGTTCTTAAATCACACATACAGATCTCAGTGCTTAAGGTCGGCTTCAATGAAACAACCCACCATGTACTCCTACATGGCCTCTCATCGATACCTTTACCAAATCGTGTTCACCACACCACTCTTATTACCGACATAATCATTTCACTCTAGCCCATCACCCAGATGAACCAGACCTGACACGACTCTAAGCATAGCAGGCATAGCAGGGTAGGAACAACACATACATATGGCTCAATCAACTCCTACACATGCTAGTGGGTTTCATCTAGTTACTGTGGCAATGACAGGTCATGCAGAGGAAGTGGGTTCAACTACCGTAGCACACAGCAGTTTGAAACGCGTTGTCTTAATGCAGTAAAAGAGAGCAGGAGCGAGAACATGGGATTGTATCGATATGATCAAATGGTTGGTTGCTTGCCTGATGGTTCGATGCACTGATACGGTTCTTCGTTAGGGTAATCACGATACTCCTCAGAGGTAGAACCTGTCGCAAAGGACACTGATACACAACCATCACCAAACAATGTGCAACAATATGATGCATGCATGAAACATGGCAATATGAGTGTGTTGGGCTAATGCAACTAAAACCAGAGGGGTTTGAACCAATTTGAATCAAAGATTCAAATTTCAAACTCAAACATGGCCTTTTAAAGTGCTTTTCCTTGTTCTGCATTAAACATCAAGTTAACTTGTTTAGTCATGCATGCAAATAGTACAGATGGATAGATTGGATTTTTCTGATCATTTTTCATATATAATTTGTCTGATTTGGAGTTACAGAATAAAAGTTATGAATTTTTGAAGTTTAAATTATATTCTGGAATTTCCTATATTAGAATAATTCCAGAAAATCAATTATTGCGTCAGCCTGACGTCAGTGTGACGTCAGCAGGTCAACGGAACACGTCCGGTCAAATCTGACAGTGGGTCCCGCATGTCAGGGTGATTAATTTAATTAAAGTTTAATTAAAACTAAACCTGTTTAATTAACAGGGCTGGGCCCCACCTGTCATTGACTCAGGGGAGTTAACCAGGCCCACCCGTGGTCAAAGTCAATGCCAGCGGCGCCGGCGTTTAGCCGCCAGCGAGCCCGACGCGGCGGCGGGAGTGCTTTTGGCCGTTTCGGCCACCAAATGGGTCACGGAGACAACCGGAGTGGAGCTGAGGACAAGCCGCAGCTCTTGGTGGAGTCCGTTGGGGTCGGGGTGGCCGGAGTTGGCGCCGCCGACGACTTTGGCGGCCACCGGGGTTCGGCCGAAGATGAACTTGGCGCTAGAGGGGTCGGTGAGGCTCGGGGAGTGGCTAGCTAGGTGCTGCGGGACTCGGTGAGTAAGATGGACACCAGCTTGTGGCCGGAGGGTGGCCGGAAGCACGTCGGCGACGAGATCCACGGCGGTGCGGGCGTGTGATCCTCGTGCGGTGGCTACACGGCTCGGGAATGAGAGAGGGAGGGTCGGAGGAGTAGCTAGGCTCACAGCGCTCCCGTAGAGGCCACCGGCGGGGTCGGGGACGAGCTGAGGCGGCGACGGCGTTGAAGGGGATCTCCGGCGAC
>NC_041381.1:114934274-115006194 GCF_002162155.2 Triticum dicoccoides
AGCTCCTGGACACGGTGGCACGGCGTGGGGTGGACGGAGGGCGTGGCTACGGCGAGGGGGTGGCGGCGATGGCGTCGGCCATGGCTGGGGCGTGCGAGGGGGAGGAGCTGGAGAGGAGAGGGGGTGTCTGGGGGGTTCGAGGGAGAGAGAGAGGCCGATTCACGGCGTTAGCCGGGCGAGGGAGGCGGCAAGGCGGCGAGCAGGTGCGTGGCACCCATGCGGTGCTCGCCGTCGAGCACCTGCCTGCCTGCCTGGCCGGCAAGCAGCTCGCTGGCGCGGTGCTGGGCTGGGCCGGCAGGTGGGCCGGGTGCTGGGCGCCAGGTAAGCTTTTCCCATTTTCTTTCTGTTTTCTGTTTTTTAATATTTCTGCAACTTTATTGAATTAAATAAAATACTTAGGCAACTCCTAAAATCACCAAACTACTCCTGGTCCATAGTTGGATTATTTCCAACATGAAACATTTTAGTTTGGAGATATTTGAGCATTTAAATATTTTATATAATTTTAAATGCCCAAATTCTAATATTTATGATTTAATTCAAAAACCCTAAGCTGGCCTAGAAAAATGTGCACCACTTTTGGCAGGGGTTTTGAACCAAGACAAAAATGATGGGCATTTTAGAAGGGCATTTCAGGTTCATTGAAAATTATTTTTAGTAACCCTAGTTGGTTTCAGAGGGGGCTGGGGGTTCTGTCATCCCCATTTCAGGTTTCTGATGAAAGAGTAAACATGATGCAACACTCTAATGCATGGATAACTAGGATGTGACAACTCACCCCCACTCAAAAGAATCTCGTCCCGAGATTTGGGTTCCTCCGGGAAGAAGGCGGGATACTCGAGTCGAAGACGATCCTCCCTTTCCCAAGTTGCTTCATCCTCAGAATGGTGCGACCATTGTACTTTGAGAAACTTGATATTATGACGTCGAGTGGTACGCTCGGCCTGATCGAGGATACGAATGGGGTACTCTCGATACGTAAGATTATCTTGGAGATCAAGCGTTTCGTAGTCCACTCCACGGGTAGGATCCTAGAAGCAGCGCCTGAGTTGAGAAACATGGAAGACATCGTGGACTCTGGAGAGGTGCGGAGGTAGTTCCAACTGGTAGGCAACTTCTCCTCGTTTGGCGAGAATGCGAAAAGGTCCAATGTAACGAGGAGCCAATTTGCCTTTGATACTGAAACGATGGGTTCCCTTCAGAGAGGTAACCCGAAGATAAGCCTTCTCGTCAACCTCGAAAGTCATAGCCTTATGTCTTCGGTCATATTGACTCTTCTGACCAGATTGGGCTGTTTTCAATTTTTCACGAACGATGCGAACTTGCTCTTCTTCTTCCTGAATCATATCCGGGCCAAAAAATTGTCTTTCCCCGGTTTCTGACCAGTTAAGGGGTGTTCGACACCGTCGTCCATAGAGAACTTCAAAAGGGGCTTTACCCAAGCTAGATTGATAGCTGTTGTTGTAAGCGAATTCGGCAAATGGAAGGCACTTCTCCCAATCCATTCCGAATGAGATAACAGAGGCTCGAAGCATGTCTTCTAGAATCTGGTTGACGCGTTCCACTTGACCGCTCGACTGAGGGTGGAAAGCGGTGCTAAAGGAAAGGCGGGTTCCCATAGCGTTTTGGAAACTTTCCCAAAATCGAGAGGTGAAAAGACTTCCTCGATCCGAGTTAATTTCCAAATGAACACCATGGAGAGACACTATCCGGGAGATGTATAAGTCTGCCAACTGACTAGCGGTTATACTCTCACGAACAGGTAAGAAATGGGCTACTTTGGAAAGACGATCGACAACGACGAAAATAGCATTATTCCCTCTCTTGGTCCTGGGAAAACTGGTAATGAAATCCATACCAATTTTATCCCATTTCCATTCAGGAATAGCTAAGGGTTGAAGGGTGCCAGCAGGCCGTTGATGCTCTGCCTTTACACGACGACAGACGTCGCAATTAGCAATATACTGAGCAATTTCTCTCTTCATCCTAGTCCACCAGAACCTCTGGCGTAGATCCTGATACATTTTAGTTCTACCGGGATGAATGGTGAGAGGAGATTCATGAGCCTCCTTAAGGATCAATTGCCTCAGATTTCGCACTTTGGGAACCACTAGTCGATTCCCGAAGTATACGACCCCTTGATCATTAATGGAGAAACAATTCGCAATTCCTTTCTGGATGTTTCTCTTCATGCGAGAGATTCCCGGATCTACCTTCTGTGCCTTGACGATCTGGTCCGTAAGGGTAGGTTTCGCCACCAAGGTGGAAAGAAAACCTTGAGGAACAATGTGAAGGTTAAGCTTCCGAAATTCCTCATGGAGAAGCGGTTGACTTTGTTGTAACATTAGGTTGTTACAATAGGATTTACGACTTAGCGCATCAGCCATGACGTTGGCTTTCCCTGGGGTGTAAGTTATTCCTAAGTCGAAATCTGTGATCAACTCGACCCAACGCCTTTGCCTGAGATTCAAATCCGGTTGGGCGAAGATGTACTTCAGACTTTGGTGATCAGTGAATATTTCGCAACGGTTACCGAGGAGGTAATGTCGCCAGGTTTTAAGAGCATAGACTACAGCTGCAAGCTCTAGATCATGAGTAGGATAATTCTCCTCATGTGGGTGCAATTGCCGTGAGGCGTAAGCAATTACGTGTCGATCTTGCATGAGAATACAGCCTAGTCCTTGTCGCGAGGCGTCGCAGTAGATAACAAAGTCCTTGGAGAAGTCTGGCGGTACCAGAACGGGAGCAGAAGTCAGGCGTCTTTTCAGTTCCTGAAAGCTGTGCTCACATTGTGGAGTCCATTCGAACCTTTTATCTTTCTTGAGGAGTTCGGTTAGAGGTTTAGCAACTTTGGAGAAGTTTTCGACAAAGCGACGACAATAGCTCGCTAAGCCCAGAAAACTCCGAACTTGCTTGACCGATTCAGGTGGAGTCCAATTAAGGACGGCTTGAACTCGCTCAGGGTTAACGGCAATACCTTTACCAGATATTACATGACCCAGATAGGTCACTTCCGACAACCAAAATTCACATTTGGAAAACTTGGCATAAAGGCGGTGCTCTCGAAGTTTCTTCAACACTAGCCTTAGATGTTCGGCATGTTCTTCCTCGTTCTTGGAATAGATGAGTATATCATCGAGATAAACTACGACGAATTTATCCAAATACTCCATGAAGATTGAGTTCATTAACCGAGAAAAGGTGGCTGGAGCGTTGGTTAAACCGAAGGACATGACGGTGTACTCGTATTGGCCATAACGAGTAACAAAGGACGTTTTAGGAATGTCCCCGTTTCTTATTTTGATTTGATGGTAGCCCAACCTCAAATCCATCTTGGAGAAGACTGAGGATCCAGCGAGCTGATCATACAGGTCGTTGATCCTGGGGAGCGGATATTTGTTCTTGATTGTGACCAAATTGACAGGTCGGTAATCTACAACCATCCGGTCCGTACCATCCTTCTTCTTGACGAAGAGGACGGGGCAAGCCCACGGAGATGAGCTAGGTCGGATGAAACCCTTTTTCAAGGACTCATCAAGTTGTTTCTTAAGCTCGGCTAGTTCTAGTGGTGCCATCTTGTAAGGTCTTCTAGCAATCGGAACGGTTCCTGGAATGAGGTCTATTACGAACTCAACATCCCTGTCAGGTGGAACACCTGGCAATTCCTCTGGGAAGACATCCGGGAAGTCACGGACTACCGGAACGTCCTCAAGGTCTGGCAAAGGGCTGGCGTTAAGAGAAAATAATTGTCGCTTGGCTAATCGGGTCAAGACATTGACTATCTTGCCCGAAGGGTGAGTGAGTTGAACAGTCCTAGAGAAGCAATCAATTTTGGCATGATGAGCTGACATCCAGTCCATACCCAAAATGATATTAATATCTGAAAATGTGAGAGCTATCAAAGATGCAAGGAAAACAAGTCTGTCGACTTGGATTTCATTTCCATAACTTACCCTGGAGGTCTGCCATCTAGAACCGGGAGTAGAAATTTCCATAGTGGATGGCATGTTACAGAATGTGGTGTTATGCAAACGAGCATAGTTCTCGGATATAAATGAATGAGAGGCTCCTGTATCGAAAAGAACAGATGCCGGGTGGCAATTAACAAGGAGCATACCGAGAACGACGTTGGTATCTTCTTGAGCTTCTTCGGCAGAGATACAGTTGACATGGCCACGTGTAGCGGTGGCCGGCTTGGCGTGGAACACTTTACCTATCGGTTTGCCACGGCCAACAGCTTTAGCAGACTGGTTGGGGTTGGTCTGGGGACACTCACGCATATAGTGACCAGATTCCCCACACTTGAAACAGGTCACGGAACTGGTACGTGGAGGAGCATTGTTGGTTGGACCCCCATAGGGCTTGGTTGGTGCAGACTGTTGAACGGGGCGAGGCGCCTGAAAAGATGGCCTCGGTGTGAACCTGGGTGGCAGGGCGGTGTTGGGCACCCACACGCGGCGCTTCTGAGGACCAGCACCGGATGAGGAACCCATGTCACGGCCATGCTTGCGTGTTGTGTCATAATCAGTCTGACCAGTTTCAGCACTGATGGCCTTGTTGACAAGTTTCTGAAAAGATGTGCACTCATGCAGACGGAGGTCGCGGCGAAGCTCAGGACTAAGCCCCTTACGGAACCTTGCTTGCTTCTTGGCATCAGTAGACACTTCCTCAGTTGCATATCGTGCGAGGTTACCAAACTCCCTGCTGTAAGCATCCACAGAGAGTCGGCCTTGGGTGAAATTGCAAAATTCCTCACGTTTATGGTCCATGAGACCCTCCGGAATGTGATGTTCACGGAAAGCCTCGCTGAATTCAGCCCAAGTAGTGACATGGCCCGCTGGGCGCATAGCTCCATAATTCTCCCACCATAGACTGGCGGGGCCTTCAAGATGATATGCAGCAAAGGTGACCTTGTCAGCCTCCGCTACCAGCGCGGAACGCAGTTTGTGAGAAATACTGCGAAGCCAGTCATCAGCGTCGAGAGGCTCGACGGAGTGGTGAAACATGGGTGGATGTAACTTGATGAAATCACTGAGTGACACCACGTTAGTCCTCTGATGGTGTGTTGTGTTTTGTTCAATACGCTCCAACAAACGGTTGGTTTCCCGCTTGTTTCTTTCGGCTTCCATCATAACCTCGGCTAGGGAAGGAGGATGAGGCAGATTTGCATTCCTGACTTCACTGCCTTCGGCCTGCTCTTGAGGAGCAGGGTTTGTGCGCGTGTTGACCATCCTAGGTAAACAAGACAATGATTTAGTCAGAATGATAAAATTCCGACATAGGATACAGAATGTAAGGAATAACTCGAAATGCAAGATGATCATCCGTATGACATGGTAGATACAGAAACTGCTTCTTTATTCCATCGTCATACACACCATACAGGGTTTAGTACAAGACCAAACAGCGTACTATTACGGTGAAAAGAGGATTACATCTCATCGAAGGCATTCCAAGCTCCTATACATTATTTTTCTACACCTACGGAAAGATTACAAACTAGGTCATATCCCACGAGTCACGCGGGACGATAGACGACACAGCTAGAGCGAACTAGTGATACTACCACTAACTCAGACCGATCCGTAGTAGTCCTCGTGGAAGTCACCTCCATAGCCTGGAAGCTCATCATGATCATCCGGAAACAGACGATCTCGCGGAGCTTGTGGACCATAAGGGCTAGGATGAGGTCTTGGACCAACAGACGGTGGCCTGCGGGGACCGCGGGGTGGGGTGATGCCTCCTACATCACGCCAACCCATCACGTCTGGCAAAGCAGATCTCACAGGATAGAGATCGCGCATATCCGAATATCCAGCTTGCACCGCCGGTGCAAACCGAGTCAATGTGGCCCAGTGGTCAGCACGGGTATTGAAGAGCTCTAACCTCAAGGCCCGATTTTCACGGTCCTTATCCTCGAGCATCTCAGCAGTGGTGCGAGTCCGTGAATCCTCCTGAGTGGGGTCAGCATAGATAGCCTGGAGATACCCTTGTGCTCCCGGAAGTGATCCTGGCATATACCGGAAATCAGAGTCCCGAAATAGACCAGATCTGACCCGCATAATGGTCATCATAGAGTAGGCGGCGTCCTGCACAACCATCTCAATAGTAACCCCGAGTCCATAGGAGCAGTGAAGGGGCTCGGTGGACCCAGGATAAGATGGAAATATCCTGACAGTGCAGAGATACTGGCTTTGATTAAAGTCTCGGAATTGCTCTTCGACCGTGTATTCAGGATACCAACGGTATCCAGCCTCAGTCATTACCCTGACCAACATGGCAGTATGGCCGGGTACATCTAGGCATCGGGTCAGGCGAACCACTTGATTGAGGTCGCGAGTGGCCATCTGAAAGCACAATCATAATGCAAAGGCATTAGAATTTCTAGCAAAATTTCGGCAGCATAACAGCTGTAAATGCTCAAGAAGGATTTTGAGACATTTGACAAAGGATTTCATACACACTCAACATCATCATATCAAAGTTCTGAAACCATCCTAACAACATAATGTGGTAGAAGAACTGAACTAGGCTTGTATCCATCAAACCTGTAAGGTACTACTAATTAGTAACACGTGAACCTGATAGAGAGAGTAGATCCTAATTCCTTAACCCCCGTTGTAAGAATAGACTGACTCAGATCAGAATGTCATCAGATAAAGGAGTAAAAAGAGCCTTACGTTCCAACCCACAAACAATTCCCCTACATATAACTAGAGAATTTCTAGACTCAACATCGACCAGTTTGGCTTGGAAAACCTACAGGCAGTCCGGTTCTGATGCCAACGCTGTCAGGACCCCGACTCCATGTCACATCAATCTAGCTGGTAACACCTCATATCACTTTGCGGCCTCACGCACGGTATCCCCACGGGTGTCGCCTTACCTTTGCCCGGGACCGTTTGCGCCTTTTGGCTCACGTATATGATAGTGTCGCTAGCATCCATATGATAAGGAGCCCGGGCTAACATGACTAGTCGTAAACCCAAAGTGGCACAGACTTATAGGGACAGGCGTCCATGACCCAGCTTCGAACGTGTCGGTCATCAGCAAGTGGGTCCGGGCTGTAGCACTGGGCTAGCAGGACTCCGGTAAACCGGGCTGTAGCGGGCTAACAGGACTCCGGTACTCAATGCGTGATATTTCCCCGAAGGGACAGACACAGGAACGAAGAAGGACACATGCCGGCCAGCCTAAGTGTTCCAGAGCAGTAGCAAGCTACCATGGCTCAGCGATAACACTAGGAGACATTTCCCGGTAAGAGAGGCTACTAAAGATAAACAACTAGATAGTCAGATCCCACACATACCAAGCATTTCAATCATACACACAATATGCTCGATATGTGCAAATACAACGAAGCATCACAACATGACTCTACGACACAAGTACTTTATTTAAGGCTCAGGGAGCCATACATAACATACACAAAGGTACGGGTCTCACGACCCAGCATTCAAGTCATACAGTCATACAAACCAGCAGCGGAAGTAACTTGTCTGAGTACAGACAACTAGTAAAATAAAAGAGGCTTGGAAAGCCCAGCTATACTACGTGGTCCTTCACAAGCTCAGGATCACCACCTAGGCCTTAGCCTACTCATTGATGTCAACGTCTACGTAGAACCCATCAGAAGGGGTTGCAGCGTCTTCTGTAAAAATGTAAATTATAGCAACATGAGTACAAAGGTACCCAGCAAGACTTACATCAGATCCTACATACATGCATATTATCAAGAAGGGTTGGTGGAGTTATTGCAGCAAGCCAGCTTTGACTCTTGGCTAGGCTAACCTACGAGACTCCAACTTGAAATGGTTTTGCGTACACGAGTCCACTACTCACCACTTCAATACACTACCGAGGATCCGCCTCCGTCTTCCTACGGAAGAGCCATCCTCGGCACTCACACTTATCTTGAGGCTTTTAGTAGTTTCCATTTACTTGTCTATGAACTGTATAGGCAACCAAGTAGTCCTTTACCGCGGACGCGGCTATTCGAATAGATCATGTTAACCCTGCAGGGGTGTACTCCTTCATACACGCTCTCACCACTTACCGTCGTTTACACGACATGTACTCGGCAACCTTCAAGCGGAAGCCCAACGTGGGTGTCGGCCATGACCTACCTAATCACCTAAGCCTCCAGTCCAGGTTTATCGCCTATCCAGGTTCCATCCGCAGGGAGTCCGGCCGAGGTTTCCCATACGGCCCCGAACGATGTGAACAGGGTTCCCGAGATACCTAATGGGTATTCGGTACACCCGGCCACGTACCTACCGCATCACAGCCCACCCCTACGGTCAGCGCTGTCCACGGCCTCCAGTAGGCTACAAACACCAGAAACTACTTGCAACTCCTGGACAGAGAACTAGGGTGAATAAGAAGCCGAGAGGGTCCATTGGTTTCGGGCCCAATGCATGGTGGTAGATGGTTCTTAAATCACACATACAGATCTCAGTGCTTAAGGTCGGCTTCAATGAAACAACCCACCATGTACTCCTACATGGCCTCTCATCGATACCTTTACCAAATCGTGTTCACCACACCACTCTTTTTACCGACATAATCATTTCACTCTAGCCCATCACCCAGATGAACCAGACCTGACACGACTCTAAGCATAGCAGGCATAGCAGGGTAGGAACAACACATACATATGGCTCAATCAACTCCTACACATGCTAGTGGGTTTCATCTAGTTACTGTGGCAATGACAGGTCATGCAGAGGAAGTGGGTTCAACTACCGTAGCACACAGCAGTTTGAAACGCGTTGTCTTAATGCAGTAAAAGAGAGCAGGAGCGAGAACATGGGATTGTATCGATATGATCAAATGGTTGGTTGCTTGCCTGATGGTTCGATGCACTGATACGGTTCTTCGTTAGGGTAATCACGATACTCCTCGGAGGTAGAACCTGTCGCAAAGGACACCGATACACAACCATCACCAAACAATGTGCAACAATATGATGCATGCATGAAACATGGCAATATGAGTGTGTTGGGCTAATGCAACTAAAACCAGAGGGGTTTGAACCAATTTGAATCAAAGATTCAAATTTCAAACTCAAACATGGCCTTTTAAAGTGCTTTTCCTTGTTCTGCATTAAACATCAAGTTAACTTGTTTAGTCATGCATGAAAATAGTACAGATGGATAGATTGGATTTTTCTGATCATTTTTCATATATAATTTGTCTGATTTGGATTTACAGAATAAAAGTTATGAATTTTTGAAGTTTAAATTATATTCTGGAATTTCCTATATTAGAATAATTCCAGAAAATCAATTATTGCGTCAGCCTGACGTCAGTGTGACGTCAGCAGGTCAACGGAACACGTCCGGTCAAATCTGACAGTGGGTCCCGCATGTCAGGGTGATTAATTTAATTAAAGTTTAATTAAAACTAAACCTGTTTAATTAACAGGGCTGGGCCCCACCTGTCATTGACTCAGGGGAGTCAACCAGGGCCCACCCGTGGTCAAAGTCAATGCCAGCGGCGCCGGCGTTTAGCCGCCGGTGAGCCCGACGCGGCGGCGGGAGTGCTTTTGGCCGTTTCGGCCACCAAATGGGTCACGGAGACAACCGGAGTGGAGCTGAGGACAAGCCGCAGCTCTTGGTGGAGTCCGTTGGGGTCGGGGTGGCTGGAGTTGGCGCCGGCGACGACTTTGGCGGCCACCGGGGTTCGGCCGAAGATGAACTTGGCGCTAGAGGGGTCGGTGAGGCTCGGGGAGTGGCTAGCTAGGTGCTGCGGGACTCGGTGAGTAAGATGGACACCAGCTTGTGGCCGGAGGGTGGCCGGAAGCACGTCGGCGACGAGATCCGCGGCGGTGCGGGCGTGTGATCCTCGTGCGGTGGCTACACGGCTCGGGAATGAGAGAGGGAGGGTCGGAGGAGTAGCTAGGCTCACAGCGCTCCCGTAGAGGCCACCGGCGGGGTCGGGGACGAGCTGAGGCGGCGACGGCGTTGAAGGGGATCTCCGGCGATGGCGAGCTCGGGCGAGGTCGGTGCGGTGGTCTCAGGCCGCACGAGCACACGGGGCTCGGCTAGCTCGATGAAGTGGACAGCGGCGGAGCTCCTGGACACGGTGGCACGGCGTGGGGTGGACGGAGGGCGTGGCTACGGCGAGGGGGTGGCGGCGATGGCGTCGGCCATGGCTGGGGCGTGCGAGGGGGAGGAGCTGGAGAGGAGAGGGGGTGTCTGGGGGGTTCGAGGGAGAGAGAGGCCGATTCACGGCGTTAGCCGGGCGAGGGAGGCGGCGAGGCGGCGAGCAGGTGCGTGGTACCCATGCGGTGCTCGCCGTCGAGCACCTGCCTGCCTGCCTGGCCGGCAAGCAGCTCGCTGGCGCGGTGCTGGGCTGGGCCGGCAGGTGGGCCGGGTGCTGGGCGCCAGGTAAGCTTTTCCCATTTTCTTTCTGTTTTCTGTTTTTTAATATTTCTGCAACTTTATTGAATTAAATAAAATACTTCGGCAACTCCTAAAATCACCAAACTACTCCTGGTCCATAGTTGGATTATTTCCAACATGAAACATTTTAGTTTGGAGATATTTGAGCATTTAAATATTTTATATAATTTTAAATGCCCAAATTCAAATATTTATGATTTAATTCAAAAACCCTAAGCTGGCCTAGAAAAATGTGCACCACTTTTGGCAGGGGTTCTGAACCAAGACAAAAATGATGGGCATTTTAGAAGGGCATTTCAGGTTCATTGAAAATTATTTTTAGTAACCCTAGTTGGTTTCAGAGGGGGCTGGGGGTTCTGTCATCCCCATTTCAGGTTTCTGATGAAAGAGTAAACATGATGCAACACTCTAATGCATGGCTAACTAGGATGTGACACATACGGCCCGTATAAGGCCCATTGATGATTCGTCCCGTAGAAGGCCCATTGTTTCTATGGCCCGTAGAAGGCCTACTGTTTCTACGGCCCGTAGAAGGCCCACTGTTTCTACGGCCCGTAGGAGGCCCAGTGTCACTATAGTAAATATTAGCCCACGGTTATTGTGGCCTAGTTTTAAAAAATAGTTTATTGCAGCCACTAGCAAACCGCGGAAAAAGAACTGCACTGACTACAAGCAAACAAATAAACAAGGCAACAAGGAAATAAATAAGCAAGCAACTTATGCTAGGCTATCACGGCTATTACACATATTACATCCACTGGGCATCAAAGTTCGCCACCAGTGCAAATATAGGGAACAAAGCAGCATATAAACGCCACAGCAAAACAAGTCAAGAACTGAAACCACTTCAGAAGAGTTCAAGAAACAATATCCTGGGTACGCATAATGCTGGCAAGATGCTTAGCAAGCTTATTAACTTTCTCTTGTTTGTCGCTTAAATCCTCCAGCGCTTGCTGTTGCACAAGAAAGTATGCATCTGAATTCTGCAGGGACTTCCTCGGTCCTTCGGCTTCTTGCCGCAGCACAGCTGACTGATGCCTTTCAGCTTGTAGCTGAGACTGAAGAAGCCGAAGTGATTCGAGTAGCGAGTTTGAAGAGCTTGTGCCAGTGGTACTGGCCAGTAACTCGAACACTACATCAACGTAGGACTGGGGTTTTCTCACTGTCTACAAGATTGTTTTATCACCTTTCTTGGAGACCAACATGGTTGTCTCACTATCTTGAACCTTATCTGCATTGCTTTCTCTACCATTGCATAGTGGGGTGCTCTTCTCCAATATCCTGTTTGCATACTACAAGAGAAAGAAGCAGACACATCACAGGTTTAGCTTGTAGTATACGAACTCATTTTGGTAAACTAGTTCAGTAGTAAGGTGGACAGCATAATAGCATGAAACAAACATATATCTATGTACTATGGTCACTGTATTGTCCATATCCTTCTAGTTTATGTTCCCTAATCAAGATAGAGACACAGTTCAATTCATATATTTTTAAGACACAGCAACATATACAGAATATAAGTGTGAGAAACTACACAGCATTGGCAGCACTTGTAATGTGCATCACATGAGAACATAACTGTTTATACAACTTAAACTGAAATCAACATAGAGCAAGAAGTTAGAACTACAATCCAATTAAAGAAATAGGTTTAAAACATACCTTTTGCGCCATTGGAGTTTCAATTGGATCCTTTAAATTCGAAAGTAGTTGGTATGAATAAATAGAGTGATGCAACAGCAAAGGAGTATGGACCATAGCTACGGAATCTGACCTGAGAACAGTTGCTCTTCTGCTTTAAGCGTGGAGTTTGGGTTAGTTGTGGTGGTCTTTGTGCTTTGGGCACTGCAGTAGCTTTACAAACTGCTCGTGTTGGGGTACTCTATTGTGGACATGGTGCTTTGTCAACTATAAGTGGGTTACTATCCGCTGGGGTTGCGGTTAGATGGGTTGTAGCTGGTTCTCTGCCCAACCGTGTAAGTGTGCAATCTGGAAGAGTCTCCATTATGTGTGGTGGGGCTAGTTTGTGGGCCAGTACAACCATGGTTCTATCTGCATCGACGGGTAGCACTGTCTTTTGTGAAGAACGGGTTTTTGCTCCCTTAGATACTGCCATCAACCCCTCCAATTCAAATGGCTAATAAACAAGAAAAGAAATTGAACGTACAGACAATGTATGATAGACAGATGTGGTAATTCACATATATGTTGTCTAACCAAACAGGATATCATGACACAATTTCACATATATGATGCCTAACTAAACATGATAGCATGACACAGTTTCAAATATATGATGGATAACTTAACAGGATATAATGGCATAATTCAACATATGATGAGTACCTAAACAGTTTGACATGAAAAAACTATATGATGTCTTTCTAAAATAGGTCGGCATGAAATAATTCACATACATGTTGTCTAAGTATACATGATGGCATGATATAATTGACATAACTGAATCATATACTAAGCAACTTGCACTCGCATGTATGATCTCTAAACTAAGAAGATAGAATTCAATATTGTGCATATGATGTCTAAACTAAGCAATGCAAGACACCATATGCATCATATGAGAAATATAAACATTGCAACTTAGAGCATACAACTCAGGTGGGATATAGGACTGGTCATCTGTCTCCGAATCCTCCTCTGAGGAGCTCCCTGTAACCATCGAGATATATGCTTCAATAGGTACCATTGTCTGCTCTGAAGACCTTGTTTTCACTCCAGATTTTTCCATAACCGGCTCAAATGGCTGATACACATGAAGAGTAGTTCAATATACATAGACTATCGACAAATGGAATACATAATGAAAAAAGAAGATGGCATGAGATAATTCACATATATGATGCCTGGCTCCATGGCGGTTCATAATTCACATATATGATAACTGTCTGAAAAACATGGCATTGCATAATTCACATATCTGATATAGAAAGCAAACAAGAGGCATTCACACAAAGCATGTCTAATCTAAGCAGATGGCATGGCAATGCAAGACACCATATGCATGATATGAGCAATATAACCCAGCCAAGTTAGAGCATGCACCTCGGGGGGGGGGGGAATACGACTGGTCATCTCTCTCTGAATCCTCCTCTAAGGTGCTATCTGTAACCAGCAAGAAATTTGCATCGACAGGTAGCACTGACTGCTCAGAAGACCTTGTTTTGACAGGAAAAGAATATGGCACGATACAATTCACATATACGATGACTGGCTAAATAGGATGGCATTGCATAATTCACATATATGATGCCTGGCTAAAGAAGATGGGATTGCATAATTCCCATATACTCCCTCCATTCCTAAATATTTGTCTTTTCAGAGATTTCAAATGGACTACCACATATGGATGTATATAGACATATTTTAGAGTGTAGATTCACTCATTTTGTTCCGTATGTAGTCACTTGTTGAAATCTATAAAAAGACAAATATTTAGGAATGGTGGGAGTATGATATAGGAACCAAACAGGTGGCATTCACACAAAGAAAATCTAATATAAGCTGATGACATATAAGATGTACAATGTAAGCAATGCAAGGCGCCATATGCATGATATGACCAACATCAGCATGCCAGGTTAGAGCAAACACCTCAGGTGGTAAACAGGCGTGGTCGGCTCCTTCTGAATCTCCATCTGAACAGTAATCTTCCTCTGGATACAATCTGGAAATGCAGGAGAGGGGGGGGGGCACTTCGCCCACCATGGAGCGGCGTCTGCATGACATTATATTCGCACGCAACGGTCTTCTCTTTTTCTCTACATTTTCAGGACGATTGTGTACAATATCTGACATGCATAATAAAAAAAATAGTTAGATTTTGTAAGGCCTAAGGGGTGCATGAAAAAATCAAGACTGATGGTAGCAAACGAGTGGATGGATCCAAAACTAATGATAGCAGGTAGATTATAGCTTCAGTTTAAAAACATAGACAATGGATCATCTATTGTTTGTTGCCCACCCAACATGAACCACATAGAAGACCCCAGATGAACTAGATAGTAGAAAGACACTTTTCGTTGCTGGCTCGATATGAGACCCATGGGCAATTCAAAACTCAAGATTGAACGATAAAGTAGCAGGTAATAATAACTGATCTATAATGTAAGAAAATACGAAAGACTGCGACCTCTCTTATGAAACTGTGTAGTCCTCAGGTTCATCTGCTCAGTCGATGATGGTAATGCCGTTTGCGTTGCTGCTGGCAATGGGGAAGATGATCTGAGGCGGCGAAAGAAAGTCAGCATTGGGGATTTCTACTGCAGTGAACGCTTCTGTCGATGGTGCACCTCAGGTGGGGTGGATGATTGCACGGCAGGAGCAGGACATAACACACAGAGTTTTCTTTGACGCCAATCTGAAAATGAAGTAAAACTGTAAGGGCTCCTTAGAATTGGAGGATTCTATAAACACAGGGACAGGAAAAACACAAGAATAGGATACAAATGCACGTGCAAAACAGAGCATTTGGAAACATAGGATTTCAGTCAACCTAGTTGTTTGGCTCACATGAATTGGAAGAACAGAGGAATCGAGAAACCAAGTTATGCAACGAGTGTACAACCTCTTTGGCATAGCCTTGTGGACTCAGCATCATTGGGTTGGACGTGGGGGATAGTGGGATGCCAGTGTGACTCTGGGTGGCCGTGAAGAAGATCCGAGGCCTTTGGAAACGGCACCGAGGGTACTGCTCCGCTGTGATGGACGGTTCCGTTGTTGGAGCAGCTCCGCTAAGGTGTACGGTGACGAGGCTGAAGCATGACAAGATAGACAACGTTAATCTGAAGTGGGACCCTAATATCATCTGCAATAGATGATGCAAAATACATCACCAAAAAGTGCTAGTTGTAAAACGCATCAGCCGCGCCATGGCCGCTCCGACAGATGTTGTAAGCACTGTTCACTCTAAACTTAACTAAAGAAAATGAACTTCACAGTCGAAACTGAATTTTAACTGAAGAAAATGAACTAGTAACAGAGCATTGCAATAGATGTTTAGGGCGTTCGAGCAATAGTAGCAGAGAAGCAGTGATCTAAATCAGCAGACGCTCGAGCAGGGAATGCACTAGCAGAGAGGAAGTCGTGCAGTAGCACCGCGAGCGAGTGCTAAAGCAGCAACTCCTGTAGCTGCCAGAGGTCGTGCAGCAGCAGCAGCAGCAGCGCAAGTGAGAGCAAGAATAGAGCAGCAGCACGAGCGAAAGCAGGAGCAGTGCAGCAGTGCGACCGACAGCAAGAACAAAGCGGCAACACGAGCGAGAGCCGGAGCACCTGGAGCTAGTGCCTTTGTGGAAGTCGCCGCCGAGGAAGCAACGACATGGGGGAGAGACGTCGTGGATGATGTGGCCAACGACGCCGCCGTCGATGGAGACGCCATGTCTGCTCGGTATCGAGCACCGATAGCCCTATGAGATCGAATAAAAGATAAAATGCAGCGGTGAGTGCAGAACCTCCTTGGTGGCGCCGAGTTGGCCTCGGCTTCACCGGAGGAATTGGTGAGGGTGTTGCGGTTCCGGTGGGGCAGGCCAAGACGGCGCTGTGGGGATTGCGGTGGCGCGATAGACGAGGTGAACATCGGGGTAGCTCCTTGGAGGTGGAGGATGGGGCGGTTGATTCGGCAGGACGACGAGATCGACAGCGGATCCTCATCCAGTGCGGTGGATGAGGGACGGCGAGCTGTTGCGGTGGACGACGTGGTCGGGGAAGAGTCTCCGGCTGGGCGGCGGTCGGGAGGCCGACGGAGGAGCGTGGGGTTTCGCGGTTTTTGGCGGCCTCGGTATACGAATGGGGGGGCGAAGGGGGAGGGGGGAGCCAAGCTTAGGGACGCGCTTGTCCGAAATGTAGCGTAAGTTACCAGCGTACCCCCAACGGTTTTGACACCGCGACATGGAGCTTCATTTCCGACTAAGGGGTAGAAGGGGAATTTTGCGTGTCGGGGCTGAGGGAGCGATTTGGGATGAGGAGGGAGTTCTCGCGCGCGTCCAAATTTCGGGATAACAAGGCGTGGCGAGGGTTGAAGAAGCGGGAGTTTCAAAGCAGGTGAGACAAAAGATACTCGAGCTTGAAAATTTCGGGATAACAAGGTGCGGATTCCTTGTTCGGCAGAACAAACTTAATGTGTAAAAAAACAATTCATACAAGACACAAGAGAGTCATGTCCCCTTTTACTATATTTCTATAGATGCCATTGAAAAAACTACAAGAAAAATGTTAAAAAAATCGAGAGAACAAGATTACCATGCACAGTACCAAATCGATTAGCACTTTCCTCAACAACAACAAAAAACAAATCAATTCCCACCAAAGAAAGAGTAATGTCCCTTTTTATATGATTACAAATGCCATGATCTTGAATTTCAATTTTTGAATCCACGTTATGTTGAATTCGAATATATCATTAGGTGACCTTGCGGTTTATAATTGATGTAGTTGTACATTTTGATCTTCCATCATATATGAACATTTTACTCTACCATGTGAACATATATATTGTCGTCTACCGTATGGACAAATTTGAATCAATTTTCCTTATTTGAACACGATTGTTGTCAAGTTATACAATAATTTAAATATTATCTTGATGACAAAAAGACATGCATATAGCAGTAATCATATTTCACTATGAAGTACGTGTACCATACGCTCTCCAATTCAAATATTTGTATCCATTTTATGTTGAATTCAAATCATAGTACATTATTGGTCTAGGTAGTGAGATGTTTGGGATATTCTAAACCATGTTTTCATACGTATAATTTTTGGCCTAATTGGGACAAGTTTTGGTATAAGCCTCTTGCAAAACCGGAGATTCTCTCAACAAGCCTCGTGCTTCCGAGAGGGAACGTGTCACCTTTGTGTGCGAAACGATATACACTACCTCCCCCCTGATTTTATTTACAGAGGCAACATAGAACTATATAAGTGCCCTGTTAAATTTTGGAATTATTTCGGGTTCATTTGGCCTTTTTATACATCAATTGAGTTTCTGGACTTTTAATGTGCATAATCTAAATATGAATTGCATGCACATGCTTCGGTGCACCAAAGTGGGTTGAAAAATCACATGTGTTTCCTTGGTTGAATTTCTAGGTCCCATGGAAGAAATGAGAATGAAATTCAAACATCTCGGCGTCATGACTCTGCCGAGAACATTGAGAAACTTAGATTTTAAATTCATGTAAATCCAAAACTCGGCTGGAAATCATGAAACTTGGCATGCTATCATGTCATGGCACTAACATGTTGTGGTAAAAAATTGGGCCAATTTGGAAGCTCGTGGTTCTAAGAGGGAACGTGCCACCTTAATTTGAGAGTGAAACGATATACGCTGCCCCCCTGAGTTTCTTAACAAAGGCAACATAGAACTACATTAGTGCCCTGTTAAATTTTGGAATTATTCCAGGTTCATTTGTCATTTTTTATACATTAATTGAGTTTCTGGTCATTTAATGTGCATAAGTCAAATTTTAACTACAATCACATGCTCTCGTGCACCAAAGTTGGTTGAAAAATCACATTTGTATCCTCGGGTGAATTTCTAGGTCCCATGCAAGAAATGAGAATAAAATTAAAACATCTGGGCATCGTGGCTCGGCCGAGAACATTGAGAAACTTGGTTTTAAAATTCTTGTAAATCCAAATCACGTCTGAAAATCATGAAACTTGGCATGGATGTCATGTCATGGTACAACCATGTTGTGGTAAAAAAATGGCCGAATAGGAACAAATTTTCGTATAAGCTTCTTGCAAATCGAAGCTTCTCTCAAGAAGGCTCGTGGTTCTGAGAGGGAACGTGCCACCTTTGAGTGCGAAACAATATACGTTGTACCCCTTGAGGGTGATGATGTTATGTACCTAGGGTAGGGTCATGGACCTATCTAGGATAACATACCCAAGGACATCCTTAGACGAAGCTACCTTCCAGTCGACCAAGAGGGACTCCACTCGACCAAGAGTGACTCCACTCGACCAAGAGTGACTCCACTCGACCGGCTAGAAGACACTCGACGAACCTAAAGACACTCGACCATGAGGACTCACTCGACCATCAGGAGTTCAGGATCTACTCTGTATCCAAACGGTCTGTAATTAAGTAGTCTTAATAGTCATGATGACACTTTATGTAGGGCATTACCAGTGACGCCCGGCCTTAATGTACTTTAACCCTCCGCTACGTGGGTTGGCTGGGGTCCTGGCGTCCTCTATATAAGCCACCCCCCTCCACTGGTAGAAGGGTTCGCACCCCTGTAACTCATATACACATAAACCAGTCGACCGCCTCCGGGCTCCGAGACGTAGGGCTGTTACTTCCTTAGAGAAGGGCCTGAACTCGTAAAAACACTCATGTGTACAACTACTCGATAGCTAGGATCTTGCCTCTCCATACCTACCCCCCATTCTACTTTCAGGCTTAGAACCACGACAGTTGGCGCCCACCGTGGGGCAGGTGTCTTAGCGAATTTTTGGAGAAGTTGCAATTTATCCGATTGCCTTCATCATGGTTTCCGGCAGAGCTCTGGTCGAGGGCCGCGAGATCCGTCTCGGTGCGCTCGCTTTCATCGCCGATGACTCCGCTTGGCTCCAGGAGGCACCACTCGACATCGAAGCGCTCCCCGTCTGCGGGGCGACGCACTTTCCGACGTGTGTCCGCGGCGTCCTGCTGCGGCAGCCGTCGACCCCATACCGGTCGACTCCTGCGTCGTCCTCCCTCCCTGTCTCCCGCCAGCGCAAGCACTCCGGTCGGTCGAGGCTCCAGCGATGGGTGAGACACACAGTGGCTCGCCAATTGGCCACCACCCAAGTCGCGGCAATTGAGCCCGACGAATCTCTCTACAGCCTATTCGACTGGCTCCATAGAGACTACATCTGAATGCAATAGAAGTGATCCCGCGGCGGAGGTCCTGATGGTCAACGGGCCTTGTAGCCCTCCTGGTTTCCCCCGCAGCGACGGGATGGCCGACGGAGGCGACCCTGCTCAGGCCCACGAAGAGTATCCGCCCGAGCCACTCACTTCCCAGTAGAGGGAAGAACTTCGCCGCCGAAACATGGATGCCCTGCATACTCCCATTGTAGGAGAAACTCCTGAAGCTCGTGCCCTGGAAGAGGCGCGTTTGGCCCACTTGGCTGAACGCACTCGACTGGAGAACCTCTAGCGAGCACTCGACGAGTGTGCGCATCAGCGAGTACCCGCCTCCCGCCGACGTCAGCTCTTTCCGCAACCGACTCGGGTATATCGAACCCCGATTCAAAATTTGGCAGCTGCAGCCCGTATAGCGGAATCAATTCAGCCCTCTCAGTCGGAGGCTGGAAGAGGCTTGATGCAGATCAGATATTTGCTCCGGGCGGCAGGAGATCAGAATTCGGTTGTATCGCAGTCGCGCAACAGGATTTACAGTCGATCCGTTGCTGCGAATACTGTTCAGTCGGCTCACAGTCCAAGGTCGCCTCCGAGGCGCGTGGGATGTGAAGGCCGGCGGGACCACTATAATGATCGATTTGATCGTGATGACAGGCGTCGAGTGCCCACTCCTCCCCCGAGAAGTGAGTCTAATGCCCATCGGCAGCAAGATGACAGACGCCAGCTAAGTGTTGGACGGAGAGCTCCAGTCGACCCCAGAGAACCAGGCTTTGACGCGAGATCCATCATCATGCAAGGTTTGGTCGACAGGAACAGAGCTCATAGAGGTGGCCATGACAGAGATGTGCCCACAAGCAGCCGAGTCCACGTTTCAGGTCCAGAATGGTTTAGCAGAGCCATCAGAGCCGCAGTGATACCTCCCAACTTCAGGTTGGCGATTGGAGTGAGTAAGTTCATCGGAGAGTCTAAGCCTGAAACTTGGCTTGAAGACTACCTGGTGGCTGTTCAGATTGGTGGCGGTAGTGATGAGGTGGCCATGAAGCATTTGCCACTTATGCTAGAGGGTTCAGCCAGGGCGTGGTTGAATCAGTTAGCTCCTAGCAGCATTTACACTTGGGAAGATCTTTCCTGAGTGTTCGTCAAGACGTTCGAGGGAACTTGCAAGCGACCAGCCGTATTGACACAGCTGCAAGTTTGCGTACAAAAGTCGAGTGAAACTCTGAGAGATTACATCCAGAGATGGATCACTTTGCATCATACTGTAGAGAATGTGTCAGACCATCAAGCGGTCTGCGCCTTCAAGGATGGTGTCAAGAACAGAGAATTGAGCCTGAAGTTTGGTTGAACTGGAGATATGACCCTGAGTCGGATGATGGAAATAGCCACCAAGTACGCCAATGGCGAAGAAGAGGACCGACTCCGGAGTGGCAAGTACAAGCCGAGTCAGTCGGATAAAGGAAACTCCAGTCGGAAGCAAAAGCGGAAGGACGAGCCAGCTGCTCCTGGAGAGGCTCTGGCCGTGACTCAGGGCAAATTCAAAGGGAAGACCAAAGGATCTTGGAACCCCAAGAAGGTAAAAGATAAGGAAGGTAATGACGTGATGGATCTACCGTGTCATATCCACACGAAGAAAGACGAAGAGGGTAACTTCATCTACCCAAAGCATACCACTCGCCAGTGCCGGCTCTTAATCCAGCAGTTTCAAGGGAAACAACCGAAGGACAAAGAGAAGGAGTCGGACAAGGCTGAGGACAAGGAGGACAGTGATGGAGAGTACCCTCATGTCAACTCCACTTTGATGATTTTTGCTGATGTAGAGAGCAAAAGTCGACTGAAAGTGATCAACCGTGAGGTCAATATGGTCACCCCGGCGACACCAAACTATCTGAGATGGTCGCAAACTCCCATTACTTTTGACTAGTCTGATCATCCTACTCACATTGCCACCCCTGGGAGGCAAGCGCTGGTGGTCGGCCCAGTCGTCGAAGGCACTCGACTGACGAAGCTATTGATGGATGGTGGCAGTGGATTGAATATACTGTATGCAGAGACGCTCAAGGGAATGGGCACTCCGATGTCCAGGCTCAGTTCCAGCAACATGAGTTTTCACGGAGTCATCCCAGGAAAGAAGGCTGAGTCACTCGGCCAAATAGCTCTGGATGTAGTGTTCAGCGACTCGAAGCATTTCCGCAAAGAGAAGCTGACATTTGAAGTCGTGGATTTCCGAAGCGCCTACCATGCTATTTTGGGAAGGCCAGCCTATGCACGCTTCATGGCTCGACCATGTTATGTGTACCTCAAGTTAAAGATGCCTGGCCCTAAAGGCATGATCACTATCACTAGCAGCCGGAAGAAGGCAGAAGAGTGTTTCCAGAAAGGCTCAAGATTGCGGATGACCAGATAACAGTGGTAGAGCTGGAGGAATACAAGAAGAATGCAGATCCGAGTGATTTGCTGTGGGCCAAGAAGCCCGCCACAGAGTCAGCATTTCAGTCGTCTGGGGAGACGAAGCTAGTTCATATCCACCCGACTGACCCCAATGCAGCTCCGACCCATATTTCCACAACACTCGACTCTAAATAGGAAGAAGCGCTCATCCAGTTCCTCCGTGAGAACTGGGACATCTTTGCATGGAAGGCAGCTGACATGCCGGGTGTTCCTAGGGAGCTGGCTGAGCATCGCCTTAGAGTCGACTCAAAAGCGAAACCCGTTAAAGAACATCTTCGACGGTCTACTGTTCAGAAGAAAAAAGCCATTGGCGAGGAGGTGGCTCGACTCCTTGCAGCAGAGTTCATCCGAGAGATATACCACTCCGAGTGGCTCGCCAATGTTGTCATGGTTCTTGGACAACTCACTTCGTATGTGCATTGATTTCAAACATATCAATCGGGTCTGCACGAAAGATCATTTTCCTCTCCCTCGCATCGACCAAATTGTCGACTCGACCGCAGGGTGCGAGAGATTGTCTTTTCTAGACGCTTATTCCGGGTATCATCAGATCCGTCTGTATGGACCTGATGAAATTAAAACAGCTTTCATCACTCCATTCGGGTGCTTCTGCTATATCACCATGCCATTCGGCCTCAAGAATGCCGGAGCCACGTTCATGAGAATGATTCAAAAGTGTTTACTCACTCAAATCAGTCGGAATGTGGAAGCGTACATGGATGATATCGTGGTCAAGTCGCGAAAAGGTTCCAACCTATTGACTGACCTAGCCGAAACATTTGCCAATCTCAGAAGGTACGATATCACGCTCAATCCATCAAAGTGCACATTCGGAGTACCTGGTGGAAAGTTACTCGGTTTTCTCGTTTCAGAACGAGGAATCGATGCTAACCCAGAAAAAGTCGGCACCGTACTCCAAATGAAACGCCTTGTGCGTGTGCACGACGTCCAGAAGCTTACTGGATGCTTGGCCGCTTTAAGTCGATTCATCTCTCGCCTTGGTGAAAAGGCATTGCCCCTTTACCGACTGATGAAGAAGACAGACAAGTTTGAGTGGACTCCAGAAGCTGATGCAGCATTTGCCGAGTTAAAAACTCTGCTCTCCACCCAGCCGGTGCTTGCTGCTCCAATCAGCAAAGAGCCTCTGTTGCTTTATATTGCAGCCACAAGACAAGTCGTCAATACAGTACTTACGGTCGAGCGGGAAGAAGAAGGGAAAGCCTTCAAAGTTTAGCGCCCAGTGTATTATCTCTCTGAAGCTTTGACCCCATCAAAGCAAAGATATCCTCATTATCAGAAGCTTGTGTATGGGATCTACATGACCATGAAGAAGGTTGCTCATTATTTCTCTGATCATGACATTACAGTCGTCAGCGACGCACCATTGTCAGAGATTCTGCATAACAGAGATGCAACTGGTCGAGTGGTAAATGGGCGATTGAACTCCTTCCCCTTGATGTCAAATTCGAGGCAAAGAAAGCCATTAAGTCCCAGGCTATAGCAGATTTCCTTGCCGAGTGGATTGAGCAACAGGAGCCGACTCAAGTTCACTCGGAGCATTGGACCATGTTCTTTGATGGATCTAAGATGTTAAACGGTTCTGGTGCTGGGGTTGTTTTGCTTTCCCCCCGAGGAGATAAACTCAGATATGTGCTCCAAATCCACTTTGATTCCTCCAACAATGAAGCAGAATATGAAGCACTCTTGTATGGGTTGCGCATGGCCATCTCACTCGGGTGTCCGTCGCCTTATGATTTATGGCGACTCAGATTTGGTGGTCAATCAGGTGATGAAGGAGTGGGACGTTAGAAGCCCAGCCATGACTGGATACTGCAATGCAGTGAGGAAGCTCGAAAAGAAGTTCGAAGGGTTAGAGCTCCACCACATACCCCGACTGAAAAATCAAGCAGCTGACGATCTGGCGAAGATAGGATCCAAGAGAGAGGCCATCACCAGTGATGTGTTCTTGGAGCATATCCACACTCCATCAGTCATAGAAGATCCTTTTACCAATGAGGCTCCGCAAGCTAAGAGTGTTACGGACCCGACTGAGGTTGAAGTCCCAGCAGTGGTCGACCTGATCCTGGAAGTTTTGGTGATCACTCCAGATTGGACAGTACCATACATCGCGTATATCTTGTGGAAAGAACTCCCGGAGGACGAAGAAGAGGCTCGACAGATCGTCTGCCGATCTAAGGCCTTTACCGTGATAAGAGGACAGTTGTACAGAGAAAGCGCGACTGGAGTTGGTCAGATATCCATAACACCGGAGGAAGGTCGAATAATCCTTGATGACATCCACTCGGGGACCTGTGGCCATCATGTGTCCTCTCGGACCATCGTGGCCAAAGCATACCAAGCCGGATTTTATTGGCCAAGAGCGAATGAAATGGCGAAGGAGATAGTCGACAAGTGCGAGGGATGTCAATTTTACTCCAATATGTCGCACAACCCCGCGTCAGCTTTGAAGACTATACCAATCGTCTGGCCCTTTGCAGTGTGGGGTTTGGATATGGTCAGTCCTTTGAGAACAGGCAGAAGCGGTTTTACCCATGTGCTAGTAGCACTCGACAAGTTCACTAAGTGGATCGAAGCTAAACCCATCAAAAACCTCGATGCCGGTACTGCCGTCAGCTTCATCAGAGAATTAATATTCAGATATGGGGTCCCGCACAGCATCATCACGGACAACGGGTCAAACTTCGACTCCGAAGACTTCAGAGCTTTCTGCATGTCTCAAGGCACGCGAGTCGACTATGCTTCAGTCGCTCATCCATAGTCGAATGGACAGGCAGAACGAGCCAACGGTTTGATTCTCAAAGGGTTGAAACCCCGTCTGATGCGTGATCTTAAGCATGCGGCTGGTGCATGGGTTGACGAACTTCCCTCGGTGCTTTGGGGGTTAAGGACCACGCCCAACCGGTCGACTGGAAGAACTCCATTCTTCTTGGTCTACAGAGCTGAAGCGGTCTTGCCAAGCGACCTTCTCCACAATGCTCCCCGGGTCGAGCTCTACACCGAAGCTGAAGTAGAACAAGCGCGGCAGGATGCAGTCGACCTATTAGAGGAAGAAAGGGAGATGGCTCTGATCAGATCAACCATTTATCAACAAGACTTGCGTCGCTTCCACGCCAAAAACGTGAAGAGTCAAGCCTTCCAGGAAGGAGATTTAGTTCTCTGAGTGGATCAGCACAACCACACAAGCTTGCTCCTTATTGGGAAGGTCCCTTCATCGTCACCAAGGTTCTCCACAATGGAGCATACCGTCTTTATAATGTCGAACATCAGATCGACGAGCCCCGAGCTTGGAACGCGGAGCTTCTCCGCCCCTTTTACACCTAAGTATTCACTCGGATGAGTTGTAATAAAAGTACTTCAGTAGTTTATTTATTAAATACAAGAGCTTTATAATCTTCCCAGTAATCGTTATTTCTTTTGCCCACTCAAAACAATCCTCCAGTGGGTGGCTTGGCTGCGAATCCGATTCGCCCAAGTCTATAAAAAAACAAATCCTAACCGAGTGGTGAGCCAGTCTCCCACACAAAGGCTTAGCTGCGAAATCTGTTTCGCCTAAGATAAACAAAATCCTACCGAGTGGTAAGCCAGCCTTCCACTCGGAAGCTTAGCTGCAGTCCAAGTACTCGCCTAAGATAAATACAATCCTGTCGAGTGGTAAGCCAGCCTTCCACTCGGAGGCTTAGCTGCAGTCCAAGTACTCGCCTAAGATAAATAAAATCCTACCGAGTGGTAAGCCAGCCTTCCACTCGGAGGCTTAGCTGTAGTCCAAGTACTCGCCTAAGATAAATAAAATCATGTCGAGTGGTAAGCCAGCCTTCCACTCGGAGGCTTAGCTGCAGTCCAAGTACTCGCCTAAGATAAATAAAATCCTGTCGAGTGGTAAGCCAGCCTTCCACTCGGAGGCTGAGCTGCAGTCCAAGTACTCGCCTAAGATAAACAAAATCCTGTCGAGTGGTAAGCCAGCCTTCCACTCAGAAGCTTAGCTGCAGCATTGCGCTCGCCTAAGTACAAATACAACGGGCGCTTCGCAAGGAGGACGAGGTGCAGGTCGACTGCTACCCTCTCCTTCCGAGCTACGCCACAAGTACAACATGCGCTCTGCAAGGAAGACGAGGTGCAGGTCGACTGCTACTCTCTCCTTCCAAGCTACGCCACAAATACAACGTGCGCTCTGCAAGGAAGACGAGGTGCAGGTCGACTGCTACTCTCTCCTTCCGAGCTACACCACAAATACAACATGCGCTCTGCAAGGAGGACGAGGTGCAGGTCGACTGCTACTCTCTCCTTCCGAGCTACGCCACAAATACAACATGCGCTCTACAAGGAAGACGAGGTGCAGGTCGACTGCTACTCTCTGCTTCTGAGCTACGCCACAAACACAATGTGCGCTCTGCAAGGAGGACGAGGTGCAGGTCGACTGCTACCCTCTCCTTCCGAGCTATGCCACAAATACAAAATCCTACCGAGTGGAGAGAAAACCTCCCACTCGGGGGCTTAGCTGCATCCCAGTGCTCGCCTAGGTATCTGAAATCCTATCGAGTGGAAAGCAAACCTCCCACTCGGGGGCTTAGCTGCAGCCCAGTGCTCGCCTAAGTATCTGAAATCCTACCGAGTGGAGAGCAGACCTCCCACTCGGGGGCTTAGCTGCAGCCCAGTGCTCGCCTAAGTATCTAAAATCCTACCGAGGGGAGAGCAAACCTCCCACTCGGGGCTTAGCTGCAGCCCAGTGCTCGCCTAAGTATCTAAAATCCTACCGAGTGGAGAGAAAACCTCCCACTCGGGGGCTTAGCTGCAGTTTAGCGCTCGCCTAAGTATGTGAAAATCCTATCGAGTGGAGAGCAAACCTCTCACTCGGGGGCTTAGTTGCAGCTCAGTGCTCGCCTAAGTGTATTGGGGAACAAGTCGATTGCAATGAGCGCTTCGCTTTAACCTGCAAAAGAAACCTCAAACCAAATGCAAACATATTCAACGTCGAATCCAAGTTTGAATAACACCTAAAGGAACTGAAAGTGCTCAGGCGCTAGGCCTGTTAAGGTTTGTCGGTTACAAAACTCACTCGGCATACCGAGGCAAATTTAAAGTATCAAGCTCAGAAGTTTTTTACCCCTCCCGTGGAGGGCTGGAAGGTGCAACAAACTCGTCCAGATCAATTCCATCTGCAATCCGAGTGGCAGTAGCAATGAAGGTCTCCATGGAAGATCTGAAATCGTGCTTCTTGGTGTTAGCCACCCTAAGAGCCACCAGCTTGTCCTCTCGTGCATCCTTGCAGTGAACGCGGACTAGAGACAGAGCAACATCCGCACCGCACCTGGCCGAAGACTTCCTCCACTCCCGCACTCGACTTGGGACCTCGTTCAGTCGAGTCATCAGGGACTCGTGGTCGTTCTGGAGTGTCTCTCTTGGCCAGAGTGTTGTGTCGATGCAAGAAGTTGCGACCATCAGCCTTGCGAGATAATCAATGACAGCAGCAACACGAGATTCCATCCTGAGCACATTCATGGCGACTTCATCTTTCACGGGAGAGTTGATGGGGTCCAGGTTTACTTCTAGTCGACCAGTCTCCTCTTCAAAGTTCTGACAGAACTCTGCAAGCACAACCACCGAGTCAAGACAAACAGTCGGAGGTTACAATTAAAATATTTGTTTGATACAAAATATTAACTTCAAGCATGAGGAACAACTTCTTGGCGAGTCCACCCAAATAAGCCTCTAGATCGTTCTTCTTTCTCTTCAACTCACTGGCCTTGTCATTCAGGGTGGTCTTGTCACTTTTTAGTCGACTGACCTCCTGTTTGGCAGCATCAAGAGCAGCTTTCAGATTGGTGTTTTCTTCTTCAAGCTTGGTCACTGAAGCCAGCTTCTCATCAGCATGCCTGGTCTTCTCTAAAGCAGTTTTTTGCATCTCAGCCAAGTCAAGATCTTGCTTCTTTAGGGCATCCCTCACTTTGTCTGCAAAGTTACAGTGAGATTTGATTCGGAAACAAGTAAGAGGCAAAGGCAGTCGTCAAAGGCCTCACCAAGCATACCTTTAGCTTCCTCCTTCGCCTTCATTAAGTTCTCTTGGGCCAGTTTCAGATCGAGCTCGAGCTGAATGTGTTTGTTCTCCAACTCAGTATAATGAGCCGCAAGGTCACAGGATTTCTACGAAGAACCAATCAACAGATGTCAAAGACAATTCACTTCCGAGTGAGTAAGGAAAAATCATAGCGTTTCTAAGACTACGGCCAAATACAAACATTCGACCATAGTCACGGGGACTACACCCAGTGGGTGCACTCAGCGTGCCCCCGCTAGTTTAATCAGTTAGAGTCGACCAGTCGACCAACAACAAAAAAAGGGGGGGGGAGAGATGTTCTTCAGACTATAGTCGACTGCTAGCAGTCGACCACAGTCTCGGGGACTACACCCAGTGGGTGCACTCAGCGTGCCCCCACCGGTCTATGAATCTATTCGACCTAGTCGAGTAAGGAAAAAACTTAAAGCCTATGGTCGACTGCCAGCAGTCGACCATAGCCTTGGGGACTACACCCAGTGGGTGCACTCAGCGTGCCCCCACAAATCCGGAATTTCAATCGACACACCCAGTGGGTGTAGGACAAACTCTAAGAATTTCAGAAAAAAGAGTTTTCAGATATCATATCCTAACAGAAGAGGCAGTGACCGACTGACCTGAACATTACTCTAAAGAGCCGAACTGGCGTCATAGGCTGCCTGGCTGGCTTCTCGTATTGCCTTCACTTTCTCCATCATGACCCCCACTTGGCGTATTGCTTCTTTAGCAGCAGTAGCTTGGTCTTCTGGAACGGGGTAGGTGGAGAAAAGCGAGGGTTGAGAAGCAATCAACGATGAAGGACGAGCACTCGTCAACGGCACCGCAAAGGTTAGGGTAGGCTGAGTGACATTGTCTCCCTCCACGACCAACGTCTTGGGTGCTGGCACATCCTGAGCCGCCTTGCCAGCAGATGTTTTCTTGCTTCTCCTCTGCCTTGGTGGTTCTTCGTCGTCGTCGTCAGGAAGGTCAATAACAATGTTAGATGAAGCTGCAGAAAGAATCAAAATTAGAGACAATAAGTCAGTCGACTGAAAACGGCATCACAAGAATCATACCAGGTTTTGAGGTAGCAGCATCCTCCATCTCGTGGTCTTCAGCCCTGGCCGAAGTATCAGAAGTAGCAGCACTGCAGTTCCGGAAGTCAGTCGATTGACCCATGAGTCGACCAAGAGCAAGTTCATGAAACGGAGAAAACTCAAGACTACCATTACCCTGAGATAGTGGGGATCACCATCTTCATCTTCGGCAAGACCTTCGCAGGTTTCGATGGTGCCACTCGAGATTGCTTCGGAGCCTTCTCAGTCGGCGCCGGAGAAGTAGTCCGAGGGCGCTTGGTCGACTCGGTAGCGGTCGCGACCCCCTTACCACGCTCAGTCGCGGGATCATGGACAAGCTTCGAGCGTCTTTCCGAGCGGGGAGGTGCAAGTTCCTCCTCCTCCTCCTCCTCTTCCTCCTCATCAGGGTCTTCAGCCTCATCGTCGTCGTCAGCATCCGCATCCCACTCCTCCGGGCTTTCGCCCCCACTTCCTTCCTCCTCTTCAGTCGGCGTCTGTGCTCCATTAGGCATTGAGTATAACTCCGTGGTGGCCTGTCAAGCAACAAAGCAAAACAAAGATCACTCGACCAATTCACAGCGAAGCAGAATGAATAAAACAAGATTGCGATTGGAAATAAATGGCCATACCGTGTCCGGTGTGTAGGTACAGTCGAGTGGTGGGATCCTCCTGTCCCCTCGAGGGTTGTCCTTATTCCCCGTGATCGCGGTCACCCACCTTTCCAGTGTGGCGTTGTCGACCGCCTCTGGATGGACCTGAGTGGTGTCCTTGGTCCCAAAATACAGCCACATCGGATGGCCTCGGTACTAAAGTGGTTGGATGCGCCGCCTAAGGAAGACCTCCAGAAGATCCATACCCGTCACTCCTTCTCTAACGAGTTGGACTACGCGCTCCGTCAACATTTTTACCTGAACTTTCTCCTCAGGAAGCACTTTCAGAGAAGATGGTTTGTCCACTCGGTCCATGGAAAACGGAGGGAGACCAGTCGACTGCCCCGGCATCGACTCGTCTTGGCAGTAGAACCAAGTCGACTGCCACCCTCTGACCAACTCAGGAAGGGTCATGGCTGGGAAAGTACTCTTATTCCTTATGTGGATCCCAAGACCACCGCACATCTGGATAACCTTAGTCCTCTCATCGTCCGGACTCGCCTTTTTCACTGTCTGTGAGCGACAGGTGAATATGTGCTTGAAGAGACCCCAGTGTGGTCGGCAACCCAGGAAGTTCTCGCACATGGACACAAAGGCAGCAAGATAGGCGATGGAGTTGGGAGTGAAATGGTGGAGTTGAGCCCCAAAGCAATTCAGGAACCCCCAGAATAAAACACTCGGCGGCAGAGAAAAACCACGGTCTACGTGAGTGGCTAAGAGAACGCACTCACCCTCCTGCGGCTGCGGTTGACACTCGGTCCCCGGAAGCCTCGCTGACCCGTGGGGGATCAGTCCCTCATTGGCCAGGTCATTGAGATCTTTCTCAGTGATGGTCGAGCGGATCCAATCCCCTTGGACCCAACCCTTCGACAGGCGGGACCTTGACGAAGATCCGCCCCGACTGGACGGTCTCCCCTTCGGTTTCCCCGTCGCCGTCGCCTTCTTCGTGCGCTCTAGGGCCGCCGTCTTCTCCTTCACCATTGTCGCCGGCGAAGCGCGTGAGGAGTGGATAGGTGGAGGCGAGAGCGGGCGCAGTGGGCGGAGGCAAAGAGGGAAGAGAGAAGAATGGGAAGGCATTGTTCAATAAACCCTCCCCCGGCGCTTTATGTAAGGGCGCTTCCGAGTGGCTGACGAGTGGGTCCGGGCGATCCTGTCACATCCCGAAACAGTCGCGCATGCACGATATGTGGCGAAAAAGGCGGTGCGGAAATCGAGGCGTCCACGCCTTATCCCATCTGATTGTCGCGGTCCGCCCCGCTTCGCGCGCTTCCCAAATTTCGGATCCCGCAAAATCTGCTAACAGCAGATCAATCTGTCAGACGATATCTTTCCTGCGATCCGTCGCTCGGAAGTTCACCAAAGTTCAAAAAGTTCACTCGACAGAAGACAAGAATGGATCAAGGCGACTGAAGTAAAAGTTGACGCCAACGCCGAAAGAAAAATCGCAGATCCAAGAAACGACATAATCAAAGCATGGGAAATAAGTCGGAGAAAATCATCAACTCCTTCCTCACTCGAACCTCGATCCATTCGGGGGCTAATGATGATGTTATGTATGTAGGGTAGGGTCATGGACCTATCTAGGATACCATACCCATGGACATCGTTAGACGAAGCTACCTTCCAGTCGACCAAGAGGGACTCCACTCGACCAAGAGTAACTCCACTCGACCGGCTAGAAGACACTCGACGAACCTAAAGACACTCGACCATGAAGACTCACTCGACCATAAGGAGTTCAGGATCTACTCTGTATCCAAACAGTCTGTAATTAAGTAGTCTTAATAGTCATGATGACACTTTATGTAGGGCATTACCAGTAATGCCCGGCCTTAATGTACTTTAACCCTCTGCTATGTGGGTTGGCTGGGGTCCTGGCGTCCTCTATACAAGCCACCCCCCTCCACTGGTAGAAGGGTTCGCACCCCTGTAACTCATATACACATAAACCAGTCGACCGCCTCCGGGCTCCGAGACGTAGGGCTATTACTTCCTCAGAGAAGGGCCTGAACTCGTAAAAACACTCGTGTGTACAACTACTCCATAGCTAGGATCTTGCCTCTCCATACCTACCCCCCATTCTACTGTCAGACTTAGAACCACGATAGAGGGAATCCTGGATTAGGGGGTATCCGGACAGCCGGACTGTGTACGATGTCCGGACTATTGAAGCGTGAAGATACAAGACTCAAGACTTCGGCCCGTGTCCGGATGGGACTCTCCTTGGTGTGGAAGGCAAGCTTGGCGATCTGGATATTGTGTTCCCTTTCTTGTAACCAACTCCATGTAAACCCTAGCCCTCTCCGCTATCTATATAAACCAGAGAGGTTCGTCCTTAGAAGGCCGATCACAATTACAATCATAGCATCATAAGCTAGCTCTTAGGGTTTAGTCTCTACGATCTCACGGTAGATCTACTCTTGTACTACCCATATCATCAATATTAATCAAGCAGGAAGTAGGGTTTTACCTCCATCGAGAGGGCAAGAACCTGGGTAAACATCTGTGTCCCTTGCTTCCTGTTACCATCAGCCTTGACGCACAGATCGGGACCCCCTACCCGAGATCCGCCGGTTTTGACACTGACATTGGTGCTTTCATTGAGAGTTCCTCTGTGTCGTCGCTGTCGGGCTCGATGGCTCCTTCAATCATCGTCAACGACGCGGTCCAGGGCGAGGCTTTCCTCCCCGGACAAATCTTCGTGTTCGGCGGCTTCGCACTGCGGGCCAATTCGCTTGGCCATCTGGAGCAGATCGACAGCTACGCCCGTGGCCATCAAATCAGGTTTGGAAACCTGAACTACATGGCGGATATCTGCGAAGACTTGATCTTCGACGGATTCGGGCCAGCGCCAGGAGCGTCGGATAGTCACCACGAGCATGGCCTGAACCAGCTGTCGGACAACACCCGTGATATCACTCTGGCAGTAGCCCTGGACTCAAATCCGGAGCAGACTGCGTTGCCTGGAGATGGAGGGATGGACCCCACCACGCAGGCCATACCCTCGTCATCGGTAGAGCCGAACACATGCCTCCCTTCTGTGGAAGCCTGTGACTCCGGACCCCCGGATTCGTATCCGGATGTAGGTTCCAGTCCGCGCGTTCCCGGGCCCGTCGAGCCTGGTTGGGCTCCGGTAATGGAGTTCACCGCGGTGGACGTCTTTCAGCACTCGCCCTTTGGTGACATGCTGAACTAATTGAAGTCCCTCTCTTTGTCAGGAGACTCTTGGCCGAACTATGTCCGGCTTGAGTGGGAAGCGGACGACAACGGAATTCGTTGCCCACCCACCACCCACTTCATTGCCACGATCGATGATTTAACCGACATGCTTGACTTCGACTCCGAAGACATCGACGGTATGGACGACGATGCAGGAGAATTACAGGAGCAACCGCTCACAGGGCGGTGGATGGCCAAATCGTCATATGATATATATATGGTGGACACTCCGAAGGAAACTAATGGCGACGAGGCAACGGTGGATAACCCCTCTGGAAGAGAAGAAAAGCATGGGCATTGTCGGCGTCGCTCCAAGCCCGCCACAGCAATACCGGCCCCGGAGACGAAAGTAATCTGGATGGCGCCAAAGAAGAATATGACCCTGACCAGCCCGCCTTCGAGCAGGCCGAACAGGAAGATGAGCAGGTCAGCCCAGAAGAACAGGCGACAGACGAATACCCGGAGGAGGACAACTACATGCCCTCCTCCGAAGACGAGATTAGCCTCAGTGACGAGGAATTCGGCGTACCTAAGGATCCCATGGAGAAGAGGCGCTTCAACCGTAGACTTCTGCGAGGAGCCTGAAGAAGAAGCAGCAGCAACTCCAAGTTGATCAAGACCTGCTCACAGATAGATGGACTGAAGTCCTAGCAGTCGAGGAATATGGACTCGAGCGCCAAACAGCTGACCGGTCACCCCGTGGCTGGGATAAAACGGGATATCAGGCCGAATACCAGCCCGCACCCCCACGCCGATAAACTACGGCCCAGGGCAACAGGCAAGACCTGCAAGATATTCTGGAAAACAAAGCAGGACAGCCAAGATCGATCTATGGATCGCGGGGGCGCGCCCCAGCGCGCGATGATGATCGTCATGCCGGATACATCATCAACAAGTCCGGCCGGGCCGAACCCACAAAAACCCAGACCAATCCGAGCTGCGTAGCCACATAGCCCGGCACAGAGGCGCCACACACCCCCTCTGCTCATTGACGAAGTGATGGATCATGAATTCCCAGTAGGGTTTAAACCCGTAAACATCGAATCATACGATGGCACAACAGACCCCGTAGTATGGATCGAAGATTTTCTTCTCCACATTCACATGTCTCGCGGAGATGATCTACACGCCATCAAATATCTTCCCTTTAAGCTCAAAGGACCAGCCCGACACTGGTTAAATAGCCTGCCAGCAAATTCCATTGGCAGTTGGGAAAACCTGGAAGACGCATTCCTTGATAACTTCCAGGGCACATACGTGCGACCGCCAGACGCTGATGACCTGAGCCACATTACTCAACAGCCCGGAGAGTCATCCCGGAAATTCTGGACTCGGTTCTTAACTAAAAATAACCAAATAGTCGACTGTCCGGACGACGAAGCCTTGGCGAATTTCAAGCATAATATCCGTGACGAGTGGCTCGCTCGACACCTCGGCTAGCAAAAACCCAAGTCCATGGCAGCCCTCACAACACTAATGACCCGCTTTTGTGCGGGTGAGGACAGCTGGCTGGCTCGCAGCGGCACCACACCACATTCCGGCACTTCGGACGGCCGCGATACTAACGGCAAGCCACGGTGCAACAGACATAAGAGACGGAACAACGGTGAAAGCACTTAAGACACGACAGTCAACACAAGATTCAGCGGATCTATGTCCGGACAGCGGAAAAAGCCATTCAAAAGAAATAATCATGGACCGTCCAGTATGGACCGCATACTGGAGCGCTCATGCCAAATTCATGGCACACTGGACAAACCAGCAAACCACACCAATAGGGACTGCTGGGTGTTCAAACAGGCCGACAAAATAAACGCCGAAAACAAGGACAAGGGGCTGCACAACGACGATGACGAAGAGCCCCGGCGTCCAAACATGGGCGGACAAAAGAAATTTCCCCCCCAAGTGAAAACGGTAAACATGATCTACGCCACCCACATCCCCAAGCGGGAACGGAAGCGGGCACTTCGGGACGTATATGCGATGGAGCCAGTCACCCCCAAGTTCAACCCATGGTCAGCTTGTCCGATCACCTTTGATCATAGGGATCACCCTGCTAGGATCCGTCACGGCGGCTCAGCCGCATTGTTCTTAGAACGAATCATCGACAGACTCCACCTCATGCGTGTCCTTATGGACGGCGGCAGTAGCCTGAACCTGCTTTATCAGGACACAGTGCGAAAGATGGGCATTGACCCTTCGAGGATAAAGCCCACCAAAACAATCTTTAAAGGTGTAATTCCTGGAGTAGAGGCCCGCTGTACGGGCTCTATGACACTGGAAGTGGTCTTCGGATACCCGGACAACTTCCAGAGCGAAGAGTTAATCTTCGATATCGTCCCTTTCCGTAGCGGCTACCACGCACTACTCGGACGAACCGCATTTTCTAGATTGAATGCGGTACCTCATTATGCATACCTCAAGCTCAAGATGCCAGGACCGCGCGGGGTCATCACTGTCAATGAAAACATGGACCGCTCCCTTCAAACAGAAGAGCATACGGCAGCCCTGGCGGCAGAAGTGCAATGCGGGCTACTTCGACAAACCAATCCGGCAACAACTTCGAGCACCGTCAAGCGAGTCCGAAGCACCCCGCAACAGGATCATCAGGAACGCCAAGAGCGTGATTAGCAGTCCGGCCGCCGCTCAAGCCCCTTCAAGGCAGCATTCGTGCCACGCGTACACAATTACGCGCTCAAGATACCATGGGCATAGGCGGAGGCGCATCAACAACTCAGTCAATAGTGCGGGTAACCGCCCAATACCTTCATAATCTTTCCCTCTTACCTTTCAGGACATCGCTTTAGTGCAGCATCCTCAGAAGAGCCGCATTGCCGGACTTACATGGGAGAGACATCCAAGGAGGCAGCAATCATTGTGCGTAGAAGGAAATACCCAGGTGGAATCTATTTACGATCATTATACCTGCTTTATCTATCTGTACATAGCCTGCCCCCGGATAGGACATGTCAAATAGTCCTATTTATCTCCGCTTAATGCATCCATTGTAAACATATGCTTAAGGGTATTATTCGTTAATGGGAGATCATATAGCGTCAGCTTATTATTCTTATTTGAGCATTTTTTCTCTTATAAATGTTTATTTGATATTGCATCCGTACACCTTGGTACGATCAGTTTGCTAGGGGCTTCTCATGGTGCCCCGTAATATGGCAAGTCAAGTTCGAACACTTTCAATAGTGCGGCACCCCGAACTTATAGCACTATATGCATCAGCTCTGAATCATGTCTTGGGTCTACAGTTGGGATAGCCCGGCTCCCTTGTTTTGGTGCCTTACGTTCCGTTCTATCAGCTAAGGTAGCGTAGGGAGAACTACTACGATTGTGTCCCGGTTCTTCCGGACGAGCACCTCAGTAGAGAAAGCCGAAAACTGACCGGCATGATGTGGCGAGAGCTCGTCGCTGTTCTAGAGGTCTTAAAATCCTTATAGATTTACCACTTTAGGCGATAAATCGGCTTTGTCCGATCTAGGCTTATATAGCGCCACAATTCGGCCTTCCGGATTCTAGGGGCTTCGCCGAAATTTAAAATTGTAGACTTCTATGGCTAAGTGAAAGTGAAAAAGCCGCATAGTCCGATTGCCTTGTTCGCTGCGCCGGACACCTCCTTAAGGGACCAAACATTTAGATAAAGAGTGTCTGGGTTTTCCATGAACACCCCAGTACTAGTTACTTGGGAGCGTGTCATGCCCAATATGCGACCCTATCCAAAAGGAACTCGAAGGTCCCACCAAGGATAGACCCGCATATTGAAACGCTTTTGCAAGGTGGATATCGTTACATCAACATTACATAATAGATGGGGATACATAAATAAGGCATACAATGCCACATGAATACAACATCATCATACATAAGATCATCATCCGACTACGGATGAAACACAAACAGAAACTCAAACGACATCCACCCTGCTAGCCCAGGCTGCCGACCTAGAACCTATCCCCTGATCGAGGAAGCAGAAGAAGAACTCCAAACAAGGAAACATCGCTCTCGCGTCAAGATCATCGCATAAACCTGTACCTGCAACTGTTGTTGTAGTAATCTGTGAGCCACGAGGACTCAGCAATCCCATTACCATGGGTATCAAGACTAGCAAAGCTTAAAGGGAAGGAAGGGGTAAAGTGGTGAGGTTGCAGCAGCGACTAAGCATATATGGTGGCTAACATACGCAAATAAGAGCGAGAAGAGAGCAAGCGGAATGGTCGTGAAGCTAGCAATGATCAAGAAGTGATCCTGAACTCCTACTTACGTCAAACATAACCCAAAAACCGTGTTCACTTCCCGGACTCCGCCGAAAAGAGACCATCACGGCTACACAGACGGTTGATGCGTTTTAATTCGGATCTGGTGTCAAGTTATCTACAACCGGACATTAACAAATTCCCATCTACCAATAACCGCAAGCACGGCTTTCGAAAGATTATACCCTGCAGGGGTGTCCCAACTTAGCCCATGACAAGCTCTCGCGATCAACGAAGGAATAGACCTTCTCCCAGGAAGACCCGATCAGACTCAGAATCCCGGTTTACAAGACATTTCGACAATGGTAAAACAATACCAGCAAAGCCGCCCGGATGTGCCGACAAATCCCGATAGGAGCTGCACATATCTCGTTCTCAGGGCACACCGGATTGTCCAAACTTCCGGTAGGCCAGCCCAGAGTTGCCCCTGGTGGCCACTGGCGGTTGACAGGTTGGACCAACACTCACGACGAGCACTGGCCCGGGGGGATAAAAGAAAGATGACCCTCGAGAGCGCGACTCCCAAGGGAAAAAGGGATAGGTGAGGCAAATGTAAAACCAAGGTTGGGCCTTGCTGGAGGAGTTTTATTCAAAGCGAACTGTCAAGGGGGTCCCATAAATCACCCGATCGCGTAAGGAACGCAAAATCCGGGAACATAACACCGGTATGACGGAAACTAGGGCGGCAAGAGTGGAACAAAACACCAGGCATAAGGCCGAGTCTTCCACCCTTTACCAAGTATATAGATGCATTAATAATATAAGAGATATTGTGATATCCCAACATAAATCCTGTCCACCAAGGAGAAATCATCAACTTCACCTGCAACTAGCAACGCTATAAGAGGGGCTGAGCAAAAGCGGTAACATAGCCAAACAACGGTTTGCATAGGAAAGGTGTCAAAGGTTAGAGGTTCATGGCAATTTGGGAAGGATTGATGAGCAAAAGATAGGTAGTGCAGCAAAGTGATAGAACGAAGCAACTAGCATAGCAATGATAGTAGTGAGATCCAGGATAGTGGTCATCTTGCCTGAAATCCCGCAAGGAAGAAGAACGAGTCCATGAAGAAGACGAACGGATGAAGCCAAACCAAGCGTAGACGAACGAATCCTCACGGCTCTCAGCGCCACGATCCGCAGGGATCTTGAACTGGAATGCCCCGGATTTGATGCACCAGGTGTCTTCCAGTTATTTGCCGTCGTTGCCATGTAATTTGCTTGCATGTTGCACTTTTCCATGTCATCATCTGCATTTCATCTGCATGGTTTCCAAAACTTGCATCCGTTCGGGTTCTGCCGGTTCTCTCTGTTGTCCGTTCCGAGTTCGGTCACACTCGCACGCACCCGTGGCACCTCCGAAATATTATTTTGTAAGTGGCATAAAAATGTTCTCGGAATGGGTTGAAACTTGTCGAGCGGTCTTATTATAGTGTAGACTAACCGCCTGCCTAATTTCATCACATTCTGAGTCCGTTTGATAGCCCAACCGTCATTCATAGCTGCACCGTTGCCGGTTTTTCGTCAGATGTTTCGGTCTCCGAAACTCCCACCGGGCTGCTCTGTTTCTTTCTCTCCTCTCCCGCATGCCTCTCCAAAGCCCACCTACAGCCGAGCTACCCCCTCCGTTTCGGACCGTTAGATCGCGATCGGAGGGTCGAGAAAGACCCCAAAACTCCCCAAACCCTAATCCCTAGGCCTCCCTTCCATTTCTATCTAAACCTACCCCCTAGCCTCCTCCCACCTCTGTCCCGCCGCCACCTTCCTCGGGATCCGCGCCTGAACACAGCCCCGCCTCCACTTAGCATCGCCGCCAGCACCCTACGGCCAATCAGGTCGCGCCACACCGCCCAGCCACTCTCTTCTGTCCAACCCGCAGCCTCCACCTGTCCTCCCCAGCCGGCTCTCCACCCCGCAGCCCGCGGAGCCCGGCGCAAGCCCGCCCGGGCCCGAACCGCGCCGCCGCGCGCTCGCTGGCCCCCGCTCCCGTGCCCCACTCATTCGGGTTCGATCCCGAGCGCCTCCTCCCACCGCGCCGCCGCCTCGGTCCCACCTCGCCGCCGTCTTCTATCGCCGCCGGCTGGCTCCACCGCAGCCGACCCCCAGGCCGATCCGCCGCCCTCTCCTTCTTTTTACTCTCTTTTCTCTCTTTTCCTCACCTGATCTCTCTCCCTCTACCCCAGGGACCCGCACCGCCGCCGGCCATGGAGCTCGCCGCCAGCGCCAGATTCACCGGATCTGGCCGGGAGCCGCCGGATCCGAAACCCCGCGACCCATTCCCGGCCTCGCCAGCGACCAGACCCCGCCGCCATCGCCGGAGTTCGTGTCGCCACCGCGGATCGGCAGGAGCCCGATCCAGCCGGCCCCCGCTCGGGCGCGTTGACCTCCCCCGCGTTGACGTCCCACGCGAGGCCCAACCCAGCGCCCCGGCCTTCCTCAGCCTCTCCGTCCTGGGCCGTAGCCCACAAGGTGAGTGCCCCCATCGGCTTATCCCTCGCCCACGGCACTATTTAGCTAATCCGCGCTCACTCCATTTTTTCCTGAAAAATGACTAAGTCCCAGATTTTCTATGTTAAGTGTGCATGTTTGACCTAGCATATCTTTGTGCATGTTAATCCGTTTGGAGCATATACTATATCAAAATGTTGGTTGTGAGATGATCTTCATTTCATTCCATTGTTCCATGTTCATTTGAGTCCATCTTAATGCCCTAATCATCGTTGCAAGAGTGCTATACGATGTTAACCTGCCGATACTGTTATAACTTGATGATTTGTCTTTTTAGTTGCATTTTGTGTGTGCATCCTATGAGCATGAGCTCTACATGTGTTTTGTACTACATCATGCCATCTTTACAGTGGTCCCATCCATCTATTTTTTGTGCCCCGTGGTGAGTGCATCGAGCTCGTGAAGTAGAGTACTTGTTGTTACTGTTTTGCTAGGCTGAATCTGCTATATCACGATGCGATGTTAACCTGCCGCTACAAGTCATTCTATGCATACTCTGGAGATGCTTACTAAGGATGTTTTGTTTTAAATGTCATGCTCCATCCACTCATGCCCCCGGTTGCATTTATAGCCTGCTGTGACATGTTATTATCTTGCTCCAAACTTGCAAAATAATGTTGCTGTCAGTCTGTTAACATTAAGTTCAGTTTTGCCATGCCTTTTGATAGTGATCCACGCACCCTATGAACTTTCTCTTTCCATGTTTAGCTTCATAATCATGTCTTCTTACTGTTGGTTACCTTTCCATGCCATGTGTTTCTCTGTGGTGAGTGGTACAAGCTCACCAACATGCCTACTTATTGTTGTTCCTGCCATGTTTGATTCTGTCATATCATTTGCCATTTTAGCATGGATGCTACCATATTTTCTTTTGATCTTTGGAATTAGTTCAGTAAGGGAGTTTTGTTATTTGTCTTTAGTACTAGCATGCCATGCCTTTATTTGCTATGATAAGTTCTTGTAGCATGCTTCTTGATAGCTCCAAACATTGCAACCTGATCTTATTTCTGCTAAGCCTGAAACTGTTATTATTTGCAATCTTGCCATGTCCTTTTGAGCTTGTTCTAGTGATTTATGGAGATATCTCCGTGTTCATGTTTTGTCATGCTTTACCTGTACTTCATGGGCATGCCTTTTTATCTTATGTTTAGGTGTTGTAGCATATTGTTTTGATGCTTGCTAGATGCCTAGTTGCTATTTTGGACAGCTTGTCCTTTAAACTTTTATAGAGTGTATGTGTTGAACCGTTGCCCCGTTTCAAGTGTGCTCTATATGAAACTTGCTTAGAATTGCATGTAGTTTCATATTATCATGTTGCATCCTTGTTTTGAGGTGTTTTATTGATGTTTTTATGCATTTTGCATCAATGCCATGTTTAACTTGTTTTGCTCATATCTTCTAGGCCGTAGCTCCGAACTAAATGAACTTTATATGTAACTTGACTAGAATTCCGTGTAGATCCTCTTGGTGCTCTTTAACTTGCTGTTTAACAACTTCAACTTAATGTTTGTTCAGATCTGGACCAACTTCTAAATATGCATATGAGGACTTACCGGATTGGTTATATGTCGTTTCCGGCCTCATTTGAACTTGTATTGATGTGTTGCTCTTGTTTGCATCATCTCTTGCCATGAGTAGCTTCATGTAGCCTTTGTCATGCATCATACTTGGTTGAGCATCATGTCATGGTTATGTGTGGTGTGTTTACCATGTTGTGTGCTTCTTCTCGATAGTTCCCGTTTCGTTGCGATCGTGAGGATTCGTTCGTCTACGCTTGGTTCGACTTCATCCGTTCGTCTTCTTCATGGACTCATTCTTCTTCCTTGCGGGATTTCAGGCAATATGACCGCTACCCTGGATCTCACTACTATCATTGCTATGCTTGTTGCTTCGTTCTATAGCTATGCTGTGCTACCTATCCCTTGTTCTATCACGCCTCCCAAATTGCCATGTCAGCCTCTAACCTTGTCACCCTTCCTAGCAAACCATTGCTTGGTTATGTTACCGCTTTGCTCAGCCCCTCTTATAGCGTTGTTAGTTGCAGGTGAAGTTGAAGATTGCTCCATGGTGGACACGATTATGTTGGGATATCACAATATCTCTTATATAATTAATGCATCTATATACTTGGTAAAGGGTGGAAGGCTCGGCCTTATGCCTGGTGTTTTGTTCCACTCTTGCCGCCCTAGTTTCCGTCATATTGGTATTATGTTCCCGGATTTTGCGTCCCTAACGCGGTTGGGTGATTTATGGGACCCCCTTGACAGTTTGCTTTGAATAAAACTCCTCCAGCAAGGCCCAACCTTGGTTTTACCATTTGCCTCACCACCACCTACTTTTCCCTTGGGAGTAATTAACCCAAGGGTCATCTTTATTTCAGCCCCCCCGGGCCAGTGCTTCTCTAAGTGCTGGTCCAAACCGAGCAGGCTGTGGGGCCCCCACGGGGAAACTCGAGGTCTGGTTTTTACTCGTAGCTTGACTTATCTGGTGTTGCCCTGAGAACGAGATATGTGCAACTCCTATCGGGATTGTCGGCACATCGGGCGGCTTTGCTGGTCTTGTTTTACCATTGTCGAAATGTCTTGTAAACCGGGATTCCGACACTGATCGGGTCTTCCTGGGAGAAGGAATATCCTTCGTTGATCGCGAGAGCTTATCATGGGCTAAGTTGGGACACCCCTGCAGGGTATAAACTTTCGAGAGCCATGCCCGTAGTTATGTGGCAGATGGGAATTTGTTGATGTCCGGTTGTAGATAACTTGACACCAGATCTGAATTAAAACGCATCAACCGCGTGTGTAGCCGTGATGGTCTCTTTTCGACGGAGTCCGGGAAGTGAACACAGTTTCTGTGTTATGCTTGACGTAAGTAGGAGCTCAGGATCACTTCTTGATCATTGCTAGTTGACAACCGTTCCGTTTGCTCTCTTCTCGCTCTCTTTTGCGTATGTTAGCCACCATATATGCTTAGTCACTGCTGCAACCTCACCACCTTACCCCTTCCTTACCCATTAAGCTTTGCTAGTCATGATGCCCATGGTTATGGGATTGCTGAGTCCTCGTGGCTCACAGTTTACTACAACAACAGTTACAGGTATAGGTTATGCGATGATCATGACAAGAGAGTGATGTTTGCTTGTTTTGGAGTTCTTCTTCTGCTTCTTCTTTGATCAGGGGATAGGTTCCAGGTCGGCAGCTTGGGCTAGCAGGGTGGATGTCGTTTGAGTTTCTGTTTGTGTTTCATCCGTAGTCGGATGGTGCTCTTATGTAAGATGATGTTGTATTCGTGTGGCATTGTATGCCTTATGTATGTATCCCTATCTATTATGTAATGATGACGTAATGATATCCACCTTGCAAAAGCGTCTTCAAGATGCGCTTCTATCCTTGGTGGGACCTTCGAGTTCCTTTAGGATAGGGTTGCATCTTGGGCGTGACATGAACCCCGCATGTCCGACATCTGGAATCCCGCCGTGGGGCGTCTCCAGAGTCACCTCCCCCCGCTCTGGGAGCCTTCGAGACAACACCTCCGTGTCATCCGTGTGTTGAGGGGTAGTGGCCGTCGGAAGCGAATTTATCCGCGTGTTGAGGGGTAGGGACCCGGAGTAAGATACCTCGGGGTGAGCCCTGGCCAGACTTCTTATATGTTCGGCATTATAAGTATAAATCTATGAAGAGAAACCATGATAGAATGCGGACACTTACGATCGCACTGGGGGCTTCCCCCCCGGGCAGCCAACCCTCCTCGATGTGAGCGGCCGTGGTGGAATAGTCCGGAAGGGATACCTTTGCCTTCTTGGACGCCCCAGCCTCCCCCTCCGGGGCGGCTTTTCTCTTTCTCTCCTCCCCAATGCGGGGAGGTAGAGTTTCTTCCTGGTTCCTCCCGCCTCCGCAGGAAGAATCTGTCTCGTTGTCATCAGATGACAGGGGTATGATGGCCTTATGTCGAGGGCCTTTCCCGGCCCCTTGGTCCGCTTCCCTGGGCCCCTCATCCTTTCCGGATGGAGCGTCTTCTTCTTCTTCCTCCTCCCCTTCGTGGGAGGAGTGCGCCTAGTCGTCTTCGGACGAGGCCTCTCGCACAACCTTACGACGGAGACCCTTTCGGACACCCGGGGCCTTCTTTTCGGCCTTCTTCTACGGCACCTTGTACGGTGCCGAGACCAGCATCTCCGTCAGGAGAGCATCGGCCGGGTCTTCTAGCAACGGAGCCGGGCAGTAAACCTGCACCGCTGTCTCCACATAATCCTGAACCAGTGTGCATAACTGCTTAAAATTCTCCCGTGAATATATTGGGAAGAACCGAATCCGGTGGTAGTTTGAGAACTCACCGGACTAGCAGCCCGCGCGGCATGAAGCCCCCGGTCCTCGGATGTGGGGGGAGGTACTTCGGAGGCCTTGAACAACACCGTCCATGCGCCTTTGTGCATCATGTCATAGAGCTTTCGGAGCGTCTCGTGTTCGGCCGGGACTAACTCCCACAGATTGACTGCCTGCCTTTGGCAGGGCAGGATCCGACGAATGAGCATGACCTGGATCACATTGACAAGCTTGATGTTCTTGTCCTTCATGCTTTTGACGCATGTCTGGAGTCCGGTCAGCTCCGTACAGTCGCCCCAGGACAGGCCCTTCTTTTCCCAGGAATTAAGCTGCATGGGGGCTCCGGATCGGAACTCGGGGGCCGCCGCCCAGCTGGCGTCGCGTGGCTCGGTGATGTAAAACCACCCCGATTGCCACCCTTTTATGGTCTCCACAAATGAACCATCGAGCCATGTGACATTGGGCATTCTGCCCACCATGGCCCCTCCACACTCTGCTTGTTGGCCGCTTACAACATTCGGCTTCACGCAGAAGGTTTGCAGCCATCGGCCAAAGTGAGGCCAGATGCGGAGGAAGGCCTCGCCTATGACGATGAACGCCGAGATGTTGAGGACGAAATTCGGGGCTAGATCGTGGAAGTCTAGCCCGTAGTAGAACATGAGCCCGTGAACGAAGGGTTGAAGTGGGAACCCCAGTCCACGAACGAAGTGGGCGACGAACACGACCCTCTCGTGGGGTCCTGGTGTCGGGATGACCTGCCCAGCATCCGGTAGCCGGTGCGCAATGTCCGCGGCCAAGTATCCGGCCGCCCTAAGATTGGTGACATGCCACTCCTTGACGGTGGAAGCCTCCCACTTGCCTCTTGTTCCAGACATGTTTAGCTATGCGGAGAAGACTTGGGCTTGGGCGTTGGAGCTCGAGGGGGAAAGAGTGGGCGAGGAAGAAAGGGGGCGTGGGAGAAAATGGGGAGATCTTATCCCTTTATAGAGGCGATGAAAGCGGTGCGCCTCCCCACTTGCCCGTTGGGAATCGCTTGCTTCCCAAGCGCCAGGATTGATGGCGTGGTGGGATTACCCATACCCGTATTGATGAGAATCCCGCAATAAGGGGACACGATCTCTGCTTTGACAAGACGTGTCACAGAAACCGCCTCATAATATGCGCTATAGCTGGTTGTGGGAATACGGTTCGAGTAATGATCCGACCGTAATAACGTGTCACGTCATGAGAAAAGTTGTCAGCAGATTGCGTTCGTGAAATACTGTTCTCTCTACGCGGCATATGAAGATCGTCTTGCAGATCCATACACGGTCTACATGTTCAATAATCACTTTGGAGTATTCGGAGAAGGAACCCGCCTTGCAATGCCGAAGACAATACTGCGCGCCGGACTCATCGTCATTGAAGCCTGCTTCAGGGGCTACTGAGGGAGTCCTGGATTAGGGGGTATCCGTACAGCCGGATTGTGTACGACATCCGGACTATTGAAGCGTGAAGATACAAGACTCAAGACTTCGGCCCGTGTCCAGATGGGACTCTCCTTGGCATGGAAGGCAAGCTTGGCGATCTGGATATTGTGTTCCCTTCCTTGTAACTGACTCCATGTAAACCCTAGCCCTCTTCGGTGTCTATATAAACCGGAGAGGTTGGTCCTTAGAAGGCCGATCACAATTACAATCATACCATCATAGGCTAGCTCTTAGGGTTTAGCCTCTATGATCTCGCGGTAGATTTATCCTTGTACTACCCATATCATCAATATTAATCAAGCAGGAAGTAGTGTTTTACCTCCATCGAGAGGGCCCGAACCTGGGTAAACATCTGTGTCCCTTGCTTTCTGTTACCATCAGCCTTGACGCACAGATCGAGACCCCCTCCCGAGATCCGCCGATTTTGAGACCGACACCCCTTGAGTTTATTTACAAAGGCAACATAGAACTACATGAGTGCCTTGTTAAATTTTGGAATTATTCTGGCTTCGTCTGGCCTTATTTACACATTAACTGAGTTTTTGGTCATTTAATGTGCATAATTCAAATTTGAACTACAAGCACATGCTCCCGTGTACCAAAGTTGGTTGAAAAATCACATTTGTGTCCTCGGGTGAATTTCTACTCCCTCCTTCCATCTATATAGGTCCTAATGCGTTTTTCAAGGCTAACTTTGACCAAATGTTAGAGCAATAATATATGACATGCAACTTACACAAAGCATACCTTAAAATTTGTATGTCAAAGGCGCTTCCAATAATATAATTTTCATAGTATACATCTCATGTGCTATTAATCTTGTCAATAGTCAAAGGCTATCTTGAAAAACACATTAGGCCCTATATAGATGGAAGGTGGGAGTAGGTCCCATGCAAAAAATGAGAATAAGATTCAAACATCTGGGCATCATGGCTCGGTCGAGAACATTGAGAAACTTGATTTTAAAATCATGAAACTTGGCATGGTGTCATGTCATGGTAGTACCATGTCGTGGTAAAAAAATTGGCCGAATCGGAACAAATTTTGGTATAAGCTTCTTGCAAATCGGAGCTTCTCTCAAGAAGGCTCGTGGTTCTGGGAGGGAACGTGTCACCTTTGTGTGCATAATTAAAATTTGAAATACAAGCACATGTTCCAGTGCACAAAAGTTGGTTGAAAAATCACATGTGTGTCCTCAGGTAAATTTCTAGGTTCCATGCAAGAAATGGGAATGAAATTCAAAATTCTGGGCGTCGTGGCTGGGATGGAAACATTGAGAAACTTAGTTTTTTAATTCCTGTAAATCCAAAACACGCATGAAGATAATGAAACTTGGCTTGGTGCCATGAGATGGCACCAACATGCTATGGTTAATTTGTAGTACAATTTGTGAAGGCGCACACATTAACAACCAACAAAGTCATTTTGGAACAAGTTCTCTCACGTTACAATCGGAAACACAAGTATTATTGAAACCGTGGGCGGTCTACTTACTAGTACCATTTACGTGCCGCCACGCGTCCCCATTTTTTATTAGCTAGGAGGCGCCGTGCAGGGTAGCTATTTGAGTACGAGAGGAATGCGATCAGACCCCTGCGCGTGCTTATCAGGAGGAGAGCCCTTTGACCTCCATCTGCCGTCCACCTCTCTTCCAAGGTCTCCATTAATGGCGCCCAAGCCTCTGTTTAATGGCGTGGCTATGTCTCACTCGACTGAGATTTAAGAGAGAAAAAAGAAAATCTGAAAGCACAGATCTTGATGTAAGATCTGACGGACCTATATAGCATCTACTACGACTTATAACAAGACTGATGGGTATATAAGGACGATTTTTTTTTATTGAAGAAGGGCTTGCCCCTTCCGATTTTCATTACTGAAAACCACCACAATTCACAAGAAGTTCAACACAAATCTAGCTTAACACGAAGGACTAAAAGCTACCAGATTAAAATCGCAACATCCCAAGAGGCCAAATAAGGCCAAACATCCGCACTAGAACACAACATTTCACAACCGACGACACAATACACATCCTAAACCGATTATTACATCAAAAGAAACAAGGAAACTGAAGGAAGCCCAACAGCAACTAGAAGAACAACAATGCCAGGGTCGCCACAGCAAGAGTTTTCTTCATTCCAGCCTCGCAACATTGATCTTCCACACAAATATAAGGACGATTAATTGTCTTAGATAATTAGAAAGATAATTAAAAAGCCACATGCAGCTATGCCCGAAATACACAAGGGAAAAATAAGAAGGAAGACAAGGATCTTGCTCGCTGATCTCTACTTTCTTGATGCGTTGCTGCAGGCCGCGGGAACTAGTCTCTGCGGCGAGCGGCGATGAGCTCTTTCGTGTCCTCAAGACGCTGCTTGAGACCATCCATGGATTCCTCGACCAGCCTTTGGCGCTCATTGAGGAGCATGTCATTCTCATCCATAAGTTTCTTGACGATGACGTTGGTCCACTTCAACAAGGCACTGGTATCCTCCTGCTGGTCTGCACTTCGGACGATCTTCTTCCTCAGCAGGTCACGCTCGGCCCAGAGCCTCTCATTGCCCTCCCTTAGTTGCCGGATGACGCCGGTAGCCTGTTCAAACGAGGCTTTCACGTCGTCCTGCAAGCTCGCCCAGCCGGAGATCTGATCCATCTGGCTATGGACGATCGCAGGCATGCGCCTGTAACAGTCATCCCCTGCCCGCGAGAAATTTTCCTAGACCGCCGCGGGACATCTCTACTGCATTCGTGGTGCGGCGGGACATCTCTACTTCTTCCGCGACGCGGTTGGACCAGTCTGCTGCATCGACGGCGCGGCGGGACCTCCGTGCTACTTCAGCGGCGCGGCGGGACCTCTGTGCTGCTACTTCCGTGCGGCGGGACATGTCGGCTGCTCTCGCAGCGAGGCTTGACATCCCTCGTGCTTCCGCTTCCATGCTCGCCTCTCCCTGGTGGCAATCTCTCGACCCAGAACTAACACTTGCCATGGCAGACGCAAGGGAAGGATGCTGAATGACTTGTTTGTTTTTGTGTATGAGGAGTTGAGGAGGAATGTGCAGTCATCATGGCATACTAGTATTTATAACCGAGTACTAATACACTCCTAAGTGGGAAATCGTTTAGGTTGTGAAAAGGTTTGGACGTCAATATAGCGTGGTACTAATACGCTCCTAAGTGGGAAACCGTTTTGGTTGTGATCGGTGTGAACAGGTTTGCAATTCAATATAGCATGGAGTAATTTGGAATGTGACGAGACGCAAGCTCAAAATTTATTGACAGTTCTAGTTTCAAAGTGCGGCACTATTGCTGGATGGAGTACTTCTTTTTCTACTCCCTCCTTTCCGGTTTTATAGGGCTTAGTTTTTCCATTTTATAAGGCTCAATTTGGTTGTTCCCCAACACATTTTCAGATTCCAAGGTGCATTAAATCATTGCAATCAAGTATTTAGAGAAAATTGACCAATGCATGTACTTTATGCATGCATGCATTGCAATTAATGCATTGATAAACATAATTTTTTGAGAAAAACAAGAGCATTAATTAGGTGCTTTTTGCAAACTACAAAAAATATTCCACCACTCACCATCTTGGTTTGTGAGATTTTTGAATTAAGCCCTATAAACCGGAGAGGAGGGAGTACTGTTGTGTACGTGCAATAACTGGCACTGTCATATACATATCTTACGGTTAATGGGTCGTTCGACAGGAGTAGCCGCGTGGCGAGCTCTTGGATAGTCCTTTTTCAGACGCATTAAACTTATCTCTCGAGACTTCTCGCACGCACCATCGTGCCACCCACAAAAACTTGTACTCTGAGTTTAGTAGTATGTTATACAGGAAGAGAAGAGGTGCACACACGCACTCGTCCTGTCACACACGCATCTGTTTTTTCTCGAAAAGGAGGATGATGACCCCCGGCCTCTTCATCTGGGAGTCACACACGCATCTGTAGCATCGAATTGTAGTGTTCCCAACCATTCGATTGGCTCTGTCATGGATGTACCTATATACTAAAACATGTCTAGATACATCTATATTTTGACAAATGGAAGGCATGTATTGTGGAACGGAGGGAGTGCTTGTCATCAAAATGGATAAAAAGGGACGTATCTAGAACTAAAATACGTCTACATAAATCTCCTTTTATCCATTTTGATGACAAGTAGTACTTCTTATCCAAAGGAACTTTATATCCAATAGACACAAAATATCTGTTCGACTGTTCGAAATTACTGATCTGATGTCGAAGTAATTGCTGCATTGCCACCAAAACCCACCATTTCTTAAGCTAAAGTAGACCAAGGTAATCCCTATATTAGCATATTACTAAGATAAACAGAAGGCACTGAAGAAACATTTAGGACGTGAGCTTGTCAATCTGAATGTGGAGGGACACAAGCTTAGCCCCGGCTAGCAGCTTGGGCGGAACTATCAAGAAGGTCAGCTCCTGCACGTCGACGTCGCTAGGATCCTTGCTGCTTGTCACCTCCATTTCCACCTTGACGGCGTCGGTCGTGCCTTTGGGCTCCCCCGGTGGGCCGTTTGCCCACAGCTTGGCCAAGTAGTGCGGTAGTGGGGACGCCCCCGCTCTGATGCAGACGACCGACACGGCGATAGGCACGCCGATGTCGAGCATGGCACCGACCAAGAAAAATGCGCAGCGGTCCTCCTCCATGAACAGCAAGAGCCATGGCTCTGACAGTGGCACTTGTAGCTGGAGCAACTTGCCGTACTGGATCCTGTGCATGGGCATGGGATGCGCGGTGCTGATGTGGTGGTAGAGTGCCGGCAGCGGGCCTTCGTAGCCGCAGACGGGCACAGGGCATTTGCAGGGCGCGAGCGGGCACACGCTCTGGTGATCGGCGAGCTTGTGGTAAGTGACGTAGAGCCCACAGCCTTCGTGCGGGCACTCCACCCTCACCGATGAAAGGACGGAGTCCACTGCCGTGTTCCAGACATCGAAGCCACCACCGCGCTCGCACTTCTGGCACTGCCGCTGGTTCCAAGGGTGCTCGACGCGGCAGTCCGCGCAGGCCAGGTGCCCTCCCTTGCACTTCATAAATCAATCGAACAACAATCAATCAAGAAACCTGCACCTTGCTATATTAGACGAACGGAAGAGGTGTATTCGAACCTCATACACTGGAGGCGTCAAGGGGCGGAGGCACAAGGGGCAGTGGAGCACGGTGAGGTCCATCGAGACCTTTGAGAGCTCCATCGTCGGGTCATGTTCGGTCTGCATGATCTCGCCCTCCTCATGCACAACCATCTCTCGACTTGGGCCGGGGTATTACAAAGCTTTACCGTCACATATTTTATACTCCCTCCATTTCTAAATGTAAGTCTTTATAGAGATTTCACTAGGTGGACTACATACGGAGCAAAATGAATGAATCCACACTTAAAATGCATGTATATACATTCGTATGTAATTCATAATGGAATCGCTATAAAGACTTATATTTAGGAACGGAGGGAGTACTACTTCAAGGTGCATTAAATCAACACATGCAAGTATCAAAAGAAGAGTTGCGACATGCATGCATGTGTTGTAATTAATGCATCGGTAAACGCAAATTATTGAAATATATCGAGTGCGGTGCTTTGATGTGTCGCGTCAACTCGTACATCAACGAGAAGTTTGATTATAGAACTTGGCTTGTATATTCCAATGATGGGCTTCCTCAAAATGCCCTAGGTCATCGTGAGCAAGCAAGTTGGATGCACACCCACTTAGTTTCTTTTGTTGAGCTTTCATATATTTAGGGAAATGTTAACGCCCACACGTGTGGGCGTTCACCATCTCGACCACACGCAACAATCACCATTAGGTACTTTGTGCACGAATCTTGGCACAACCCGATCGTTTTTCTGCGCCACATTGGACGAGGCACGTGTGCGGTGTGCGAGACAGTTTGCCCGCATGTTGGTTGCCCTCCCGCGGTCAGCGGTTATCACTCGGGGGCGTGCGGTGGAACTGCTATGCGCCCACACGCCACGCGGCGACCGCGGTTGACGTCAAACATGTCGCACACCTCTCCCCCCTCTCCCTCATGGTTCCATTTACTCACCCCCGCACCACAGTTACTAGCACAACCCACTTCACATTTCAAACCATTGGAGGAGAAGGCGAGGGGAGAAGGCGACGGCGGAGGCGGAAGAATTGACGGTGTTCGCGGCCGTCGGTGGTGCTCGCCGGAACGGAGCTGCTTCGCCGGAGCGCCTACGGGTTGAAGGTAATGCTCGCTACAACTCTCGCAATCCCTTCCTGCATTTTCCCCCCTTCCCTCCCTGTTCGATTCCTCGGTCGAGATTGATAGAGATTCAGGCAATTTGGCGATGCATCAGCGTTCCCGCCGGCGGCGGAGTCATATGCTAGCCGTTTTCGGTGGCACTGGGCAGTTTTGTCACCGCTGCAGCGGCGACCTCGTCGGTGTGGTTATGCCTCTCCGGAGGCACGCACTATTTGTGCCTTGGGATTGGGCAGGTGTCTCCCGGTTTGTTTGTTGCGCATTTATTCGAATTGGTGTTTGCAATCAGTTCGGGGGAGAACTTTGAGGTTGAATTTGAAGTCACTATAGTTGCCATTGAAACCTAGGTCTAGTTAGTTGGTTTTTGAAACTGCAGTATGAGGCAAACGTGGTAGTTTGATTAACTATCATGATTGTATGGCAACTAACTTCCTGAATGAATGTGACAGTTTCCACAAACGTGCTTTCCCATGCGGCAACTAACTTACTGAAATGACTATGATAGTTGCCGCAAACAAGCTTTCCCATGCGGCAACTAATTTATTGAATGACTGTGATAGTTGCCAAACACACACTCTTCCATGTGGCAACTAATTTGCTGAATTACTGTGATAGTAGCCACAAACATGCTTTTTCATTGTGGCAACTAATTTTTCTGAATGATTTGTGATAGTTGCCACACTGTCTGAATGGTAAAGTGTAGTAAATTGGTAGTCAATGCAGTTTCAGCAACCAACTGCACCGGACGGCAACTTATATGCACATCAAGTGTGCCTGTTGCCACTTGGATAGTATATTCATGTGGCAAATAGAATGTGAACACACTGTGTCTGTTGCCATACTGTAGACAGGACAATGTGGCAAATTGGCTGCATAACATGGCAACCAAATTTGCATATCAATTGTGTCAGATGCCATACATTTGCTTTCCATGTGGCAAGTTTTTGGCTGACCACATCATGTCTATTGCCATGTTACAGTTAGTACAATGTGGCAAATTTATTGTACCGCAGACGCAATTTTTGTGTTCTGCCACAATGACTTGTGATATCTGAACACACTGTGGCAATTTTCAGGTTCTTGATTAGATGTGTTTTCATCACTTTTTTGTAGTATGTGTTGCATTTTAACACGGAAATTTCACCCTAGCACATTTTTGCCGCTGAACACATGGCATTTGATTGGTGTATTTTTAGGACAGGGTGTCAGCTGCCACATCATAGTTTTTGTGATGTGGAGGATTTTTTGACTTTCTATCATACTATCTTGGGCTAACATGGCAACTTCAACATTTTTGTTTTCAAGTGCATTTACTATCTGTACACTTTTTTTTTGAAAATGCAACCAATGTGCTTACTTGCCATGTTTATGTTTTCGACAATCGTAGGAGGGGTGCGTGTGTGTTCATGTCATATTTTGCATTCACTAGTTGACATTTTCTATTAGGTGGCAACTGCTTACCTCTTGCATTTTCATTTCCACCATGACAATTTGGTCTGTTCCTATCTCGGCAGAATGGCTCGTGGTGATCATCAAAATGATGATGATGATTTCATGGATCCACCACAGCATAATCAGGCAACTGGACAAAGAAAAGAGGGTGATGAGGTAACTGTCCACACATCCCCCCCCCCCGCTCCTCCTGCTTATGTTACTGGTTATGACCTCGAGCTTGCAGTCGTCTGTCATGAGCTAAAATTTCATGACATTGCAAAACATGGCAACAACTGATCACTTTTTGTCTGTTGTTTGCAGAAGAAGAAACGTATTCGCAACAGAGCCTCCCAAGAACGACTGACTGTGTTGACTGACAAATTCACCGACGATCAGAAGGGAGCTGCTGCTGAGATGGGTATGCAGGCTTTGATGAATGTCCGGTGCACGAACCTTGTCAACCCTGTATGCGACTGGTTTGGTGAGATTTACGACCCCGCCTCCAGGGAATTCATGATTCCGGGACGTGGAAGACTACCGTTGAACGAGGAATCCGTGTTCTGCACTTTGGGTGTGCCAAGTGGACATATCAAAGTCCCGTACGAGGTCAATAACGAGATGGAGGAACAATTGTTCCCCCTTTTGTTTCCTGGGTTAGAATCCATGTCGAACACGTCTGCACTGGCAGATTCGCTGCAGGCCATGACGACGCATGGAGATGTTTTCAAGATTAAGCTACTCATGTACCTCATCTCAGCTGTTTTCGCGCCGACCACTTCTCTTCGCCCAAGCAACAAATGCTTCCCCATCCCGATGAATGATCCATCTTTACTACTTTATTTTCCTTCAATCTTTTGACTCTGATGTCATGTGTAAAGCTAGTCACTGCCAGTGTTTTCAATGTTTTTTTCCATTTGATTTCTGACGCGGCAACCTTTTTGTCTTGAAATTTTGTGCGGTGCAAGCGATCTGAAAAATGTGAAGAACATGAATTGGTCTAAGTTTATTGCCGACTTCCTGCACAATGCAGGCTCAAGCAAGATGTACCAAAAGGGTTGTCGACTGCATTTAATGGTATTTTTTTACCAATCCTTTTTGTGATCACTCTTTTTTAACACACTTTTATTCATGCATGGAAACTTGATCATAATAAGATGGCAACTGCCATAATGACAATATGGCAACTGGCATAATGACAATATGGCAACTGCCATCATATTAGTATGGCAACTGGCATCATACTATGATGGCAACTGCCATCATGGCAATATGGCAACTGCCATCACACTATGATGGCAACTAGCACATATAGATGGCAACTTCTTCTTTTTTCTCTTCTTTCATGCACATCAACTTGATTATCATGGGAACATAGATTATCCTGTTTTTTTGTCCACAAAGTACCCATGATGGCAACTGATATTTCTTTCTTTGTTAAATTGTTTTAAATCAGCTCATGTATGTCGACTGTCTTAATCTGTCCACCGTGGATTTCACTGGGACAGGTGGCCCGCGGCCTACGCACAAGTTTGCTGTTTCTGCATGGACTATCAACGCTGTCAAGGCTGTGCTTGCCGCAGACAGGGTAACTGATACCAAATATGGAAAACTGCAGGTTAGTTCTGGTTTCTATCTCCACACGGCATGCTTACAAATTTGACATGAGGCAACCGACTGTGGTTCGTAAGAGATGACTACCTTTGTTATCCATGGCTGTCTGCGTATTGTATCCATGTCTCACTCCACATGGGAAGTCTTTCATTCGTGCTGAAACTTACATTCTCTCTCTTACATCCTAGCTATTTTTTTTGTTTTTTCTAGCTGAAGGCCAAGCATGCTATAGACTACAGCGTGTTTGGGGTGCCTCAAAACTTTGGAAAGTGTATGGACGTGCACTCAGCTCCTTCTTGCTCTACTGAGGTAAACAAAATGTCTACATCTATGGTTATTGATGCTTCTTGTTTCGTGCACAGGCGAGGGCACCTGTTGAGCATCTAATTGGGCAGTTTGCATCCGGAATGACCGGCTTGCGCGGGAAGTTGGTTGAGGGGTGGACGTCCCTCAGTGGCTCTGACAGCGACACGGTTGCGAGGCAGTTCACTTCATTTGTCCCAGAACATACACATCGGCCAACCGGTTGCCGTGGCCGGTATGACTACAACAGTTCCCAAGAGCCTGGTGACACACAAGATGAACTAGATGGATACGATGGTCTCAGCAAGGATGACGACGATGACATGGAGAATGTGCAACAGGACACCGATGATGATGAACATGCTGAAGTTCGCGCAGGTGGTAACAAGTGCAAGGATGGAACAGATGTCCCCCCATCGGAGAAAGTCAAAGAACATATGGCTGCGAGAGGCGAGGGGGTGTTGCCATCAAAGAGCGGGAGGGTTCCAAAGGATGTTGGGCAGGGTTCTCCTGGCAAGAGGTCTAGGACCGATCTCGTAGCTGCCAGGAGGAGGTTCGACTTTAATTTTAGTTTTTTGCTTTGTCTATTTTCTTGGAACAGTCTCATCCCTTTTTTGCACTTGTTTTTGTCAAGCGCGGCAACGAGTTTGCTATCTGACAATTGCCACCTTTTTTTCCTCCATCTAATACGTGCAGCGAGCCGGCAGCTAGTGGACGAGCTGTTACGAAGAAACAGGCGCCAATGCCAACCCGTGTTTCTGCTCGGTTGAACAAAGGTGCCTCCATTGCCGGTGACACCTCTTCGACCAGGTCATCTCCTCGTACGATGATGATCAACACCGGGGATCCTGTCATGTTGCCAGACCTGAGGAAACCAGTCAAGAAGTAGGTTTTTCCATGCGCTTTCATTGACATAGTGCTATATTTTCTTGATTTTCCAATGCATCCGTTCAGCTTGTCACATGGTCTTCTGTCATCGTCCCCCACATGGCAACTGCTATTTTTCAAATGATTTTTCCTTCCTTTTTAAGTGTATGGCAACTCCTATTGGTTTTTACATGGCAACTGGCATCTAGGCCAAATGGCAACTCTTAGTGTACCTAATGGTAACTGCCATATTTATCGTTGGATTGCGTGCTCATCCCATAGCTAGGTTTGAAATTGCATTCATGGCAGATCAGACATTTTTATCATTCTTCAAGTTGGCTAATATGGCAACTACTGCTGGATTTTGTATGGCAACTGCCAACTATGTCACATGGCAACTCATGTTCCCCTTACATGGCAACTACCAGCTTTTCCACTTGTTTTTCATTTTTTTAAGATTTCTACCATGGCAAATATATTTTGTTCATTTTTAATAACTTTTCATGTCCTTCTTTTTTTTGCAGGGCGAAAAAGACTACTACGCGCGGGGCCAAGCATATCAGTAAGGACCCACTTGAACGCCTGCATTCAAAGTTGTCAACAGGGGGCAACTCAGATGTTCATGAGGCACCAGGCGACAATACTGTTTTTGCACCGTCAACTGCTCCCACTAACTCTGATGCAAGTGGCCGACCATCTCCGCCAGCTACAGATGTGCAGGCTAGAACAACAGGCATCCGTACATCAGGGAGTGACGAGTTGGTATCTGCCAGGACAGCTGAAATATTGCCAACTCTTCTGGCAATGAAGGATCCTGCTGTGAGCCATGCCACCCCATCAGCAAGCGTTGAAGAGGACGCTCACGAGACCAACCTAAGCAAGGAAGATTCCCACTCATCTGACACTGATTCCAAGCGCGTGCGTGGTGGCACTCCTGTGTCCACGACAGAAGCGACTGAGGCGGCAGTTCACAACGATATGCCATCTAAAGGTGAGAGTCTTGGCACAACAGCTCCAGCTCCTATCGATGCAAATACAACTAAGGCGATTGTTTCGCGTGCTGGTCTTCCACCTAGGCGTCGTAGCCCCCGCAAGCAATCAATAGACATAACCAATGCACCGGTTGTAGATAGGAGCAGTAGAGACGAGTTTGGTCATGTTCCTGCGTCCACACTGTTCCCCCCACCTGCCAAAAGCAATGCGATGGAGAAACCGGAAGACCGGAGCACAACTGATGCAGGTGTCAAGCCAGGCACGAGTGACGCAGGTGAACGTCTGGAGCAGACTGCGCCTTTACCCGCAGTGGAAATCCCCAGCTTAAATCTGCGCACTTCTAGGCTCCTAGTCAATGTGGGTGTCCCATACAGCCCAAACAAGAAGATTGTCAAGAAAGCTGCGGCTGAAACCGCTGACAACACGCCCCGCCCTAGAAATAAGCCCAATCATTCTGTAGCGGACGATTCAGATATGTTTGTTGATCTTTTACCATTGGATTCTGCCCCGCAAGTTGTTCGTGGTCCGGCCAGTAGGCAAGAGAGGCACCCAATGGCCTTCACCCCACCGAGCTTCAGTCTTGGCATCAGTCAAGATGAACCAGTGGTGCCAGATCCTATGCCAGTTGCCTTTGCTTTCCCGGGAGGCATGCCCGCAATGATGGCGCAACCAATGGTCGAGGGCAGGAAGGCTATCAAGTTCACACAGCCGATAGTTCAAGGTACATTTATCATGTGCTTATATCATTTTCTTGTATACATCTTTGTAGTTTGACTTTTGTCGCAAACATATTTTTTGGGGGGTCCTCACTTATGATGGGCAACTGATATGTGATGACATGTCAACTGGATTTGATGCACCATGTCACCTACATATTTTTGCTGCCATGCTGCATTTGACATTTTGGGCAACCACATGGCAATTGAAGTTGATTCAACATGGCAACTGTAGTTTCTGTCACATGATAAATACAGTGCATTACACATGGCAACTGGATTTGCTGCACTATGTCACCTGCATTTTCTTGTTTCCATGCTGCATTTTTCCACTCGGCAAGCACATGGCAAGTGTAGTTAGCACAACATGGCAACTATAGTTGTTGTGACATGGCAACTACAGTCCAACCAGATGGCAACTACAGTCCAACCAGATGGCAACTACAGTGCAACGACATGGCAACTGTAGTTGCTACAACATGGCCACTGTAGTTGCACCACTCATGGCAACTCCCCACTTTTTTGTACATACATCTCACATCATGCACCCTATCTTCTCACAATAGATCTGTTTTTGATTTCTAGGTATCCTAATCCACTTTTTTGATCCTTGCAACCACCCGTGAGAAGATTTCACCGTCACTTGATGAAGCTTACCGCAGGATCGAGGAGGCAGCATTGCAGATGAGGTCCTCACGAGGGCAAGGTAAATCAAGTTCCAACGTGCCTACAGATACGGTATCTGAGGATACCATCAGGAATGCCACCCCTGGTTCTGTGAGGCAGCAGAGGGTAGTTCACCCACCTCCCGCGGAAGACTATGAGCCCGAATTCAGGGACACTAAGGAACAGACCCAGTTGTACGATATTGTCAAGCATTTTGGAAATGCGAGGTCCAGCAGCAAGCACATGAAGGAGCTGAAAGCGTAAATGACAACACCCCCATAATCTCTCATTTTGCTTTGTTCCTTTTTTACCATTCATCTTTTTTTGTACTTTCTATACATGATCCGCTTATGTTTTAGTTCTTTCATTTTTTTACTTAGTAGGCATTATTCTTTCATGTTATATCATCTTCATACAGCTCATGTTTGGACAGAACCAAGGTCATTCAATGCGAAGCGACGTACGTCGACCTGGGTGATCTTGCCGAGTCCGTGAGGCCAAACGGTAAAATGTCGATGAATGTAGTTGCATGCGGGATTGACTACATCAACAATCATATGGATGTGTGTGCCGACAAAACAATCATGCATTACAGTGTGACTTGCAAAATATGGGATGGTGATTTCCACCACAAAATCCTGAGGAAGAATTTTGCACAAGATGGTGAATTCAAGCTCACACTGAAGAAATATGTGAGTATTCCTTCCCTGTTTGCACTTTTTTTCACATGGTATGGTTTTTTTCCATCTTCTGCACTCTGTTTATGTGGCAGATGTTTCATGTGGCAATAGCTGTCGTGCAACCTGACTTTTTGATTTTTGCATCTCGTGCAAACTATGTGGCAACTTCATAGAAAAATAGACAGCAAATTTTGTTCATACATGAATGGCAACTTTCTTTCAACTACCCCCACCCATAACCAAACATTCTACGTGATTCTACTTTTTTTTGTCCCTCTGTTGTTCTTCATGTGAACTCTGCTTCTCATTTCCCTCACTTTTAAATGCAGGTCATGTTCCCCATGTTCCAGGACCTTGCACCACATGACCAACACGACAAGTGTGGTCACCACTATGCGATCTGTCTTGACCTGAAGAACCAACGTTTTGAGGTGCTTGATTCAATTCGTTCGGCAGCTGATGCAGACCTTACTACGCATGCTGAATATTTCAACAACAACCTCAAAGAGACATGGAACCGTCACTACGAACACTCAAAGGTCCAGATCAGACATTTCCCGGTTGAGTACGTGGCGACTACGAAGCAAGGGAACACGTAATTTCCTACCCCCTCCTTCATGTTGTTACATCTGAATTGAAGCCTATCACTGCTATGTCTGTTGTTTTTTGCGAGTTCACCTGACTCTTTTTCTTGTGTAGGACGGATTGTGGCTTTCACACGTTGGAATACTTTGCAAAGTGGGAAGGTAGACTTGTCCCCGCTGTCACAGCTGCAACGGTCGTTGAGCTCCGGAAAATCTACACATGGAACTGGTTGACGAATGAAGATTTCAACAAGCGGTCCGGAGCACGCGAGTCTGTGGAGGAAGCTGTCATGAAAGTCATCAAGAGGTACAAGTGATCACGCGGCGATACACACCGGACACATACCTTACATTCTGTTGCTGAGGAATGTAAGGTACTATCTCTTTTGTTCTCGTCAAAAACTATGTTCGTGTGCTATGTTATGACTGCAACCCCACGTAGCCTACTATGTAGTGGTGGTGTGTGAGCGACATTTGAATAGTTTCTATAATATATGTGTGGATGTGAACCTATTTAGGCGTGACAGCAGATATGTTTTTATGTTTGTCATTATTACTATGGTTTCATCGTTTGTAGCACCCGTTTGCTATTTCGAATGCGTCACGATGTTTTAAAACATGGCAAATGTAGTTCGTCAGACATGGTTAGCGAAAGTCATCATCGTTGTTCATTTGGACGTTTTGCTTCTTCTTTTTCATCACTAACTTCACCAGCTAGCATGGTAGGTTGATCATGTAGCCACAACCTTTGCTGCGGTTTATGCACGTTACGCTTTTTCCAACTTGTTTCCCATACATTGCACACAACACAGTATGTGTCATTAAACCGTGTCGAATTGTCATGGAAATATATGCGATGCAGAGTCATTACAAATACCATGGCATATTTTCAGTACAGCTAACATGGCAGATCCAGTACAAACAACACGGCAGATCCAGCATAATTAACATGGCAGATCCAGCATAACTAACATGGTAGATCCAGTACAACTAACATGGCAGATCCAGTGCAACTAGCATGGCATATTTTTAGTATAAAATAGCATGGAATATTTTTAGTATAAAATAGCATGGCATATTTAGTATAAAATAGCATGCCAGATTAACTACACATAACATGGCAGATTAAGTACCCATAACATGGCAACTACATTTATCCATTCAATGCATTTTCCTTCAACTTCTGAAGCCCCTCAAGAGTCATTATCCGAATTTCAAAAAAATTCACAACATCTAGGGTATAAAACAAAATGTCCACAAGGACCATGTCACAACGCCCCAATTTTTGCTTATGGATTGCCCATCCCTTTCTTCGTTTTCTTGTGTTTTGCTTGAATCTCCAATCCCGATTTGTACCTTATCTCTCTTGGACGACCCTTTGTGATGCAACGGGGTGGGTTCCTGACCTGGGTTTGTGTGCTTGCTGTTCCAGATCCTATCTCAGAGTTTTCAGATGATGGCCTCGTGGATGAAGGCACACTTGATGTGCGGGGGAACCGGTGTAAGGCTTCCTCAGCTTTCCTCTTCTTGATCTCATCAAGCTCTCATTTCAGGGCCTTCATGTGTTTTTCTGCGACTCTCACTGTCTCATCACTCTTGCACGCTTCATCAATTAGCTCAGCATAGTTCTTTGTCAGCACAACGTGCCTCACAGCTTCCATGGTGGGTTCCAGAACTGTGTTTGTTGTCTACGGCGCAAACGCGTCGTCAGCGTCCCAAGTCCATCGCCGCCTTATGAAATGGGGGGGCATCCGTGTCACAACGTTCATGTCCATTAGTTTTAGTATGTGAAAGCACACAATGCCGTCCCGTTCAAACTTGCAGCATTGGCAGTAGTATTCGCCTTCTCCTATCGAGGCTTTGACGAAGTAGTTCCTTCCATTGTCCGGGTCTTCAGGTTCTGAATCTGACATGCCCAAAATAGAACACACCTTGAACGTATGTTCGTCCACCTAGAAAGTCGTGAACATGCTGGCACGCTTTATTTCTTCCTGGAATCTGCATGTTTTGTGTGTTTTCTGTTAAACTATTGTGCGATCTTTTTTAGTAGCACCTTATGTTGTCATGGAAAAAGAAATACATTTTGTTTAAACATGGCAAACATAGTACATTGAACATGGCAAACATAGTACACTGAACATGGAAAACAGAGTACGCTGAACATGGCAAACATAGTACATTGAACATGGCAAAGATAGTACATTGAACATGGCAAACATAGTACACTAGACATGGCAACTGCAGTAAACTAGACAAGGAAATTGTAGTGCATTTTCAACTGGCCATTGTCATTTCCACACCAAGATTCCTCACTGGAAGCACTTTGCATAAAACATGGCAACTGCATTTTTATTAACCATGGCATCTACAGTTGAGTAAACATGGCAATTGCATTTTTCAACAAACATGGTAGTTTGCATTTTTTAGTAAACATGGCAATTGCATTTCAGCATATGTGTCGAGAATATAACATTTTTCAGTTGACATTGGCATTTGCATACCAACATGCCCCAATGGCAGTACAATGCATTAAACATGGCAACTGCACTTCATTGAACATGGAAAATGCATCCGAGCAAGCATGGCAAACAGAATTTTCATTGAACATGGCAACTGCAGCTGAGTAAGCATTGCAAACAGTATTTCATTAAACATGGCAACTGCATATCATGGCAACTGCATATCATGGCAACTGCATTGCACTCTATAAGGTACCTACTGCCTTAGTGCTTTTTGCGCAAATAAGACTGTAACACAACTGACTTACTTGTTAAAGATCTTGTTTGTGTATATCTTTCTCATTTGCCTCTCCGTCGGTAAATACGTTAGCAATTTCGGCTGCTTTAGCGCGGTGGTAGCTTCTTGCTGTAGCTCAGATCCCAGAATTTTTTGTTGGAAAGCTGTGTACTGCTTGGCAACTGTAGCAATGAGTTGCCAGGGCTCACGTACCGCTTCAAAATATCATTGAACCCCTCGTTGTGCTGTGTAGTCTGCAGAAAGGGGAAGAAGCACTGCATGAAGTAAGCCGGCACCCAGTACATTCGCTTCTCCCACAGGTTAGCAAGCGTCTCATTGTCTTGGACTTGATATGTTTCAATCATGGCCATCTAGCTCCTTTCAAACTCCTCCACCGTCAAGCTGTGGTCCATGCACAGCTCGAACGCCTTGTGGAGCTCTGGACGGTCAGCAAAGAACGGTCCTAGCGTCTCTTCAGCCTTCTTTATAATGTGCCACCTGCAGTGCATGTGCACTGCCAACGGAAATACTTCCTCTATGCCTGCACGCATGCTAAAATCCTGATCTATTATTATGTTCATCGGAGCAAGTCCATCCATGCACTCCAAGAAGGTCTTGAACAGCCAAACATACTCATCCGTGTCTTCGTTCCGAACGAGCCCGCAGCCGAACTGCAATGATTGATTGTGGTTATTTATTCCTATGAATGGAGCGCATGGCATCTTGTACATATTAGTCAGATACGTCGCGTCGAATGAAATGCAATCTCGGAAATGTTTGCAGGCTCTCCTTGCAGCACCATCCACCCAATACATGTTCCTGACACGGTCCTCATCGTCCAACCTTATCCTGTAGAAGAAATCTGGATCTTCCTTCGCTTTCTCATCGAAGTAGCCCATTGTGGCCTCTATGTCAGCCAACTTGCTCTCTCTATGGTACTTGGCCTATAGGTTTGTGACGTCAGCTGGTATGTAGGTCATGCTACTCAGTTTCCCCTTTTTGCTGTGGATGAGTGATAGTATCTGGACCATTCTTGATGGACCGACATTACAATCATGTAGCAGCTTTACGAATTGCCTTTCGACTGGGGTGAATCCTCTATGGGGGGTCAGAAATTTGACCAGGTCAAACTTCTTTATGAGTTTGTGGTTGTGCTCGTCAAAATATTCAGTGACCACATACTGTGTTCCATCTACATTTAGCTTACACCGGACAGGGCATCCCGTCTTGAGAATGATCCCTCTCTTTCGTTCCGGAATGACAGGCGCAACACCTTTCCCTTTCTCGTTCCTTCGTGCCTTGTGGCACCTCATCTCACCTCTGCTATACTCGTTAGTTTTCTTAATTTTCCTATGGTATTCGGTGTTGACGGCAAACCCATGGAACTTTGCATATGTCTGGTAGAATTCCTTTGCTTCTGCAAACGATTCAAATCTTTGCCCAACGTACGGTGGTTGAGGTACCACTATCTCTGGTTGCCCATCATCTTCATCCCCTTGTGCCTCGTCATCAGTTTCATCATTCACTTCAGTATCGGCGGCAGTTTCATCTACTTGAGTGTTGTCAGTGCTTGCGTTCAAAGGGGTGCTTGTGGGAATTGCTAGAATGATTGCCATTTCCGACACTGACTCGGCATTGTTTGCGGCATGATTGTCTGCTGGCTGGGGGAACGCATCTTCCGTGTGCTCAGAGCTCCCCGCAGTAGATGTGCCCGCGCTGCTGTTCACTGTAGTTGTAGGCCCTGTAATGGAAAAAACAGGTACGAGAGTAAGATTTTTTGTTTGAATAACATGTTTATCGCAACGGATGACATCAACGTCGAGTGATTTGGCATTACATTATTCGAACAGCAAGATGTGAGTTTGCGCGTGGACATGTGTGGAAAATGTAGCGTCCAGTCATGGCAGCTACAGTCCAACAAACATGGCAACTATTGTTTGCCAATGCATGACAACAAGCTCCTTTTTTTAGTACGAAAACTTGGGTTCCATATGCATGGCAGCTGCAGTCCTACATACATGGCAAATACTTCTACCAACAAATGGCAACCACTGTGTTCTAGCAACAAAACTATTGCATTCTAAGCTTGATCTCACTAGGCAAAATGCGTTCAACCATTAGTGATGCACACATGCTTTTAGCAGTTTGCAAATTCTCAAAGACAATACATGACTCATTTACACGCAACCACTTGTCAGCGTTTTATGCTTGGTTTTTGTCCACCATCAGTGCTACAAATCTTTTTTTTTGTCACGTGCTTTTTTTTGCCACAAAAACAAATGTAGTGATGTTTTGTGGTTCAATTTTTTTCCTTACCTTGTTGTGCTGCATGTGACCATCTTGTGTGGTCTGTGACACCAAATTGACGTGCTCCACCTGCAATCTGTGAAGCTTGACACGAGACGTTTGCCGGGTTACCACCACCGTAATAACCTGTAAGCATAGTAGTAGTTGATCAATTCATGGCAAATGCAGTTTGTGCTAGCATGGCAACTGTAGTTGCCCCTCACATGGCAATTGCAGTTTTCCTGGCATGGCAACTGTAGTTGCGCTGGTATGGCAACTGCAGTTGTTCCTCCATGGCAACTGCAGTTGCCCCTGATGTGGCAACTGCAGTTGTCCTGGCATGGCAACTGTAGTTGCACTGGCACGGCAACTGTAGTTGTTCCTCCATGGCAACTGCAGCTGTCTAGGGATAGCAACAACAGTTGTCCAAAGATGACAACTGCAGTTATTTATCCATGGCAATTTTAGATGTCCAGTCATGGCAACTGTAGTTGTCAACTATGCTCCTTCTGCTAATTGACCATCCGTAACTTCACTTTTTTATGGACTCACCTGTGTATGACATCGATGGCAAGTACATGGGTGCTGCCTGATGCCACGTGCTGCATGAAGGCTCTGCATTTTCACCCGTGATAACTCGTGAGTCCTTTCGCCATTTTTTCCATGTTTATTTTTCATGTCCAGACCAGTATGTGCTCTTCTTCTATGCATTACCTTAATTAGCCATATTAGCTAGTTGAAGTTGGCTTCCCGTACATTTGTCAGTGTTAGCGCCTTGTGACTGAACTTGCCACGGGGGCCCCCTGAGTGTGTTTTGGTCATAAGAACCTGCGAAAAAATGACAGTGTACGACATAAGTAGAATGTCATCTTCATCATTGCGAAGATGGCAACTGTTCTCTTCTTTTGTTATCACGCATCGTAGCAATGCCTGCATACTGTTCTAGTAGTGGCAGCAACGACCCTGCAGAGATGAGTTGACTGTACTCTGATGCATCCCAAGGTGGCGTTTGTGGCCTTTGAGAACCCCAAGTATCAGGGCCATCTTCGTGATTCATTCTTTCCATGTCTCGCTTCTTCCAATGTGTTCTCAATCACTGCATGAACAAGAACGCATCAACAATCCACAAGAATTGTATTCTTCTGCTGCTTTCACATAGAAGATAGGGATGGCAAGCAACAGGACAACTAGGTGGCACTTACTGACAATGAAAGGTGGCAACTGTCGTTATACACAAGTGGCAATTAGTTTTTCCCACCCCCTTTATTCCAAAATTGTCCTTCCTCTCCTTTTTTTAGGGATTCCTACTCATCCATTTCATACCCAACTACTTGCGTCAATCAAACTAGGAACTTAAGTTAATCTCAAACATAGTGCATGGCAGATCTGGTGTATTCTGCTTGGCAATTGCGAAGATACACTGAATCATGTAGTGTTTTACCCCTGTAGCATGGATCCAGTGGAAGCAGTACAAGATCGGGAGATTTCACCTGATTTTAGATGATCGTCTTTTGGAGGGCTGGGTTGGAGTGGGGGGCTGGGGGTGGGGAGGGTTGGGGTGTGGTTTGTGGTGGGAGTGCCCTACGGATCTGCTCTGGTTTCCATGGCAACCAGAGAAGGCCGGCGACGGAGGTAGGGGTTCGAGAGGTGGGGGACGATGGCGGCAGTCGATAGAGGGGATCGATCGGAGGCCGGGAACGGCTGGGTCGTGCGGGCAGTGGGTCGTCTGGCCCAGACGGGGCAGTGCGGGCGGGGTTGCCACACACCGGACGTGCGGGCTGTGCAATTGCATGCCCGGACGCGGTCGTGCGGGCGGGTTCCTGTTCATGCCACACGAGGCGTGTGGGTGGGTTCGTATCCATGCCACACGTGCGGCAGTTATCGCGACCCTATATTTATAGCTCTAGTGCATCCGTTGCATGGCAATCCCTACTCACTCACATTGATATCTATTAATGGGCATATCCATATAGCCCGTTAATACGCCTAGTTGATGTGAGACTATCTTCTCCCTTTTTGTCCTCACAACCACCACCATATGCCACCATAGTGCTATGTCCATGGCTTGCGCTCATGTATTGAATAGGAGTTGAAAAAGCTGAAACGCGTTAAAAAGTATGAAACAATTTCTCGGCTCGTCATCGGGGTTGTGCATGATGGGAGTATTTTGTGTAATGAAAATGAAGCATGGCCTAACTATATGCTTGTAGGGATAAGCTTTCTCTGGCTATGTTATGCTGATAGGACATGATTATTTGTTAGAATGCTTTGAAGCATTATTATTTTTATGTTTTATAAGCGTTTATTTTGAATCATTTGGATCTGAACATTCATGCCACAATAAAGAAAATTACATTGAGAATTATGCTAGGTAGCATTCCACATCAAAATTTTCTTTTTTATCATTTACCTACTTGAGGACGAGCAGGAATTAAGCTTGGGGATGCTTGATATGTGTCCAATGTATCTATAATTTTTGATTGTTCCATGCTATTATATTACCCCTTTTGGATGTTTATGGGCTTTATTTTACACATTTATATCATTTTTGGGACTAACCTACTAACCGGAGGCCCAGCCCATATTGCTGTTTTTTTGCCTATTTTAGTATTTCGAAGAAAAGGAGTATCAAACGGAGTCCAAACGGAATTAAACCTTCAGGAGAATGATTTTTGGAGCAAACGTGATCCAGAGAACTTGGAGTGCAAGCCAAGAAGTTGTCGAGGCTCCCACGAGATAGGAGGGCACGCCCCCCCTGTAGGGCGCGCCCCCCTATCTCGTGGGCCCCTTTGGCGGCCACCGACGTACTTCTTCCCCCTATATATACCTCCGTACCCCGAGAACATCCAGGAGCACCACGAAACACAATTTCCACCATTGTAACGTTCTGTATCCGCGAGATCTCATCTTGGAGCCTTCGCCGACACTCTGCCGGAGGAGGAATCAACCACGGAAGGCTTCTACATCAACATCCTTGCCCCTCCGATGAGTTGTGAGTAGTTTACCACAGACCTACGGGTCCATAGTTATTATCTAGATGGCTTCTTCTCTCTTTTTGGATCTCAATACAAAGTTCTCCCCCTCTCTTGTGGAGATCTATTCGATGTAAACTCTTTTTGCGGTGTGTTGGTCGAGATTCGATGAATTGTGGGTTTATGATCAAGTTTATCTATGAATAATATATGAATCTTCTCTGAATTATTTTATGCATGATTGAGTTTTCTTTGCAAGTCTCTTCGAATTATCAGTTTGGTTTGGCCTACTAGATTGATCTTTCTTGCCATGGGAGAAGTGCTTAGCTTTGGGTTCAATCTTGCGGTGTCCTTACCCAGTGACAGAAAGGGTTGCCAGACACGTATTGTATTGTTTCCATCGAGTATAACAAGATGGGGTTTATATCATATTGCTTGAGTTTATCCCTCTACATCATGTCATCTTGCTTAATGCGTTACTCTGTTCTTATGAACTTAATACTCTAGATGCAGGCAGGAGTCGGTCGATGTGTGGAGTAATAGTAGTAGATGCAGGCAGGAGTTGGTCTACTTGTTATGGATGTGATGCCTATATACATGATCATGCCTAGATAATCTCATAACTATGCGCTTTTCTATCAATTGCTCGATAATAATTTGTTCACCCACTGTAATACTTATGCTATCTTGAGAGAAGCCTCTAGTGAAACCTACGGCCCTAGGGTCTATCTCTTATCATATTTGCTTAAAATCTACTTTTATTTGCATCTTTACCTTTTGCATCTATATTATAAAATACCAAAAATATATTTATCTGATCATACTATCTTTATTAGATCTCACTTTCGCAAGTGGCCGTGAAGGGATTGACAACCCCTTTATCGCGTTGGTTGCGAGTTCTCAATTTGTTTGTGTAGGTGCGTGGGACTTTTGAGGAGCCTCCTACTGGATTGATACCTTGGTTCTCAAAAACTAAGGGAAATACTTACCCTACTATTGCTGGATCACCCTCTCCTCTTCGAGGAAAACCAACGCAAGCTAAAGACGTAGTAGAGGACTGTATGTGGAGAGCCTGACGGCTGGGACCCACGAGGTACATGGTCGCACGCAAGTAAAGTTCCTACTCATTACGCACTGTACATGCACTGTGCATGGGAAGGGCTTCTGTATTTCGCGAAAAAAACGTTCCCCCCGCTGACAGGTCAGACCCACCAGCTATATCTTCGCACGCAAGGAAGTGCCTCCTTATTACACACCAAAAATGAATACCACCTGCTAGCTGGGACTCACCATAGTGGGTGGATGACTTGTGGGCCTACTAAGTTGATGAGGACGGAGGGCTTTGTCAACTTAGTGAATATGAACGATTCGAGCTCCAGTGACCGTATGATGTCCATCCAACGGCCATAGTGCTTCTTCAACCTCTGGTCTTCTTGCTCTAGCCGCCCAAAGCAGCGTCGGTCGTGTCGCGTGCTCCTGCCTCTCGTGGCCGGCTGTGATGCCGCGGAGGCCTCACCACCCCCTACGACTCCCACCGCTGGCCCAGGGTATCCCTCTACTCACCCACACCCCCTGTTATTCTGCGTCAACGGCAGCCTCACACCGCAGCCGGACAAGTGAACCCTCGTACTCCTCTCCGCGTGGGCATCCACTGCCGCGTCTTCCCAGGCTCCGCATCGTCCCCTTCCTAGGCCTCGCTGTCATCTACCGCCTTGGTGCTCTCGGCGCGGCGTGGTCAATGTGGTCAACGACCGACTTCCATCGGAAGAGTACTGTACGTGGAGAGGCTGACAGCTGGGTCCATGGCCACAGCCCAGTTTTTTTGTGATTTTCCAAGTAAGTCGCTTTGTCAGGCCTATTGGGCTGCAAATCTTTCAAAACAAGGAGAGCTTCATTCAGCTGGCCGAGAAAATGGCCTATCAGTAATGAGAAATGGGTTGTACATTTTTAAAACACATCAAACCGGCAATTAGTTTCAAATATCTTATTTTCATTTCGAGATTTTAAATTACATTAATTTTTATGCGTGGAGAATTTGTTTGATTTTATATTGATATAAATTTATTTTTAAAATCAGTTTGAATGTGACTCGAAATTTTGGGATTAAAAACAGTTCGGACCGCACCGAAATATGCAAAATTTCGTATATTTTTTAACCGTGGCCACAATATGGGCTGTAATGCTAAAAAAGAATATGGGCTCCAAAAAACCTTAAGAATTAGGAAATGGGCTGTAAATTATTAGAAATAATGGCAGATGGGCTGTATGCTGTTTTCCATAGATTTGAGGCTTTCCTAAAAAAAGGTTGATGCACAAGCAGCGACTGTTGGATGTCCATCCACCGGCCGTCGTGCTTCTTCAATCTCTGCTCTTCCTGCTCCAGTCGCTCAACCAAGCGTCGGCGGGACTGCCTGCTCCCTCCTCCCCACGGTCGGCTATGCTGCCACGCAGGCCTCACCGCCCTACCGTACTCCCATCGCTGGCCTAGCCATCCCTCTGCTCACCCACACCTGCTGTTATTCTCCGTCGACGGCAGACAAAGTAGTAAACCCTCATACAGTCGTACTCCCCTCCGCGTGGGAAACAACTGCCGAGTCTTCCCTGCCTCCTTGTTGGTCCCTTCCTAGGCCTCGCCGTCATCCACCGCCCTGGTGCTCTCGGCGCGGCCTGGTCAACGTGGTCGATGACCGACATGCATATGAAGTGGATTGTACGTGGAGAGGCCGACAGTTGGGTCCACGGCCGCACGCAAGGAAATGTCTCCTTATTACGCGCAAAATAATGATTCCTCCACCTGACATCAGGGACGCACCGAAAGGGCCTCTGTATTTTGCGAAAAAAACGTTACCGCCGCTGACAGCTCGGACCCACCAGCTATATCTATGCACGGAAGGAAGTGCCTCCTTATTACACACACAAAAATGAATACTTCCCCTGTTAGCTGGGACCCAGTTTAGTGGCAGGATGACTTGTGGGCCTACTAAGTTGACGGGGACGGAGGGCTTTGTCAACTTTGTCAATATGCATGATTCTAGCTCCAGTGACCATACGATGTCCATCCAATGGCCGTAGTACTTCATCAACCTCTGGTCTTCTTGCTCCAGCCGTCCAAACCAGCACCGGTCGTGCCTCGTGCTCCTGCCTCCCGTGACCGGCTGTGATGCGGCGGAGGTCAAACTGCCCCTACTACTCCCATCGCTGGCCAGGCCATCCCTCTACTCACCCACACCCCCTGTTATTCTGCGGCTACGGTAGCCTCACGCCGCAGCGAACCAGTGAACTCTCGTACTCCTCTATGCGTGGGCATCCACTACCACGTCTTCCCTGGCTCCGCATCGTCCCCTTCCTAGGCCTCGCCGTCGTCCACCGACCTAGTGCTCTCGGTGCAGCATGGTCAACATGGTCAAGGAATGGCTTCCATCGAACGTGGACTGTACGTGGAGAGGCTGACAGCTGGGTCCACGGCCGCAGTAAGGAAGTGCCTCCTTATTCCGCACAAAATAATTATTCCTCCACCTGATAGCGGGGACCCACTGGACGGGCCACCGTATTTCACAAAAAACCGTTTCCCCCTGACTGCTGGGACTCACCAGCTACATCTTCGCACGCAAGGATGTGCGTCCGGGCAAAAAAAATGATTCGCCCCCCTGACTGCTGGGACCCACCAGCTAGATCTTCGCAGGCAAGGAAGTGCCTGACAGTCGGGATCCACCTGGTTGAAGCGTATGTAGCTTTGTCATTCTAGTCGCAAACGTGTACGTACATACTGGTTGTTGTAGAGGCACGCACGTGTCGTAGTGGAGGCGCGCACGTAGCATGTATATGTACGTACAGCAGTGAGGGTGCAAGAAAGAAAATACGACCACGTACGTACATACGGGCAGGGTCTCGAACGCCTACTCGCGCATACGTACGGCCAGGGCTCGTGTACATGGCTGGGTCGAAACAGAGAAAGAGCGTCGTCATCGTGTTCATGTGGAGGCAATGGAATGCGTTGTGTTCATCGGGAGGCAACGGAATGTGTTGTATTCATGGGGAGGCAACGGAATGCGTCGTGTTCATCGGGAGGCAACGGAATGCATCAGGTTCATCGGGAGGCAACGGAAGGCGTGGGAGTCAACCGGCTTGGACGGAACAGGCGATGGAAACGAGGCCTGGCGTACCACACAACAGAGCAAACATACCTCCTACATTCGGAATGGGGTCCTGTTGATCGGGAGGGGTGTGGCATACTCCAAAACGGACGAAATGGACCTCCTACGGTCGAAACGGGGGTCCTGTTGATCGGGAGGGGTGTGGCGTACCGCAAAACGGACGAAACGGAACTCCAACAGTCGAAACGACGGTCTTGTTTATCGGGATGGGTGTGGCGTACCGCAAACCGGGACTCATGGGATATTATTCATCTCCACCATCGACCTCCTCCAGCCTCCACGGGCTACCGTCGACCTCCTCCAGCCTCCAAGGGCTCCTATTCATCCAGCCTCCACCGCGCTACTCCACGGGGTCCTGTTCAACCACCCCTCCACGGGCACCCCT